>NC_136632.1:24012767-24522767 GCF_933228915.1 Telmatherina bonti | reverse complement strand
TCGGTTCTGGTTTTATTCAGCTTCCTGCTGCTGCTGCTTGCTGACCCATTTAAACAAAATAAAACATGGTTACTGGGAAAATGGTAACTAATAATAATAATGATGATAAAATGTTATTAAAAAGAATAAACTGATCTAAATCTGACCGCTCTGCCGTCCTCTCTGTCTGCAGACTCACTGACCAGAGGGTTAGATGATTCCTTCAGAGCTAAACCAGACACGATTCTGGTTTTATCCAAGCACCAACCAGAACCATCGCGCCCCCTGCAAGAAGTCCAAATGCCAGCTGACCTTTGACCCCTCTGTACCATGGACATCCACCTGCAGGGCAACTCTCAGCTTCACTACGGGGTCAACGGAGGCACTCGTCAAAACTCCAGAAGAGGAGTGAGTACTGACTGTTATGTTTATTCATGTTTTCTGACAACTGTCTAAATGTTTGACTTGGACCCGGCTGGAACTAAAGACAATTACTGACAGCAGGGGAGAATTAAAAAAAAAAACGAAAGTTTTAGCTCAGGTTGAGGGGTATTTTAATAAAGGAGGGAGTCAAAAGGGGTTAAATATCTTCCATATGTTTTCAAATGTTTCTTTTCTTCAATTACTTTTGTTTTTATTCTGATTTTAATGTGATTTTAATCCATATCTGTCTGTTTAATCATTTATCGATTTATTTTTAATAACAAACACATGAGAGGTGGAAGAGTGTGTGCTTTTATTGAGCCGCCAAACAATTTAAATTTCCCATTAGGGATGAATAAAGATCTATCTATCTATCTATCTATCTATCTAATCTTGCTGTAAACTGTTATTTAACCTCCATAAAAATCACGACGTTCCTCAGTGAACACTCCTTTCTTGCATTTAGAAAACACTAAACAAAACAATCCTTAGCACAACCGTTTGATTGGTTGAAAAGTTCAACCCACCATCATGTCCGTCTCATAAACACATTTGGTAGCTGCTAGCCAGCTACATAAAACCATTTACACTGAGCATTTATACTTTGCAGAGATTAAAATGCTGACAGCTTGAAAGTGGCCACAAATATGGTGAAAACAAACAAACAAAAGGCTGAAATGCATGCTGCGCTGGCATCCATCCATGTCATGTTTGCACCGTCTTCAGGCAGAGTTTGTAAGCACTCAGAGAAAATGAGGCATCAGGGATGTTTCTGAACCTTCACTGGGAAAAAAGACGAACTCCTCTAAAAGATTTGTGACATTGCAACAGTCCTTTGCAAAGAACTGTTAGAAGGAAATCAGTGCATCTATCTGAGGGAAAAAGTCAACTTGCAGTGACTTTATTACTTTAATACTGCTGTATCTTCTAGTTTTCAAACATTTAGCCATTGCCTGTTTCTCATTAATATAGCTTATTTTGCAACCTTGTCTGTTATTGTCCTTTTAAATCATTTAAGCTGAAATTACTTTTATCATTTTGAGCTGGACTCACATATTCCCCAATTTTTGGTCATAATTATAAGCCAACTAGTAGCTTGAATTTTAGTTTACAGGTGGATCAAGTTATTGTGTAATTATTGGCAGGAATTGGGAAAAAATCTTCTCAAAAACATGTATTTTTAGATGACTTGACCATCAAACTGTTGTTGTGTTGGAGCATCATATGAAAGGAAAAGACCAGCTGGTCACCTGGAGAAAAATCCGCTTCCTTGTTCTCTTCAGCACAATAAACGCTCTCAGCGTGTCAGATAACCTGAAGACAAACCAAGCTGTATGTCACCCTTACTCAGGGTTTGCACTGTTTACACAATGCAGTCACCACAGACACGAAGAAAGCACACCTGCTGAACAACTCCATCCTTTCATGTGCCTTGGGAATAATATCCACTATCAACACATAACAGAGCCCAACCGGTTCAGCAGCAGTTTTCTTGGTCCTGAGTTGCTTCACCACAAAGAGCATCATTCATTTCACTCGAAACCAGCAGATTTGTGTTTATTTCGCACAGGTTTCAGTTTGTGTAACTCAAAACAAGACTGTCAGTAACCTTGTTGTGGTGCTTTTTTATAACAGAGAAGTCAGCAGCAACCGGTGTTTACAATCACAGGTTGAAGGTCAAATGAGCCGCTTACTTTGGTCGGGAAACTGGATGATGTTCGTCCGACACAGCTAAATACTTCACTGTCAAAGAGTTTGTTGTCTTTTTGTGTGGCAAAAACAAATATGGACTCATTCAAGCACAAGATTAGCTTTGAAATGGTAGATTTGCTGAATTATTAGCTCAGTTTTTGTTATAAATATCAAGTTATCAGCCAAATCCAACAGCAGGTTGACTTTGGGCATTATGGAGACCAAAAATAATATGATGAGCTGAACAAAAGGTGGCAAAATTACCTTAAAGGCAGAAAAAATTCAAAGAAAGGAAAAATACTTTGGGAAGTACAAAGGAAACATCCATGCTCTGGCTCTAGGTAAACATTTAGAAAATTTTCCATTTACTAATCAAGAAATTTCAAGCAATTTTGATAACTTTTAAAAATCAAAACAATTTGAACATTACAAAAAAAGTAAAATAATGTTATAGTATCAACAACTCAAACTGGTAATAAATGAGTTTACATGTACATAAAGAAATGGGCTTCATCAGGTATGAATATCTTAAATCCAGTTGCCATTATTTTTTATGTTTTTACTCTTTAATCAATAAACAGCGGTGTGGATGTTCTGAAGCGAATAAAAAAAGCTATATAATCTGCCTTTATTTAATATTATCAAGTTAAAATATCCATGCAATTATTAGTA
Source organism: Telmatherina bonti (assembly GCF_933228915.1). Lineage (NCBI taxonomy): Eukaryota > Metazoa > Chordata > Actinopteri > Atheriniformes > Telmatherinidae > Telmatherina > Telmatherina bonti. The sequence continues at coordinate 24,520,001 of NC_136632.1, read as the reverse complement.
ATAAAAGACTGTTTAAAAGTATAATCCTCTAAAAATGAGAAAAAGAAGCTCAAAATTTCAATATTTGAATAAAATTACAATAATTCTGGTTCTTTGTTTCATTATAATTCGCTGTTTTCTCTTACCAAGCGTCAAAAACTGTCCAATCAGGAAAGAGAAGGCTTTAAGTGATAAGGAAAGCTCAAATAGGGACAAATTAAGACCCAGCATTAAAATCTACTGCCGAAAATGAGTTCCATGTTCCCAAACTTATCCACTTAATGGTTGCTTTTCTCCACTTCACATTGTGACAGGGCATTACCTGTTCCCCACAGCCATGTGGTTTAGATTAAATGAGTGGAGCCGATCTCTATCAGGGCTGCAGAACAAACTAAAGCAGAAGCCGCAGAGTGTCGCTCCATCTGCAGAGAGGCCAAGAGGGAGTTGTCCAAGAGAAAAGAGGGAATCAAGCACTAAATATAGGCTTGGAGAGAAAAAAAATTGGGGGGTATCGTATGCAAGAACAAACAAGCCAGTGTTCCCACTACACACATGACTGAGGGATGAGGGGTCAAACATGGTAACAACACGGGCTTCAGAGATGAAGATGTATCTCAGGGGATTTGGTTCAAAATGTTTTGCTTTGTAACACACGAAGACGTTTAGTTCAACGTGCCAATGACTTTTTATTTTATTTACAGGATGATAACGCACTGCAGTGTCTGAGCCAAGAGGAGCAGGAGTGCATCCAGTTCTTTGAGGACACCATTGACTCATTGGAGGACAGTCTGGTAGAGGATGACCAGAGGTCCACACTGGTGAAGCCTCCTGACAGCAGCAGCACTCCTGCAGACAAAGTCAATGGACTACCTACCTCCACTCCCAGCCTTGGGGTCACTGTGCCCTCTCGACAGGATATTATTGACCTCGTCCACCCAGAACCAGACTTGGTGCCGACCAAAGAGTCGATCTTCAACCCTACCAACCCAGGTAACACACATCAGTGGTTGTTGATTGCAGATCATGGTCTATACCAGCCCTGATTCCAAGTCCAGACTTGCGAAAAGTAATTTTACATTTAAGAAAGAGTAATTTTTTGTGTTTAACAATCCAGCTAGCTGCTCTTCTGTTATTTTGTTGCCGCTGAAAGTTACCAAGCGTCACTAAGTAACGTCCATGTTCCTCCCAGATTTCCAGCGTTTGTTACCAACTCCTGAAAGCCACTTTGAGGTAAAACCAAGGCGTGACAGCTTGCCTTCGGAGTACAACCCTCCCCTGCCAAGTGGAAGTTATGGCCTGACAGACAGCCGTGCCTACCACCCTCCAGGCTGCATCCCTACCCCTGTCTTGATTGCACAGAAGATAGCAGAGAATCAGGGAGGTGGAGCATCAAACATACATCCTTCCTTATTCCTCCGACGTTCCAGCCTGGAGGCGGAAAAGCCACCGAGTGACAGCGCAGAGCCTTCAGTGAAACAGGGTCCACCTACCTCTGCCAAGCCCACCCGCTTCCCGGCTAATATAAGCCTTATCCTTGGAAACAAGGAGCAACAGAAGCAGCCTGTGGCTAATGTGAACATCCAGGAGAGACGAGAACAGATGCTGGCAAACCTGTCGGGTACGTCTCACCCTTTACTGCTGGAAAATCCTCAGCAAACCGAGGAACAGAAGGCTCGAAACACTCCCGCTCGTAGTATTTCTTTTAAGGACCCTTCACCAGATAAATCCAGGATGGAGGCCTTATCGAAGCTGGGTCTGACTAGGAATCGAGCATTGTCTGGAGACACATCACCCAAAGTCACCCCAAATATCACCACAGTAGATTCTCGGAAAGGTCCAGACACTGGTTCCAAGTCTCCAGAGGCCAGTCTTCCCCCACCGATACAAAGTGGCGCCAACTTCCCAGAATCCAACACTATGACTCCACTTCCAAGCCACATTCACGTCGAAAGAAAACCTGAGATTCTGCAGACACATTCCATCAAGAGCCATGACGATAGGAGCTCCCAGCTGAGCCCATTATCACCAGCGTTCACCCAAAACAGACACTACCCACCTCCTCTGGAAGACAAGGCCCCTCTTCCCCCTCCAGCTGAGGTCACCTCACTGGAATTTAATAACTATGGAGGGAAGTCCATCACGGTTAACCCATCGGTTCCCTCAAGGAGTGAACCTTCCACTTCACCAACAAGCCAAGAACCCAAAACCCTCCCATGTGCTCTGTCTAACCCCACTGAACATAATACCTACGGAGGAAAGTCCAAAGTCATGACTCCTGCACCTGCCCCCGTGACCAGATCCAATCTGCCTGACATCCTTAGCTCCCATATCGACAAAAGCCAAACCATACCCGCCAAACCAGAGCTGCAACCTTCTGAGCAGAACTCTTATGGAGGAAAAAGCCGAAGCATCAACCCAGCCACTAGGTTTAACCCAGCCTCTGGCAGTCCGGTCAAGAGTTTCAAAGCTCCAGCCCCGCCTCCAGCCCCCAGACCTGTTCGGCATTCCTACCACGGCCCTCTTACTCAGAAAACAGCCATCATATCTCCTGATCACAGGCGGAAGTCCAGCTCCATGTTCCGTCCCCAAGGTATCACCGTGCAGTTTTCAGGACGCGGTGAGATGAACGAATCTCGAAGGGAGGCGCTGAGGAAACTGGGGCTGCTGAAAGACTCCTGATGACCTTTAGAGATTTAGTCTGCAGTCTCTACCTGCCGAGCCTGATCTCTGGCATCTGCCTGCTGGCGGCGATGGAATGCGAGAAGTTTCGCCATGACACTGAGGTGTGGCTGGAAACAGACCAGCTCTGACAGAGGAATGAAGCTGTGTATCTGAGAAACTTGTATTTCCACTCTTCACCTTGTAGCCATAAAAAACTGAGAAACAGTGCAGCTGTTGCACCAGCAGTGCTTTCTTCAAAACACAAAAGCCTCAGCAGGTTAAAGCTTCTTTACATCAAGACACTCTTCACCTCTGCAGTCGCCCATTTGGAACAAAGCTGATTTTTTTCTGGATTTAACTACTTTTCTGTCTCATGTTTGGATGCTTGTGAATAACTCGCTGCATATCCTTCTCTCTGTTTACTGATCTCCATCCTTTCGGACTTTTCTGACCCTTCTGCAGATTGGCTCCTGCTTAAAGACACAAATCTTTTCAAACTTCTGACAGATATTAAGATTTCTTTATCATTTTCTTAAATAGCTAGACTATTTTTGGCTGTGTATGAAAACATATTTCATGTAGAGAGAAATACCAGGACATTTTTAGGTGTGAAAACTTAAAAGATTTAAATATTCTGATTTCATGAAGATATTTCCACCTGCAACTTTAAAACTTTACAAATCTGAGCTGTTGCGAAGCTTATTTTAAAATAACATTAAGAAAAAAAAGACTAAAATAAAGCACCTTAAGTCTAAAATTTCCTATTATGATGCAGTTTTAGCTTTTAAATGAGCATGTTATTAATTAATCTACAACAAACAAACTCACCTTTTAGCTTTGTAGTCAGTCGATCAATTAAAATATTCTTTTGATGTTGATTAAATGTCATTGCAATCCAGAAAAAAAAAATGTGCAGGAATTTGGTGCAAATGTAAAATTCTTGACAAAAGAGCACAAGACAACAAATCTTCTTGAAAAGGTAATTCCTTGCTTAGAAACAAATGGCTAATATTTGTAATTGTTTCGGGGAAATTCATTCATAAAAATAGATTAAATTTGTTTTATCTATTTGTGATATTTTAGCTTTACATCTCTATTGTTTAAAATATTAGATACTAAATAATTGTGAAATTAAAAATCGGTAGTGTGCCTATTTTGGGTCTGGAACCAAACGTGGAAAGTTATACTGCCATCTAGTGGTGACCGAAAGTTTTTATTTAAAATTTACATTGCTAGCCTCACAGTGTAATCACCTAACTCCTTTTCTATCACTACTGATTCACTATCAATCATTGTTTAGAAAAAAATATGAGCTATTGTGCGGGTAATTGAGGCTGAAGATATATTACATAATGTTAAAAATTAAGTTAATTGGTTGCTGCTAATCTAAAATGCAAGCCCAACCAAAGGTCGACTCTCTGGTAGAAAAACAAAAGAAAACTTTGAAAGTAATAAAATAACTTAAAACAGTTTATCTACACACAAGTGAAATTTTTCAGCAACTTTTCGGAACGTGAAGCGAATCCTCATCAGGAGGTTGTGATGCTTTTATCACCTCAGCCACATAGGAACTTTTTTTTAAATTTGTTTGTTTACCTGCATTTGTCATTTCACTCTGCAGTGTTGTTGTTTTTCTGCCACTGCTTTGGGAAAAAGTTTCAAGCACTTTGAAAGAGAGCTTTTTTTTATTTTTTTTATCACCTCTGAAACCACTCAGAGGACCAAACAAACGACTAAACAGGTCGAGTTAAACAAGCGTCTTCCAATGTGATGTCTTGGAACAATAATGCTGCAGGCGTGTGTTTTTTTTTTGTTTTTTTTTTACAGCTGAGCTGGAGGTTATTTTTACCCCACAGACAAACCTCCCACACCAAACCACAGACTGGTGGAATGGGTTTGTGGGCAGCTCCACTCAGTTTTACCACTCAGAGGGAGTAATTCTACACTGCTCTTTAGAAACGGGCAAACACGCGACATTGTACTAAAACCGCAGCAGTAAAAACCACAGTCTACAAATATATCCTGTGTTATTTAACTCTTGTTTTTTTGTGTGTGCATGAGTGTGTGAGTGTGTGTGTTTTATCCAGACTCCGGCCTCTGTAGCTCCCCTACAGTAACTTTGAAGTTTTTACAATGAATTTTGTTGACAGACTCCGGTTGGCTGTAGTTCAGCTACAGTAATTTTGAAGTATATAACGGTGCATAAATACAGTATATGAATAAATTCTGTACAACACACCTTCTTTTATGAGGAAATGTTTCTGCAAAGTGTAAATATCAGCACAGAACAAGGTGTTTTACTGTGTGGTAAATGGGATATGAGTAGCCATGTGAAAGATGTTGTTATGCTGGAACAGCCTGCTATACTGTCTGACTACTGAAATGTCCACATTATATCGAGTGTATACTCTTAACAGAGCAAATATTGATTTTTTTTCCCCCCTCCTTTGTCACCCAATAAACCTAATAATATAACATGAGACTGCTTGTTTTTGTCTGATTAGCTGTGGAATTTAATGAATGAGAAGGTGCTGTTTAATGATTAGCACATCTGGGTAATGTTTCACCTGAGTGAGTTCAAAAGGAGCCAAGTGTGCTTCTCCTTTTGCAGTACAAGAGGGAATATCTGTATGAATATAAGGCATTTATGTAGCAGCAAACCTAGACAAAGATATTTAGAGTTAAAAGCATGTTTGCAGAAATCTCTTATAAGTTGTGTTTGATTATTTAAGACTAAATAAAAACCACTAAAACTCAAAAAGTACTTTACATTTTAAGGTCTTGTCTATCAAGACATTGCAAAAAGAAATCATTGAGTCCTCATGAGGTCCTATAAATGAGATAAAATATAAAATCTGAGACCACAGTGTAGATGTTTGGTCATAATGCAGAGCAGTGTTGGCCAAAAACAGCCTATCATACCTCACCGTGAAGCATGGTGGTGGAATGTAGATGATTTGGGCTTGTTCAGCAGCCGCAGGTCCTGGTCACCTTGCAGTAGAGAGGAGCAGGAACTCCTCTGTATGCAAAGTATTCCAGCTGTCCAACAGCTTGGCTGAAACATGCAGCAGCAAATCTACAGCAAAATGCACAAAGAATCACAGTGTTGGTGTGGAGAACGTCAAATTCCAGACATAAATGTAAGTAAAATGCCATGCTGGGACCTTCAGAGAGTCATTTATAAACTAAGACTGCAAAACGGAAGCAACATCGTGAAGAAGAGTGGAACAAAACAGTTTGCAAAAAACATCAACAAAACAAAAAGAAAAAAAAATCACGACAAAATTTTAAAAAACAAACAGACGAACAAACAAAAAAACACTGCATTAAAAGGAGACCATGGTGAAGCACGGTGGAGGGAGTATTGTGCTTTGGACTACAGCTGGAGGTCAGCTCTTTCTGACCTAAAACCTTTAAAGATATTCTAAACCAAAGGTTCTCAGACTGGGGGTCGTGACCCCCATGGAGGCCAATTGATAATTCCAGGAGGTCACCAGACAATCTAATAAACAAAGCCTTCATTTATGATTTTTGTTTGTTTGTGTCAGCGCAGTCCAAATTAAACTATTAACAGAGATTACTATATGAAATAAGAGCTTAATTTTTCTTAAAACACAAAAACGCATAAAAAACAAAGTTAGTACACAACGTGAATGTGTCACCGTCGCCACAAGAGAAGCAGATTCTGGGTGTGTAGGTGCTGTGAACCGAATCCATCAAAAACCACTTTATCCTCCGTGTTAATGATGATTCTGACAGCTTTCCAGCCAAACATCTAGAGGTAGGGCTGCTCGATTATAACAAAAATTATAATCACGGTTATTAGGACTGAAACTGAGATCTCGATTATTTAACACAATTATCCAGTATTTATAAACATCGCTGCGCGTCGTGGTGTTCTAGACTCCGTGTCGTGCATTATAACCGTCTAATGCACGGTTCCGAGTTGTTTAATCCACTTTTACCGCTTATATAGGAACTATTTTACGTTTTATACCAAACAACCGCTGTCAGGCTGCAGCGCGTTTCTCTCATCCACCCGTTAAAAGACGGCTGATCTGAAACAGCTGGTTAACGTGTTGCTATGGTAACGCCCCGTAACGGAGGGATATTACAGTGTTTAACTGGCCGAACTATGTATAGGAAAATAATGCAGCCAGTTGTCACTGACAACGGTATAAACTATGTTTAGGTGAACTTCCACAACCTACTGCAGTTATTCTACATGGACCTGCAGCCGGAGCCGACTGAGACTGGCCGCCTGGGAGTGCTTTAGGACGGGAGAGGCTCCCGCTGCTCCTTCCTTACAGTAACTGCAGAACAATATGTGCCTTCAAGTCAGTCGCCAAAACACCAGAAAGTCTCTAATAACTCCAGTAAAAGCTGCTAGATTTGTCGCTTTTAACAAAAAAAGTCACCAGATTTAGCGAGAAAGTCTCCAAGTTGGCAACAGTGTCTGAATGAAAGCAAAGCGGCTGTGGGAGGAGTTTACAGCACAGCGCTGCAACGCCAGAGATGCTCGATTAGCAGCTGAAGACAGCAGGAGAGGAAACTGCAGAGAGAAAAATAATCACACCCTTTTAGTTTTATTATCGTTGAAATCCCAGATCGTAGTTGAGATTAAAATCCGATTAATCGCCCAGGCCTCTCTATAGGATGCTGCAGGATGACTCATTTGATACGTCACACAGTTAATCACTCAGTTCGTTGGGGTCAGGGTCGGGGAGCAAACACTAATATATGTTATCTTGGGGTTTATGGCGCACAAAGTTTAAAACTACTGTTCTATGAAGCTGAAGAAGAATTTCACCTTTCAACACAACAATGACTCCAAACATTGTGTTGCGGCTAACTGTCCAACGCCATCATCTTCTTGGCTAAGCACAGGAAATATTGTTGACGCGCACTAAGTTGCATAGACAACCAACCCAAAGTCTGATGGAAAATCTGCAGTGACTTCTTCTAATCTGAGAGATTTAATCTGTTAGAAAAAGGTTCATTATGTCTTCTTCCCTAATATAACAAGTTTCCTCTTTGAGACAAAGGTTAAGGTAGAACATTTCATTATTTATCTTAAAAACTAAATGTAAGATGGTGGAAACATTGATGCGCCATGCTCGCTCTTATCAAATCAGACTAAACGCTGTGATTCATTTAGAAGTGCTTCAGCTCAGTGGTATTTTAAGACTCTGCACTTACTTTCTATTTATGTTATCCAGCAACATTTATAGCTTAATAAAATAAAATCAACAGACTAGCAGGAAATTATTACAAGTATAGAATAAAAGCAACAAACTGGGTTTTTAATGTATAATGCGTGATGGAGGGATTCTGGCACAGCTTCAATCCTTTCTTTACCACAAACCTCTCCAGGTTAATCCACTGTGCTCGGCGTTGCTTCACTTCTGCAGTATTTAAGGAAAGTCGTGGCGGGAAATGAGGAAATACTTTTGCTCGCTCGCCTTGTAATTAGCTCTCAACAAACAAGGCACACCCTCGCAAACACGCACATGCCACAAACACAAGACCGACCTCATTTACAGACCAAACAAACTTGAATCCTCTCTAGACTTTTATTCTTATTTCTTCATGGTGAGCTGTATCACAAAGCTTCACTTCTTCTGCTCGCAGCGTAAGAACAATAGTTTTGAATCTAGACACAGACAAACTACGGCACTGCTGGGTGTGTTTTGTTTTTTACTACAGCGAAGAAGAGAGGCCCATGCAGAAGAACACTTATCCATCTAGAGGCTGAACAGGTTAAATTAATCTAAAATAATACAGTCATCACTTAGGAAGACTCTCAGGCACACGGTTAACCAGAAGTCCAAGTGGGAAAGAAAAAACAAGGCTTTTATCACGTTGCACTACACAAATCAAAGCAAGCTGAATGTTCCAGATGTGCAACAAATAAAGAAGAAACTTATCCAGCTGGAGAGAAGGTGGAAGAAATGTACACTCAGGTGTCCACCTCTGATCAACGAGGCTGTCAGGTCTGCACGGTACACGACTGTCGGTCTGGTGGCGAGTTTTCCAGGCGTAAAAACGGACTATTTGTGTATCTTTTGCTTCCCTGCTGTCAGCGCTGCTCTGACTCTTCATCTAATTAAGCTGCTTTAACCAAACCACGTAAAACTTGCGGGGTCTGGTCTGAGGGTTTTAGTCATTTCTGAATCGAACAGATACAGATACTTCTCTCATTAAGGTAACATTTTCCTATAAATTTGAACTCATGTGAACACAAAGCTGGAGCTACTAGCAAGGTTTAACTAATATGGCAGATTTAATACTTTATTAATGTGAAAAGGTGATTTTTTTTCTGATCTTTTTAAGTAAGCATTGTCCCATGTAGCAAAAAGCAACATCAGGAAGTATAGCTCATTTTATCGCGGTCGGACATTGTGACTACTTCTTACGGTTCATCAGCCAGCTAGCCTGTTTGACTAACTCCATGTGTGAAGTTAGGGTTAGTTTCTCCTGACCTGTAATTTCATGGACTTACTTAAAAGTTGATATGAACACAAATGCGATTCCTACAGCTGATATTTTGCATCTGCTTCCTCTGCTGCTCCAAAGTCCTGCCGTGAAGTCATTTGTGCCAAATTTTCGGTACATTTCTCAGCTGATGTTTGGTGTCGCTCTGAAAAGAGGAATTTTTTTGGTAAAACTCCAACATCTACAGCATATTTTTCCCGAAATAACTTCTAGTTTTTAATTCTAATTATTGTCAAATATTTAGGGTTTTTGGCTACTTTTAATGCATTTGGGGAAATTCCACAGGACGCTTGGAAATGAGCAGATATTGTTCCTTTCGCTGAATATTTTAGCTGCCTCGGTCCAGCTGCTGAATTCATTTACATGAGCTGAGAGGAATTCTACTATCTTACACACAAAGTGAGGAAGAGAAAATTCTATGCTGACATAGCATGGACCGAAAGGTCTGCTGAAACAAGAGCTGCATCCTGTCCGTCTCTGCATCGCTGCATTTCCACGCCGCTTTGCACATCTCTGTCGCAGGAAGCTGGACGATCAGATGAGTTCCTCGTGTTGCAAGAGTCCAAAAATACAGAAAAGAAGAAGGAACAAACATCCAGCTGTGCACTCGTAGGTTTTAATTCCTAAAAATGACTTTTTCCTCCACCCGGTGCGACGGCGGGAAATGAACCCGCCTCATCTTCGCCACCATCAGTCTGCCGGTCAGGTGTGTGTAGTCTTGTCCAGGCAGGTGTTTTTATCATCTCAGGCAACAGACAAAAAAGAAAGAGAGCCATCTGTCTGAGCCCCGACCTCTGACCCCAGCTCGCCGTTTCGCCTCTCCTCCTCAGGCTTCAGGCTGCTCGTAGGGTAACGGTGTGTGTTCAGGTCAGGGATTTGGTCTGTCCCGCCGTCAATGGGAGCCTGGGGGACTGGTTTCCGGTCGCGACCGGTTTCCCCTCTGATCTCCTTTGTTGTCTTGCTCTCTCTCTCTCTCTTTTGCTCGTTCATTCTGTCCCTTGCTTGCTCACTCAACCCAGGCCCAGACTCCAATCAGCGTCTCCTGGAGGACAGAGCAGGACAGTTACTGTAGACGTGCAGAACTGGACCTCACACACATAAATGCAGCGTGAAGTGAAGAAACGAAGCATCATGAAATCAGTTATCACCGCTATTTCAGTGCAAATAATCTGGCTTTGTTTGGTTTCCTATCAATGCGATACACTTATGCAGCACGCGGTTGTAATTCAGCAGAAGAATTAGTTGGAATTAACCTCGTTGAGGGTAAAACCTAACAACTTGTAGATTTTTATATATATATATATATATATATATATATATATATATATATATATAATTTACAGGGTTTTTTTGCATCAGATGTGTAACCTCTTGATTTGCTCGTCGTTTTATATTCATGTTTGAGTTATAATCTAATTACTGTTCAAAATAAACAATAACAACTGTGGTGGACATCCACTTCAGGAACTACTTTCAGATAAACAGTTTTTATTTAGGATTTACTTATTTAAATTAAAACCAAGAACAAAAACAGAGTTACTAGCCTGCTTGGAGGTCCAGGCAAGTTAAAGAAATGTACAAAGCGTGCTTAAAACAAACAGCTGCCATAAACACCACTAGAATTCTGCCAATTCTAGTGGCCGAGCTTAACTTTACTGATCGAGTGGGCACACCTATGATGTTATCATCAGTTATCACCGCTATTTCAATGCAAATAATCTGGCTTTGTTTGGTTTCCTCTCAATGTGACACACTTAATCAGCAAGAGGTTGTAATTCAGCAGAAGAAGTAGTTGGAATCAACCTCGCTGAGGATAAAACCAACAACTGTGGTGGACATCCACTTCAGGAATTACTTTCAGATAAACATAGTTTTTATTTAAGATTTACTTATTCAAATGCAAAACCAGGAACAAAACCATAGATACTAGCCTGCTCGGAGGTCCAGGGAAGTTAAAGAAATGTACAAAGGGTGCCTAAAACAAACAAAAACATTCTGCCAATTCTAGTAGCCTAACTTCACCTTGATGTGAAGCATCAAGGTCTTCAAAGTAACAATTCTAACATTTATTTATTTTACTATACTTTATAAATTCCTTTATCTGATTTAACTTTGCTCAGGGGGTCACAGTGGTTCAGCCTGGAGATTTAAACCCTGGTCCTCCTGACCCAAGTGCACCTTTACAACAACCACTGCACCTCTTTTGTCCTGCTTTCACTGAAGAATGGAGGTTTCGACAGGAGAAATCATGCTTAACTTTCTACTAATTGCCCAGCCCGAGTTAGTGGTATGCTGCATTATTTTAACCAACGCATTTGAACAAAAAACATCTCTCCTGATTGGCTGATGCTGTCACTGACAGGCATGATATGGGAATAAGCTCACATTTCACATTTTTAGATCCTTTATTTTATTGTCTTCAGCATGATTTAAATGCAACATTATTACTAATTTTAAGCCTGGTTAAGTCTGGTGAGTATTGGATCATATTTTTTGCTCACCACCATCATTTACCTGCGAAATGTTCCACTATGCAGACCACATCATCATGCTGCTGGTTGTTACAAACAGCTGCCAGATACACACAGAGGCTTGATGGTTAACCAGTTGAGCAGGTTGCATAGACTTAGACTAGACTTTATTGATCCCTATGAGATTATATTAGTATTAAATTAGTATTAATATTAGATTATTATTATATTAGTATTAATTAGATCAATAATCTATTAATGACTATATTATTATAAATTATTATTAGTTATAAATATTATTATAATAGGGGCTGCACGGTGGCGAAGTGGTTAGCACTGTGGCCTCACAGCAAGAAGGTCGCTGGTTCGATCCTTTCTGTGTGGAGTTTGCATGTTCTCCCCGTGTATGCGTGGGTTCTCTCCGGGTACTCCGGCTTCCTCCCACCATCCAAAGACATGCATGATAGGTTAATTGGTCACTCTAAATTGCCCCTAGGAGTGAGTGTGAGCGTGAGTGTGGTTGTTCATCTCTCTGTGTGTGGCCCTGCGATGGACTGGCGAGCTGTCCAGGGTGTTCCCTGCCTGTCGCCCAAAGCCGGCTGGGATAGGCTCCAGCTTCCCCGCGACCCTGAATTGGAATAAGCGGTTCGGAAAATGAATGAATGAATGAATTATTATAATAGACTATTTATCTATTAATTTGATTATTATATTAGTATTAATTAGATGGTTAATCTATTATATAACTATTCATTATTATTAAAAAATAATAGATTAATATTAGTTAATTAGATTATTATTTTCTAACTATTATTAGTTATTATTATTATTTTTATTAATATTATCATAGGTTATTAATTTATTATTATTATTATTATTATTATTATTAATAATAATAATAATAATAATAATAATAATAATAATAATAATAATAATAATAATAATAATAATAATATTATATCAGTATTAATATGACATTATATGTTAACATTCAATATGTCAATCTTTTTGCAGGGGTGAAAAATTCAGACAGACGTGAACGTTTCCAGCTAAGCCAGTAAATATACTGAATTAATTCCATGACACTCAAACAAACAGGTCTCAGAATTAAAATAAATGGACAAAGCAAAAAAGCAAAGAAAGCTGCTGCTTCATTTATGCTCAAAAATATAATTTATAGTCATGCTTTTGGGGCAGTTTTTGCATTTTGCAAGTGCTTAAGTTTATGACAGTGTCATATGGGAAGTTACAGGTTAAGCGCCACGAGTGAATAAAACTTGCAATACTTTCATGGCAGTGGCAGCAAGAATAACACCTTACGTTTAATCTGTGTTATTCACAGTCGGTGCTTTACAGGTGTCAGCCAACAGGTGACAAGAAAATATAAAGATTTATATTAGAGATAAATAAGTTGAGTTAAAATTGTAAAAAGTTATGGACACAAGGAAAATTACTATGAGAGCATTTTAATTAATTTTTGATAATTATTGTATATAAACTAAGACATATTCATTTTCTAAATAATTAAAATTTTATTTGTTTTTATTCAATTTAATCTAATCCAAGGAAAATGACTGAGTGGATTTCAATTCAATTTTTTGATAATTATTGTATATAAACTAAGACATTTATTTTTAAATAATTTTTTATTTTATTTGACTTTATTTAATTCTCTGTTTACCATTTTGCACTACTCTTATAAGATTAAAATGATACAAGAAATTATATTGATGTAAAAAATAAGAACAAATTAAAAAAAACAATAAAGGCCATTTACAAGGTAGAAGCTGGAAAAATAAACACCTACTTCAACACATTAAGTATTTTTCATTTATTTAATTAAATATTTAAATGTAATATTTAGACATAAATAGAAAGAAAATACAGAAAATATTTTATGTCTGCTATTTTAACACTATGAAGACAAATCTTTTCTGAAATCTAAGAGAAAAAAGTGTAATATTTGTGGAAAAATAAGGATTAATCTTTATTTCCAGAGCATTTTTAATAAAAATGACAAATAATCTAAGAGAAGTAAAGATGCACTGAAATAAGCCTGGTGTCTGGTGGACATCCATGTCCTGCATGGAGTTGCGACGCTCCGCAGCTCCAGCTGCTCTACTCTACTCCACGACATGCTTCTGCTGCTTGACCTTCCTGTCTATCTCTCTCTGTCTGTCTCGGATCTCATGCCTTTCCTTTCTCGTCTTTTTCTCTCTGTTCAAAGAGACACTGGCGAGACGTTGTCAGCATATAAGATTAGGATCCCTGATCCGCCACATTCTGACCGGCGGCAGCGCCTCGCTTATCAGAGCTCGTGTCTCACCTTCCTCCAGTTTTGAAGATGAGGTCGGCGTTGGGGGCGCCTTTCGGGTGCTGGTACCGAGGCCGGCGCTCCCGGTTGGTGTTGGCCTGAGCCGGACGCTGGGCCAGGGACTGCATCATCTCTGTCACACGCAAACAAAATGGGGATTTAGCTGAAACAGCAACAAGCGGAGGAATGTTTCAGCAGAAATCATGTGTCACGCACCCTGATAGTCCTCCTGCTCCTGCCTCTCGTTGATGTCCAGCGTGAGTTTCTTCATCCTCATGCGCTCCTCCTGTTCAGCCTGCTGCTGGTTGAAGTGGTTCGCAGCAAGGTGGGAGGACAGGGGCACGTTCAGGATCTTATACTGTTGGCCAGAACAACACAGAAAGAGACGAAGCAGGAGAGGGTTGGTTAGACTGAGTTAACCTTACAATGTTTCTCAGCTTGAAAATGATGAACTGTCTGAGAAAAAGCCCCAAAAAAGGTCGTTAGAGGATGAACCCAGGTATTCAGGAGCACTCTGAATGCTAGGCTAAGCTAACTACCTTTATATCTGCTCCTGATGTTCAATGAATCTTTTTAAAGCAAGTAAGTCTAATTTCTTTCCTGAAATTTCATGATCAATGCCAAACACAAACATTTAAACATCACAGCCTTCCTAAAGCATCTTTTCCCACTGGTGTTCAAAGCCGCAGAGAACAAAATAAACAAATAAATTAGTGTTAAAAAAATCTAAATAATGTGAAAATTGTGTCAGACATATCAAAAAACATGACAATAAACCAATAATAAATAGAGATATTCACTATAAACAGAGAAAGAAAATTAAATGTTAATGATAAAAATATGGAAACACATTTGATTCACTTTTAATGCAAAGTTCCCAAGAAACTAATCTGTTATGATAATATAACATGATTTAAATTATCTTAATTATGGTCTTTTTTGGCCTTAAATAATGAAATAAAATAAAATAAAATAAAATAAAATAAAATAACTCAGGCACTTTTAGTGTGTTCTTAAATTATTTTTGTTTTTGTATGCATTCTATATAAATAGCTGAATCATTTTCTTCCCCTGTTTATAACAGAGGCAAACGTGGCACTTATAATGTATGTGTGCATTGTGAACATCAGTAGCAGATACCTTATACTTATTAAACTTAATTTCTACTTTAATTAACCTGATTAGACTTTTTCCACGTGTGACCTGGCCAAGAAGGCAGCACAAGCACAGGTTTATAATATACCACACACCCAACAAACATCAACAATCAAACACAACAAGTACAACAAAAGTTAGCAGGTAAATGAAATACAAATACACACTGATATCACAGGAATTTTCCTCTAAAGCAATTCAAATACACTTTTCTCCACTTTAAATCAGTTTTTAAGTTAGTTTTTATGTATATAATATATTAATTCTGGAGTGAGTGGCAGTGCACTGGATAGCAATGTGGGTAATTTACTAAAATACCATCCACACCCATGAATATCCAAGAAAACAGGAGCTCCACAACTCAAACAATCAAACTTAGTATATACACAAAATCAGTGTCGGCTTTTCTCTCTAAATGCTAAACTATACAAAGTGAAGCAGTTTAATATTTAACACAAAAAGAATAATTCAATCAACTTCCAGAAACCCAGAATTTCCTCGGAGTACAAGCTTTCCTGGAGCGGATCGTTTACTGAAGGGATTCTCTGTTTCTGTGGGACGGAGTTTCACACAGATCCAACACAGCAGCACTGAGGACAGTCAGCGCCACACACACACACACACACACACACACACACACACACACACACACACACACACACACACTCACACACTCACACACTCACACACTCACACACACACACGGGATGCCTGTACCCTGCTGCTGTAAGGTGGTGAAGCCGTGTTTGTTTACAGAGACAGAAATGTCATTTCCCATCCAGACACCTCCCGCACAAAGATTCTATGTCCAACACTCGGACGAGCTGATGTTTTCGCTCTCAGCTGCCCTTTGAACGCCGAGCGCTCCATTAAACCTCCAAGTCTCTCCATAAAGCTGGACACACCCTGCAGCGCCAGAACTGGCCTCAAACCACACATTCCAGTCCAACACACATGCAGCTTTCTGCACGCCTTCCTACACATTCAGTACATCTCAGACATGTCGACCAGTTCCTACTGAACACACACTCCTACAGAAGGTATCCTCCTAATAATGACTTAGATGTACTAGAAGTGTGTTGTGGTGTGTTTCCTTGTCCTCTGTTGGCATTTCCCCTCACTTCTCCTTACTTTGCCGTGTTCACTGTTTTTGGGCTGACGCCATGTGGGCTGTAGATACCAGCCAATGACGGCGCACACATGAAAAAATAAAACATGAAGATCCGTTCTCCCTCTCTTCTCTGCCCTGCTGGTAGAACAGGAGCTTCATATAAAAATCCAGAAGCACAGCAACAGAACCTTGTGAGTTTAAGCGCCCCAGAAGGAAAAAAAAAGTTAAAGATATCTGGTGTAATCACTGTTTGAACCAATGTTTGTGTGTTGATGAACAGAAATGGGCTTGCTGATAGTTTTGACAGCTAAATTACTCAGTTTTTATAATATCAAGCAATCAGTTGATGCAGTACATGAAAATGAAAAAAAAAAAGAAAAATACTTTATTAATCCCCAAAGGGAAATTCAATAAAATATATAATAATAATATAATATAAATAATAATAATATAATATATATAATAATAATATAATATAAATAATAATAATACAATGCATATAATAATAATAATAGATAATAATATATAATATAATAAAATATAATGTATAATAGTACATACAAACTGCAAAAACACTCATCTGACACTCAACTGGGTAAACCTGGCCAATCAATATCCTATCGTCAGTGCATTTAGTCACGGTCCAGACGACTTGCTGAAGTTCAAACTGAGCATCAGGATGAAGGAAAAAAGATTTAAGTGACTGAACGTGGATTACTTGTTAGTGGTGGTAATGTGCCGCCATGAGGTTGTCTTTTGCCGCACAACACGCCTTACACACCACATAGCCTTTCTTTAAAAGCTTCAACCATCTCTAAATGTCTTGTCGTTATGGTTGTCTTTCTTCTTCTACTACCAGACCAAATTATGTGTGTAGACTTGGCCAGACACACCTGAAAACGCACGTCCAGCTGCGTTTTCAGTAAGCAATGTTTTAAAAGAACTGGTTCAGACAAAGTGAGCTACAGGTGATTCTGCAGACCAGGTGGGTGGCCTCATGCCCATTAGCTTCACCAGTTTAAACGCTCCAACCAGACTGGTTCTGGTTTTGTTGCTATGCAACAAGCAACGCTGATTTGACTGTTGTGATACTGCATCGAGCAGCAAGAACAAAACAGGACCGATCTCCAGAGAGAAGCCGAATCTTCAAATGCAAATCAAACCAAAAGACAACAATGCTTCAGAGACGTTTAATGTAAAATAAAACTTTAGAGCAAGGGTGCCCAAAGTGGGGCCTGCGGGCTAAAATCGGCCCGCCAGCACTTTGCTTTTGCCCCTCTAGTCGATATTTATATCAATACTCCACAGAACTTGATGAAAAGACAATAACAAGTGTCATGAACCTCGATAAGTCCAGACTGAGAGGGACTCACCTGAATGACACCCTCACCTTGTCAGTGAGCCAGGTGCAACCCAGCATGGAAAGACTGGTCATGTCCACAGACCAACTAAGTATCGGGACGAGGTCTGCTTGATTATGACAAAAATTATAATCGCAATTATTTGACTGAAATTGAGACTCGATTATTTAACACAATTATCCAGTATTTATAAACATCGCTGCGCGTCGTGGTGTTCTAGACTCCGTGTCGTGCATTATAACCGTTTAATGTACGGTTCTGACTTGTTTAATCCACTTTTACTGCTTTTACAGGAACTATTTTATGTTGGCCTGGATGTATGTTTTATACCAAACAACCGCTGTCAGGCTGCAGCGCGTTTCTCTCATTCACCTGTTAAAAGATGGCGGATCTGAAACAGCTGGTTAACGTGTTGCTATGGTAACGCCCCGTAACGGAGGGATGTTACAGCGTTTAACTCGCCGAACTATGTATAGGAAAATAATGCAGCCAGTTGTCACTGACAATGGTATAAACTATGTTTAGGTGAACTTCCACAACCTACTGCAGTTATTCTACATGGACCTGCAGCCGGAGCCGACTGAGACTGGCCGCCTGGGAGTGCTTTAGGACGGAAGAGGCTCCCGCTGCTCCTTCCTTACAGTAACTGCAGAACAATATGTGCCTTCAAGTCAGTCGCCAAAACACCAGAAAAGTCTCTAATAACTCCAGTAAAAGCTGCTAGATTTGTCGCTTTTAACAAAAAAAGTCACCAGATTTAGCGATAAAGTCTCCAAGTTGGCAACAGTGTCTGAATGAAAGCAAAGCGGCTGTGGGAGGAGTTTACAGCACAGCGCTGCAACGCCAGAGACGCTCGATTAGCAGCTGAAGACAGCAGGAGAGGAAACTGCAGAGAGAAAAATAATCACACCCTTTTAGTTTTTTCATCGTTGAAAACCCAGATCGTAGTTGAGATAAAAATCCGATTAATCGCCCAGCCCTAATTGGCACCTTGCCTTGTCCCACACACTGTTTCTTCTTATCGACATATTGCAGTTTAGTGGCTGTAATTATTGTTTCTTGCCCCTTTAACTGTGGCTTTATTGTTCCTTTGCCATATTGATTTTTTATGCAACACTTCATTTGCTCGAAAAGGAAAAATACACTGTATTAGCTATTGAAGAATAACTAAAACAACTTCATGCATTTACTTGTGTTTCATCCTTAAAGCTGAAGTGTTTGGCTCGTGGCTCACAGGATCACTTTCAGTTTGGCCCTTGGAGGCCCAAAGTTTGGGCACCCCTGCTTTAGAGGAAAAAAGTGCTGCTGAAAGACGACGTATAATCCTGAACTGCTCCTTATAAAAAGGCCGATAGAACATGCACCAACATAGTCAATATTATTCCTGGCTTCAGGTAGACTGAGCCGGGTGTGCGACAGGAAGTCACACACTCCAGCTCTGTTCCTGCATGTGGAGGATAATATGTGATGTAGAAGTTGCTCCGGGGCCTACTGGGTTACTTGGGTGAAATTAACATAGAATTTAATTCTGCAAACTTAATCCTCACCAGTTTATGTATCGCAAAGAAAACTATCCTTCTAAACTGGAAAAGCAAACAAAGTCTGTGTATCCAGCAGTTCAGAAATCTCTTATTAGATCACATCAGTGTCGAGATGATGTCTGCCTCCTCAAGAGATCAGTCAGCTGAACTTTATTCCCTCTGGTCCCCTGTGATCAGCTCCATCACTTAGTATGGGGGGAGAATGTGACCTTATTGCGCTCGGGGTTGGTGGCCGGTTGGGGTTCTCTGGGGGCTGTGGGTCTGTGGTGGGCTCCTGGGGGGGGATTTTGACTGCTCCATTGCTGGAGTGGCTAAGTTTCTAGCCCTACTGTGGACCTGGATGGGCCAGCGGCTGGAGTTGCCGCGCAGCGGCGGGGCGAGGTCGCTGGCGGGGGATGGGTTGGCGGGCGTGACTCCGTAACGGGCGCCTGTGCCGCCGTGGGGTGGGCTGGGCGGGGTCCCGGGCTCCGGTGCCCGGGGTTGTCCCCTGTCTCTTGGGGGTGGGGGGTCGGCTTGTGCCGGGGGGGGGCTGGGCTGACCTGGACCTGCCGCTGCGGCGGCGGGCAGGTACGTGCTCTGGTGCCTGGTTGCGACCCTGGGACTTGTTGAGTGGGGGGTGTTTGATAGTGTGGATGGGATGTGAGTGTGTATGGAGGGATGTGTGTAAGGGGTGTGCGTTGAGGACTGGTGGCGGTACATAGGTATGTGGATGTGTGTGGGTGGGGAAGTGTGATGATGCGTGTGTGGGGGGGGGTGTCGTGGTGTCTGTGGGGGGGGGGGGTAGTGCCGTGTGTGTAGGGGAGTGGGGTGATGCGTGTATGTGGGGAGTGGCGGTGGTGCATGTATACGGGTGTGTGTGTGTGTGTGTGTGGGGGGGGGGGCGCGTGCTGTCTGTGTGTGTGTGTGGGGGGGGGGGGGGGGGCGCGTGCTGTCTGTGTGTGTGTGGGGGGGGGGGGGGGGGGGGGGGGGGGCAGGGGTGTATGTATGGGGGAGTGGGTGGTGCATGTGTGTGGTAGGTTGGTGGATAAGTGTAGATATGATGGATGGGAGTGGGGGAGATTTGGATGTGACGTGGGGGTCAGGAGGATGGTTTTAAGGGTGGGCTGAACGGGTGGCTGGGTGGACCTGAATGTGTCCGGAAGTGTGTGTGTGTGTGGCTGTAGGTGTGTGCTGAGACAGTGTGAAGTGCCGATGTGTGGACAAGGGGGGACTTCATGTCCCCAGGTGGGGGTGTCCTCTGTGAGTGAGGGGGCGGTGGACAATCGGTCTGGGATTCCCCTTCTGCCGCCCCGCCTCCTCTTTGTCCTCGTGCCCCCCTTCTGCATGTGGTGAGTTGGTCCCCTCTTGGGTCGGTGATGACTCTCTGGTTAGAGTCGCCGAAGGCTCTGGTTACGGGGATGGCTGTCCCCGGCTTGTCCTGGTCCTTGGGGGGCCCTGGGAGTAGGGGGCATGCCCAGTGCCACGGGCGGCTCACCTTCTGGAGGAAAGCTCACTTTCCTCCAGACTTAAATCCCTCAATCCCTCTTCCTCCCCGCTCCCCATCACACACAGGCAGGGTATTGGGAGGTGTGCACGTGGCGCTGGGTGGTGAGAAAGGCCATCAAGGTGGTTTTGATCGCTGCACCCAGCCTCGGCTCACCTCCCAGTTTTAATTACACTTAGACACCAAACACCAAAACACTGACGACTCACATGATTAGGGGGAAGAGCATGCGGTGTATGGTGGGCGGGGCTGCTTAGGTGGTCCCTCTCCCAACACCGCGTGGCAATTCCCTCAGTTTTAATTGCAACTAATACATACTTCACAATCAGTCATAAGCGGGGGGGAGGCAGGGACGATAGGGTCTTCTCATGCCCCTGCTCTTGGGGCTTTACTGGGGGGGGGGGGGTTACAGGTGGGGGAAGAGTGCCGTCCATTAGGCCTAAGTCTGGGCTGGCCTGGCTGTAGGAGGGTTGTCGCCGGCCCTGGGGGGGTGCTGGGTCGGCTGCATCTGTGGGGTGGTGGGGGGGACGCTGGGAGTGGTGGGCGGTAATTATGGGGGCCCTGATCGGGGCCATCCTGTCCTCTGCCCCCTCTGAGGTATCTCACATGGGACATGATGGAGGGGTGAGGTGAGGATGTGTGGGAGTGGGTGTATGGGGTTACAGATGGATGGTGGGATGGCTGGGGGGGGATTAGGGTTGGGGATATAGGTGGGTAGGGGATAGGGATGTGTGAGGATGAGTAGATGTATGTGTATGTATGTGAGTATGTATATGTGTATATATGTATATATATATATATATGTGTGTGTATGTATGTGTATATGTATGTATGTATATCTATCTTTATGTATGCATGTATGTGTACATGTGTGTGTATGCATGTGTATGTATGTGTATATGTATGTATGTATGTATATATGTATATATATATAATGTATGTGCGAGTGTATATACATATATATGTAGGTGGGTATGTATGTGCATATACATGTATGCATTGATCTCTTTCTTTTGTTTTTTTTTTTGTTGTTTTATGTTCTCTTTTCTGTTCTCTTTCTGCCCCTTTCCTGTCCTTTCCGGTCGGGTCCAGCAGCATAAACTCTGTAATACAAGCTATTATCCAAAACAAATTGAAAAATAAAATAAGAATCAAGAAATACAAGGGGATCATTACATCTACAAAAGTTCCCCTTGGCAAAATAAATTTGCTCAGCAGAACACAGCATCCAGAACATCAGTCTGCTTGCTTAAATGCTGGACAAGACCAAAAAAAAAAAAAAAAAAAAAAAAAAAAGAAGTTGCTCCGTTTTACCTGCTGCTTGTTGCCTTTGCGAGTTAGCATGACGAACTGCATGGTGTCGGAGATGTCCGAGTCTGCCTCGCTGATGCACTGCTGCCCCGAGCCGCCCTTCCTCAGCTGGCTCTTCAGCTGCAGAGGAATGGCCACGTCCAGCTGGTGCACCTTCACCGCCTCGCCGCTACGCTGCTGTGATGACGAGAGGAAACCGGTCAGAGTCGCGCTGAGAGAGAAGCGGCTTCTTTTGCCTGCAGATGTGTTGCAGGATGGCGTACCTGCAGGTTCTCCAGCATCATCTTATCCAGAGCCTGGATGAAGTCCTCATCCTCAGCGCAGGCCACGTGCTTCAAGCCACCGCCGCGGATGGTGACTTCCTGCACACAGAGCGCAAATTAACACGACCGGATATACAAATCGAAGATCCACGTCATCATGCTGCCATGATGACGTGGAGGAAAACAGCTCGACAAGCAGACACGTAGATCTTACATTATTTTCCTCATCCGTCTCATTTTCTTTGTTGGAGTCAGTCAGGTAGTCTGTGTTCTCTTCGTCTTCCTCCTCCCTCTCCTCTTCTTCGTTGTCTGATCCCTCCTGGAGAGGAAACATACAGACAAATCCAACAGCTCTTTAGTCTGCTCAAGCATCTTGTGGCGCCGCCATCATTGCAGTGAAGAGGTGTGCTACTGCGTGCCGACATGCACAGCGCCACTGATAGATTGTTACCCCTAATTACTAAAAATCCACACCTGAATGTAAAAGAGAAATCTGATCTTAAAAGTGAGATGTAGATTAAAATGTGGTGAGAATCTGTGTGTGGATTCGACGTAGTGTTTGTAACCTCTAATCTTCCGTCTGCAGGACGCTGCTGCATGTGATCTGTTTGTGTTAATGAAGGAAGGAATTCAGTTCTCCGGTCACAAAGTTGCCCTGATCAGAACAAATAAACGTTACTTTTCACAATATCCCTGATAACATCCTTGCAGTTCCTCGTGTATTGGTCCATTAACACGACAAAGGTCACCAGTAACACGTTAAACTGGATAGAAACACGGATACGTTGGATTTCACGTCAGGTTTACAGCTGTTGACCAAACTTTAGCGTGTTGGGAATAAAATCCAGTGTCTCACCTGCCAAGAAGCTCCAGCTGTTTAAAGCTGCTTTTCCTAAAGAACTGGTTTATTAATTCCCATTTTATGAAGAAAAACTAAACAATCTGATGTTATTTATCTTATTTATACAACAGAATACCATTTATCCTCGACACCTGGGCAGCTAAGAACTGGTCAGGAAGATATTACAATTCTCTTCTTCTCTACCAAGGAATAAAAAGCTGCTTAAACAGTAACATGAAATTAAGGTGAATCTCCAAATTTTGTTCTTTATGTTAAAATAAACACATAAAACATATAAAGTTAACAACAGATGGTATAAAAATTATTTCTACACCTGAGTTGTGCCTAATTTAGCAAATACAGGTCCCCACACACTTCTTATTCAGTTTTTACTTGAATTATTTATTTAGTCCATTTTATTCTTATTCCCTCTTTTTTCCTTCATTATTTACATTTTACATTCCATTTTGTACATTTTTAAATTCTATCTTTTTTGTTTTTTAAAGGCAAACGGAGTCCTCAGGCCAGGTGAAACTTTCTCCTACTTTCTCAGCCTGCAGATTAAAACTGGACACATTTTCTGTTTAGTTCCTGTGGTTCTGGTCCTGGGACTCTGTGTTGACTCTCACTATTAACAAGATGTTTTAATAAAACATCATCAAATGAAATCCTTTCCTGATATGTTCACACACAAGCTGCATTATATTTTATATTTACTAAATAAAGACGGGTGGTGGATGATCAGCGCTTTGAGGGAGAACAAGAGTGATTAAATTATATGTGATTTTTCATTCTTAAAAATATACAGAAATTTTTATATAGATATTCGGGCTGTAACGATATGATTTTGTCCTGATTCGATTCCAATTTTTTACGATTCTCACAAGTCTTAAATATTGCTGATTTTTGTAGATTCAAAACAAAATAAATATTTAAAACTTTTTTTTTCTTGATTTTAATTAAGAAAAAACAACGCAGTAGTCAGACCATCATTCTGTTGCAATAATCCCCAAGAAGACAAGTAAAAAGATCAATAAAAACAATAAAAATGACCAAAAAAAATTAATACATTTTTATTTGAAAAAAAAAATTGGAAAAAAATAAAAACATTTTTATATTGGATTATTTTTATTCATTTGAAAAAAAAAATCCATTTTAAAATTGCAAAGCCAAAAAATCCCTATAATTTACTTTTTGATTTGATTTTCTGACCCCTAATAAATACGTAAAACACTTGTGTGATTCCTGAATGAAAATTTCTTTATAAATTTGATTTTTTTCTAACAAACCTTCCAACTGGGCAGGACACACACAGTTTAACACTGGGGTCTACAAGTAGGGGTGGGAAAATCGAATCAAAAAATCAAATATCGGGATTTATTTTTTCTTCACAATTTGAAAATATAATTTTTTTTGTTAAAAAAAAATTTTTAATTTAAATTTATTGAGATAAAAATATTTCTATATTTTTAAGAATAAAACATAACATTCAGATTTTTTGTTTAAAAAAAATTTCAAATAAAAATAATCCATTTTAAATTTTTTTTTATCATTTTTTATTGATCTTTTTACTTGTCTTCTTGGGCATTACAGCAGCAGAATGATGATCTGGCTACTGTGTTTTTTTCCTCATTGAAATCCACAAAAATGACGCGCAAAAAAAAGTTTTGTACATTTTTTTGTTGTCGTTTTTAGTTTTTGTCGACTAAAATCAATATCAAAGAATTGTGAGAATCGCAATTAAAATTGAATCGAATCGAGACAAAAGCATTTCGTTACAGCCCTAGCTTCAAGGGCCACAAACCTGCAGGTTTTCCATGTTTCCATGATTAAACACACCATGCCTCATAATGAGGCATTGTGGAGAACTTCACCGGGTTCTGAATCCATTTAATCTGAGTCAGGAGTGTTGGAGTGAGGACAGATTGAAATCCTGCAGGACTTCGGCACTTGAGAACCCACTGTGGGAACCCCGGGTTTAACAGAATATTGCATTTGTGTTATTGATGCTGCTTTACATGCAAGACATCCATAAAGATGCCAACACCATCATGGCGGAAGGTCTACTTCTGGTATCGCCCAGACCGTTTTAACAGCAGGGAAGTGGAAACATCAGACTCTGATACAGAAAAGATGTTGCTTGTTTTATCCAAGACATTCCTCAGATTTCTCACCATCTCAGTCACTGAAAACAACGAGATGATGAGGACATGCAGGTGCGTCTTTAGATCAATGTGTTATCTCAGGATCATATGTGATCAAATGGAGATGTAAACTAAGTGCTGCATCAGAGATCTTTAGTGAAATCCCAACAGGAAGTGGACGAACATCTGTCCAGTAAAAAAAAAAAAAAAAACACAAGACGCTTCGCTTCGGCAGCAACGAATCTGACAGCTCAGTTTCTGAGACCAGAAATGATCCTCTTAAAGTTTACCGAAGAAAAGCCGGCTGGGGACGGATCCTCACAGCTTCTGAGGGAAAAACGGATAGATTCAGATACATCCATGTTTTTATTTTACCTGAAAGCTCTGGGATGATCTGTACCTGCCAGACAACAAGCACCCGAACCGGAAGCCTCGTTTACAATTAGCGAAGACTGAGCAGAAGAAGTTTTAAGGCTCAAACCAACGGTGCCTTCAGGTAACATGGGACAGAAACATGAAGATCCGGGTCAGCTCTCTCTGATTAAACCTCGTCGCCATTGAGGCAACATGGACTTGGACTCGTTCTGCTTCTTGCGACTGATGATGATTTACAAGTTGACAAGAGCACATACTGAGAACCTCATGCTCTGCTCATGATTTAATAAGGATCTGCCAAAACACACAGGAAGGGGCACAATGTCAACACACACACACACACACACACACACACACACACACACACACACACACACACACACACACTTGTTTTAACTGCTTTTCCTTTTCTTAATGTATGTGGAAAAATCCTGGCGCTTGTTCCTCCCTGCTCCATACAAACTGGACAACACTGAGGCTCTTTCAGCTTTCATAAGGTCACAAACAAACCAAACCACAGAGCAGGTAAACACGAAAACATCAACTAAACGAACTGAACAGGCTTCTTTAAGCTTCGGACAAACATGAAGAGCAGCTGACTCTCAGGGTCCCACAGGAAGGTCTACGGCTGAGAGACGGACAACCTGCAGCTTGAACCGTTTTTCTTCAGTGATATTTAGATTGAAAAGGCCAGAAAAAAAGAGAAAACTTGACTCAAATCTGGGTGAAACTTTGGCTGGAAAGGAAGTCATTGTGAATTACACAACTATCTGTTTATGCCAGTAACCGATGCCATCCATTATATGATTTATGATGTAGAAGCTCAACTCTTTTATTTCCAATCAATACCCAGACTCAAACATTTTCAGGACATCCTCAGTTGTCAGATTTTCAGGCTAAAATGATTTAAAATGAAATGTATAAAAAGTCGAGAAAAGCACTCGGAGTGAACATATTGCGATTAACACCCAACATAACTTCATAGTGATCCAGAATCCAGGATCTCTTCCGGATCTCCACCAACATTTCATCATTTGTTCCTCGTGACACCCCCAACATATCCCGAAGATTTCATCAAAATCCATCCATAACTTTCTGAGTGATGTTGCTAACAAACAAACTCGGATGAAAACATAACTTCCTTGGCGGAGGTAAGAAGAGCAGCATGCAGGACAAGCACAACAAAACAC
Organism: Telmatherina bonti; assembly: GCF_933228915.1. Taxonomy (NCBI): domain Eukaryota; kingdom Metazoa; phylum Chordata; class Actinopteri; order Atheriniformes; family Telmatherinidae; genus Telmatherina; species Telmatherina bonti. The sequence continues at coordinate 24,493,306 of NC_136632.1, read as the reverse complement.
ACAACGTCTTACTAACACAGTGTTTCCAGTGTTCCATCTTCCTCCAAAGCACCTGAGTCCGATCTTTTTACTTCCTCATCAAGTTCTTTGCAGCCCGTTGACGCGCTCTTTATTCATTCTGGTGTGTTTAGGTCGGGTCTACTATAAAACATGCAGGGCAGGGGGTGTCCTGAGGACCGTAACTGAGAAACACTGAACTAAGAACTTTGTAGAAATAACACACAGATCCACAATGACCCCCATCTGCACATCATTCCTTCAGGTTCCTTCAGTTACTGGAACTGAATCAAACGCAAAACACAAACTATTTACACGTTTACACTTTTCCTTTTATCACATTTATTTATTATTTACCGGTATTTATCATGGGTAAACAAACAGTTATCATCGATCAGTCACGATGGAAATACCATGTAGAATTTTTAGATCAGGCCTCTACACATGACGGCCCAGAACCAACTCCCATGTGGCCCAGCTTATGGAAAAGAGAGAAGATATTAATCCAGAACCTTCAGTCATTCTTACGTTGATTAAGTAGCCTACAATCCTACAGTTGTGCAGACCATGAATGCAACACCTGGTTGCCCAGCAACATTAACCCCAGCGTGTGTTGTTGTGTTTTGAAGTTGTAAGAGTCGCACTAGCTAGCATGTCGCTCTCCGTCCAAGAACACAAAATTAACAACAAAAACCGCAGATTTAACCCCGTCTGGACTGATAAGTATTTGTTTATTTTTCCATCACATTCGAGGGCCAAACCGATGTGTTTAATATGCGATGAGTGTGTGGTGGTGTGTAAAGCTTATGTGACAAGGCACCACATCAAGAAGTTTAGTTTGATATGAACTTTTTATGTTAAATGTTAGGAGAAAAACAGCTTCTGACTGGAATTTTCATTATTTTATTTAGTGCATTTACTCTTGTCTTGTGGGACTGGATTTAAAATAGAAAAATTAATAAACCGCTTATTTCTCATAACGTAAATGTGTCTTTATTTATTTATTTTTACTGATTAATTTTCCCTGACTTTATTTTCTCACTCTCATCATTTTTTTATTTGAAAATCTGGCCCACCTGGACATCTAATTGAGTAGCCCTGCTCTAAATACTACATATTGTGTGTGTATTGGAAAGGCCAGGAAAACCTCCTAAACAATAAGCTACTATAATAATACACAACTCTGACAAAGTGTGTAACTACACGCTGACTATAGCAGCAACTCTGGGATGATTTAAAGAGTTAAACTAATCCATGGAAGGACACACCTTTTTAGTATTACTGCTAATATTATTAATTATTATTATTATTATTATTATTATTATTATTAGTGATGCTATCGTTGCTACGGTATGATAACGTCATCAAACACTGACAGAAGCTGAAAAACAGGACGAGTTAGTTCATTACGACAGAAACACTCACGTCCTCTTCCTGTTCGTTCATTTCACTCTCATTCCCTGACTGCTCCTCGGTCTCAGCTCCTCCCTCTTCGTCATCGTCACCGTCGTCATCTTCCTCCTCCAGGCCATCTCCTTCGCTCATGGCGCTGGAGCGACCGTCCCTCTCCATGGCGAGGCCTTGAAAAAGAAAAGAGGATGCTTTGTTGTTACGAACATTTTGCTTCTGTCTGCAGAACCAGGTTTACAGTTGTGCTCATATTTATAAATAAAATTTTATGAGAATCATTACATTATTTTCTAATTCTGGTTCAATAGAAATATTTTTTTTAAAAAGCAAACAAATAAGATAATTTATTCCATATTCCATACTGTTGTAAAGTCAGCCTTTTCTTTAATGAAAGGGGATGAATACATATGAGCACAACTGTAGGTGTGAGCCATTCCAGCGTAACTGCAGCCTCGTGGTGACAGCTCAGAAATGAAGTCAGGGCAGAGCTGCAGATCAGGTCTAGTGGCCTGGGGGACTGAGGTATGTTGGATCCTGGTTAAAGTATGAAAGGTAACAATGGCCCTTCTGTTGTGCTTCAAGGGGCCTACATCAATCACCCTCTGGTCTCCTGTGTTCACACACACACCATAAAGGTTCTTACACACACCAGCGGTGGAAAGTTACAACGCGTATTTTTAAGGCGATGTATTTATTAATGTAAACTTTCAAATTAAACCAGCTACATCTTACTAATACCTCCGTCTAACCCCTCACATTTCCCAGGAGACTCTTTCCAGTGTTTCACAGCCGGGTTAAAAATATTTCAACTCCAACTTAAAGTATTTATTAGGGGTGGGAAAAACAAATTGAAAAACTGAAAATCAAGTTTCTTTGCTTCACAATTTTAAAATCTTTTTTTTTTTTTTTTTTTGGTCAAAAATGGATTTTTTTTTTTTCCATCTTGCTTTCGCCTCAGCTGTGTCAGGCTCTCCGAGGGTGGAGCAGCCGTTGGCATTGTTCTCTGCATTCCAAGTCAACACCTTGAAACTCTAAAACAAAGCTGTGTCACTGCTGCAGAGCGGGATACACCTGCTACACAAACCTCTCTTTCCTTTTCCTCTCACCTGCTCATTTTCTTAGAATCTCTGCATTCCTGAAAATTTAGACACCTAAGATCATCTTGCACTTGGCAACCCTTCAAAGGAGGAGTTCGAGATATACTAGGGAAGACAAGACCCCCCCTTTCTCACTGAAGGTTTTTTTTTTTTACTTTATGTTATGTTATTAAACACCTCTAAAGAATTAGAGGAACAATAATAATCTGTCAAATAGTTTAATGTGGTGGCATTTATACCAGTCAAAAGAAAAAATATTGAGACTATTTCACAAAAATCTACCTGCATGGTCAGTGTACATTTATTCTAGCAGAAGACAGGTTCATGAACAAGAAAAACAAAACTAAAACAATCTTTAACCCTTTAAAGACACTGCAGTCAAAGCTTTTCGGCTCTTATAGACTTTATCTACCATACCATATTTATTTATTTATAAAGCACTTTAAAAACAACATACAGCTGACCAAAGTGCAGCAGTTATCGCGATGACAGTTTCCATTCCTGAGCTAAACAGCCCATTTCAGCAGTATGAATTACAAGCAAATCTGATTAACGTTTAAAAAAAATTATCATCCAAACTGGAAATGTTAGCAATTTCAGGTACATTTCAAAACTAGCATGTTAACAAGAATAAGTTCCATCTCCCACTGCCGGATATTATTGAATGCTTCATATTGTGTTTGTTGTAACCAATATTAGTTTTGTTCTTTTAAAAGTCCTTTTTTGCCAGTTCTAAATAAATAAATAAATAAATAAATAAATAAATAAATAAATAAATAAATAAATAAATAAATAAGCTTTTTCATTTTTATCTACTAAAGCATTTCATGGTGTTTCTGCTGCCACGCTGCACGAGGACAGATGTCCTTTTTCCTTTTGTTCTCCTCTCGGTGTCTTTCAGTGTCTGACGGAAGGAAACCAATAAGTAAAGCGGAAGAAACTTGCATTTGGAGAAAGGTCAGCTACAACAGCAGCAGTCTGCAGCCATTTTCACACCAACACCGAGGTACAGAAACGTGCAAACTCAAATACATGCTAATATTCCCCATGTTAAGTCTCCAGAAGTTCAGCAGGTGGGATGACGTGCAAACGTAGCAGTTCATATTCTGGATGTCCGGCTGATAGCAGGCCAGTGGAAACAAGTGGTGTAAATCTCCTACTGTCAACCAGAAACACAGAAAACTGGCTGCACAGTCTCCTGAACATGAATGCTGGTCCTGCTGATGCACAACTCCTGGTTTCTTCAGCTTCCTATTAAAGTTAGCTTGAGGAAGAACCTTTTTTCTGCTAGTTTGACAGGAGCTCCATCAGTTTTCTGATTGTTAATGTTACTTTTAGGTTCATTTCTCTGAGTTAAACTTAAATATTTTAGATTTATAGAAGGCCTTTAAGTAGATTTTAACACGTTCTCTCATATGTTTATCTTGTTAGCAGCTGTTTTGCTGCAACAAAACTGCTCATATGTAAAACTGGGACCAAACTAAAAAGACAGTCTGCTGCCTCACTGTGGATGTTTTTCTCTTTTTTTTCTCTCTTTCTGTGTCTACTGCATGTCCTGGTGGTTAAAATGAGGACAGAATGGTGAGTAAAATGACAACAGAGCACAGAAAATATTCACCGTGTTCTCCTGTGATAAAATATCTCATGTGACGCAGAAATGACCTATAAATGACCTTTTCTCTGTAAAATGATGAACGCTAAATGGTTTGTAAATGACTGTGGGACTCTGTTTAACAGCTGCTTCTCTAAGACTGTCTTTCCTCCTGGGTACCGTGTTAACCTGAACGCTACAGGTCAGCAAACTTTTACAGATGTCCGCATGCGGATTATAAATAAACATATTTGATCAGCAGCACTTGGCTGCTACTGACTTCTTCATTCCTTTTAACTTTCTCACACATTGCTTTTGGATTTGTGGTTTAGTTTTAAGTGCAATATGTTGTGTTCACCTGATGTTATATTTAGCTTCTTTAAAATCTTCTAAGGTCCTGATATCTGAATTATTTTTTCCAATGACCGCCTGCCTAAAACTGACCAGGCTCTTCCAGTGCCAACAAAATCCCAAACCAGTCAGAGTGTGGACAGACGACACCTGAGGATTACCGTGTCTTACAAGTGAGTGATGTGTTCGGCGCGTGTTTCGATAGGCTAAAGCTAAGAGATAAAGCGGAGATAAGCAACGCATCACCATCATCCTCCTACACACCAGGGAATGCGGCTCTGCAGGGTCAACAGAAAGCAGCAGAACTGGAAACACCAGCTGCTGCACAAACACTTGCAACCTTCACACATGTTGGATTTCAATCCGGATGCAGACAACCGTCTCTGGAACTCGTGTTAATGGGCGCACGCTGCGTCCTGCTTACCGAGCTTGACGAGCACCTCCCTCTCCAGCTCAGTGACTTGCTTGATGGCCTCCTCCAAGGAGCAGCTGAGCCTCATCTTGGGCCTGAGAAGCTCCAGAGTGTCACTGATCATGTAGTCGATATCGATGGGGAACGGGTGGTCTTTGGTCCAAACATCTAAGCTCTTTTTCCACCAGATGTACCGCTGCAAACACACAAAATCATTCTTTTATTTTGTCTTTACTTCAGCAGAAACACATGGTGTAAACATTCACATATAAGCACAAGAAATCGCTGACCAGAGGTGTGTTGGAACAAAAAAACCTGCCTGGAAGTAGATGAGGAAGCAGTCCAGCTTCCTCTTGCTGGATCCACGATCAAAGTACTGTCCGCAGGTGTCCAGCAGGGTGCAGACCAGGCGAATGCGGAACAGGTGCTCTGGCGGGTCCAGCAGGCTGGGGCTGCCATCCTGATTCACCCCGAAGGAGATGAAGGAGAAGAGGGTGCGGAAAATGACCGCCGACTCCACCATGCGGTAGTTGTAGAGCTCGCCGAGGAACTTGGCGCTGCTGATCCGTCGCTGGTTGAACTTTGGCTGGTTGACCTGAAAAAAATGACGAGGGGGAGAAAAATATTTTAATAAGAAATATAAAGAACTGTCAAAGTTTAAGTCCTGCTGAAGACAAGTTTGGACAGCAAAACTGTCCCAGTACGAGTGCAGTTCAACCAGTCTGAGGTCTGGACTGGGACTGGATCACGTCTACATCTCCATTCTTTTCTTTTTCAGTCATTTTGTTGTAGATCTGTCCTGTTAGATGAGCCAAGCTGCAGCTGTCAGACAGACGGACTCACATCGGACTTTAGAAAACTCTGGTATCCACAGAAGGTCGTTGTCCACTTTAGAAATTAATTTCAACTGTGTAGCATGCTGCTGATTAGCTTTAGCTAAATAAATGCATCAGAAATTCAATAAAAAATGACTAAATTATTCAGTGTAAATGATAGGGCTGTGACGAGATGCTTTTGTCTCAATTCGATTCAGATTTTTTGGGTGCTGATTGGATTTTAATTACAATTCTCACAATTTTTCAATATTGCTGATTTTTGTAGATTAAAACCATAAGAAAATTTTTTTAACTTTTTTTTTTTGCTTGTCATTTTTCTTGATTTCAACGAAGAAAAAACAACCCAGTAGCCAGACCATCAGTCTGCTGCTATATTGCCCAACAAGATAAGTAAAAAGATCAATAAAAACAATAAAAATGACAAAAATCTTACAATAGATTATTTTATTCATTTAAAAAAAAAAAAATCAATTTTAAAATTGTGAAGCAAATAAAATCCAGATATTCAGTTTTTCGATTCATTTTTCCACCCCTAGTGAATGGTAAATAAACTGTACTTATACAGCACTTTTCCAGTCATGTTGACTGATACCGATACATATCTGATACTAATGCACCTGGTCATTCATCTTCTTCTAACTGTTATAGGGCTAACAGGGCATGGGTGAGGGTGGTTGTGGGTGGGTGAAAGGGGACTATGGGTGTATGTGTGTGTGTGTGTGTGTTTTATCTATTTTGTTGTAAATTGTTTCAAAATGTAAAGCACTTTGTATTGTTGTTAAGCACGAAAAGTGCTATACAAATAAAGTTTGATTTGATTTGACCACTCAAAAGTGCGGTACACTGCCCTACATCTCATCTACCCACACACACACCTCGATGGGCACATTGGAGGTGTAGAGAACCAGAATGAAAAACTCTAAACTCTCCATTTGACTTTTATTTTATCTTTATCTGCTAAAGCCAGGCTACGAGGTTTAACGAAAAGTTATCAATCCATCCATTTTTTGCTTCTATCCAAGTGAGACATGGAGGAAGCAGGTTCAGGAGGGAGACCCAGACATCCCTTTTCCCAGTCACACTCTCCAGCTGGGATTCCAAGGTGTTCCCAGGCTTGAAAGGGACATAAAATCCTTCCAGCAGCGTCAAGGTCTGAGTCAGGGTATCCTCCCAGCAGGATGTGTCTGGAAAACGTCCAGGGGGAGGAAACCAGGAGGAATCCCAATCTGATGTCCTCAGAACAACATTCTTTTCTTAAACTGCAGTAAAATAACAGAACGACACCACAGTCATTTAACTCTGCTTTTAAAGGTGGAGTATGTAAGATTTTCAATATTTTCAAAATAAATTAACTAATAACTACAATCATAATTAGATAGTTTTTTAAACATGTAGGTTCCAGTCTGTCCATAGTTGATGTGTTATTAAATTACAAGTTTACTTAATGACAAAGACCCTTCTTAAATGTTTGCCTACCAGTAAAAAAAAAAAAAAAAAGTGCTTTTTGTCATTGGTCATTAAACTTGTCATTTAATAACGCATCAAATATGGACAGACTGGAACCTACATGTTTAAAAAAAACTATCGAATTATGATTTAGTTATTTTATTAGTTAATTTATTTTGAAAATATTGAAAATCTTACATACTCCACCTTTAAAGGGACACTTTTTTAACCTTCTGTGACCCAAACATCAGCCTAATGTGAGTAATGATAGATGACTTCTGGGGTTAATATACTTGACGTGTGTTGTTGCTGTGAAGGAGTTGCGCTCTTCAGAAACCAGACCAGATCTGGCTCTTATGGGATCATGTGACCTGGAGCGCTTTGCTTTACGGCGCCTCCTCTAAAAACAGAGCGCTCGGCTTTGTGCTGCCTTTCCCTCTTCCAACCAAAGTCTGTCATGTCTGAACGAGGTCAGAAGGTGAAAACGGCGTCCGAGGAGGCCAGAGAGAGAAGGCAGGAAAGGTTCAGTTCAGGTTCAGGAGGAAAGACATGAGTCCACCTTGGGAAAGAACTGGCTGGAGTCTGAAGAAAGAACAGTGTGGATGTAAAACACACACCGTTTGCCTCGGTGTTATCACACTGCTCAGTTAGCTCTTTGCTTGTTGTGCAAAGGCAGCAAAATGTGATGAACTTTCACATCTTTCAGCGTTTATTTAAAACAATGTCAGTAATAATGAGCTGCAGAACGTTGCAGCATACATCTGTGTCTTTATTTTGCTGTTTAGTAGAAGCTAAATGCGGCTAGTTGGAGCTAATCGGCTACAGACCAAAGCTAACGTGACTCCCTAAACATTTCATACAGGTTGGGCTGGTTTGGATTTAAAAAAAAAAAAAAAAAAAACATTTCCACTAATTCATGCAAATATCAAAGAAGTAACAGAATGATTACTAACTGTAATGCCCCATAAGCTAAAGGATAATGCAAATATTTTCATGGCGCTAAGGTTTTGATGTGTTCTGCCAAAGTTACTGCTTCATTTGATTCTCAGAGCAATTATTTATAGTTGGGTTTTTGAGGCAGTTTTTGTTTTGTGTGTTTTTTGTGTCTGTCGGGGACCTGAGCAGCATATGATTTGTGTATTTCAGTAATATCCAACTTATTAATCGTGAATATCTGTTGGTTTACCGTGATCTTTCATGATCTTGTGAGATGAGTTGTTTGTTTATAGAAGATGACTAAAAGAGATCACATGACATGTTAAACGACCTGAAAGCTTTGTTTTTGTTTTTCTGATGCTGAAAAGTCAGCCTTCCTTCTGATCAACACACTCATCAGGCCCAACAAAACATTTTAAACTGGATGGCAACAAAATAAAAACGAGATGGTTGTCTGACAGCTCTTCTTAACCTGGTTTAAATGTTGGATAATGCAAACTAGTTGTGGTGGTTTGGGCCTTCCAGATGCCTTTCAGGGGGTTCAGACAGACCCAGGACTAACTGGACTAACTGGAAACTGGAGGAGCTCAGACTGTTGCGCTCGATTAAAGGCAGAGCAGGATGGATGGATGTGTGTAAAGGTCTGGGGAGAGTTTAAAGTCGTTGCAGTTTCACAAAAGGAAACGGTTCAAGCTTGACTATGAGATTCAGAATATCATTACAAACAGGATTTATGTCCGACAGTTTGCTTGATGGAAGAGTCTTTGTTCATTGCTTATAAACAGGAAACCTGATGGAGCGATAAGTGCTGCTTTTCACCGTCGACTGGATGACCAGCAGCGGTTCTGTTTACATTTTCCAGCCTGAGCTGCTGGCTGTCTTAAGGATCCGAACATGAAAAGCTGCATTTATTCAGTTTAATGCTGCAGACAATTTAGCTTGAAATTGGCTTCATCTGGGTGCTGCAAACTTCAGAAGGTCATGTGAATGCTTGACCTATTACCACGTGTGAGGAAGTAGAGTTAAAATGAACAAATGCACCCTGGTGGATGTTTACGTTCTCACGCTTTCTGCATGAAACAGGTTTCACCGTGTTGCAGAAGGATGTAATTCAATCTCATGAAGTTGACGACATTGTTTTTCATGTTTCCACTCAATCTTTACATCTGTGAGAACAACGATGCAAATTTTCTTTCAGACAGTCAGTCATGTTTTACTGCACCAACCTGAGCTCTACTTCACCTGCAGCACAAATACAAACATCTTCAGCTTTTCATGCACATTAATTATTGAGTCAGAGTGCACATTTTCACTGGATTTTCAATGTAAAAGAAGCTGACATCATTCTAAATATAGCAGCTGCATCTGTTTTACTTTACAGATTAAATGATGCAACTTATTCTGCAACTGATCACAGGTAAATAGTGGAAAAGTATTTAAAGTTACTCTCATGATTTTGTGCCTAAGCTGAGCTTGACAATAAAAAGATAAGATGGGATTATTGCCAAATAGCAAACAGAAAGATCAAAGGAAATGATCCATGTTTGAGAGGATTTTAAAGCCATTAATTAAAAAATGACTCAAAGAAGTTAAAACTCCAAAATCAACTTTTACTTGTAGTTTCCTCCAAAAGGTTTTAGCATCAAGTTTGTTTTGTTTTTACTGCTTTTTAAGATGGAGAATCAGGTCTTCAGGGGGAATCAAGCACAGTCGGTTGCCTTTAAAGGCAGTGTGAACTGAGAGGTCGCAGGGTCAGAGTGCATGAGAGACAACGTGCAGCACGAGTGAAAGAGCAGCGTGAATTTGCTCAAACTTTGCCCTCTGCGCTCCTTTCGAGGCTGCGAGGTAAGCGTGTTTTGGGTAGTCAGCTGCCAAAACACTGCAGGTGCAACTTAACCTCATTTTCCATGACAAGAGAACAAGAACTGCAACTGAAGTAAACCTTCAACAGAAACTCGAGTCTTTATGCTGCATAAAAGCTTTTAAGTTGTCTAGTTTTCAGGAGAAGCCCGATTTTTTGTATGTTCTGTTTAAATATGTTCATTTTTTTTTCTTAGATTTTCATTCAAATAAATTAATTTCCTATTGCAGGTTGAATGAAGAGTTTCTTTTGAACCAAACGCGGTAAACAGAGTTCGCTGTCCTGCTTGGATGCACTCTGTGGGAGTCAGGACTTCACTGATGAAGCCAAATCTCCGTCGTCTTGATGCAGTCAGGATGCTGACGTAGGAGAACGAGGAGCTCCTCTGTGCTTCAAGTCTTCTTTTTTTTTTATTTAATCCAAACAGCTGCTTTAGTTTCCTGTTAACCATGCTAGCAGCAGGCACGTCAGATGTAGCTTTGCTTTGGTGATCCTCGGGCATAAAGGTCAGGCACGTGTCCGGTTTGTGTCTTTGGTAAGCTTTAGGAAACACCACTGACTCAGCAGCACCACATTCAGATCTCCACCAACTATCCTCACACACAAAAAAACAGACATTTTCCCAGACTGATACTTTAGGCTGAACACTGAAAACAGCATCGAAAGTTTTAGTGATGCTACACTGCCATTAAATATTTAGTATTTAAACTCTACACTGATTAACACACGGCTGTCTTTACCTCCATTCCCAGCCGGATGTCCTCCAGCACTCCGTCCACCACATGGATGCCCACGTCCTCCTGGTAGGCCACCAGGCCAGCCAGCAGGTTGGCCACGCAGTGGATGCTGTTGTACTTGACGTTCCAGATGTTGACCATGCAGCAGATCAGGTAGCTCTTCACCTCGGGGTCCTGCCAGGGCAGTTTGCGCATCTGCCTCAGCACCTTCTCCGTGGTGACTTTGGACAGGTCCTTGTAGAGCAGCTTGCGGATGTACTCCTGCAGCGGCGGCCTCTTCTTCTTCACCGTTTTCTCCATGGGCGGCGGGTTGCAGTAGTAGTAGGCGTTCTCCACCATGGTCACGTAGCGTGCGTCCAGATGTTGCGCCTGCTTCTTGCGCATCATTTGTTCCTGAAATGCAAAAAGGATTTTTAAAAAACGTGCTCCCTGATTGATCTCAGCTGCTCTGACTCATAGAGAAGTTATGAACTCCGGCAAAGCCGTTATTTCCACTTCTCTAACTCATATGTCTATCCTTCGCTTCGGCTCAGCTGGTGCCGAGCAGGGCAGGGTCTGTACTGACCAGCAGGACACTGGTGCGCAGGTGAGAGTCTGGGGATCTGAAGAGGAATCGGCCACAGGTCTCCAACAGTGTGCAGGCCATCTCTATGTGGTGATGGGTGAAGTCAGACAGCAGCATCTGTTGAGCCAAACACACACACACACACATTTAACAACATATCATCATGCAGGATTTTCTCACCAGAAGCAAAAGAGAAGAAGCTGCTGGTGCACACTGGTCCTCACCAGGATCAAAAGGTTTCTACGTTTATGTACAATCTGCATGCTTAAATGAAACTTGGTTCTGTATTTTATAGATAACCTGGCAGATAAACATGATTTGTACGAGTAGAGAACACAAACTTTCAGACTGAACGTCTGATTTAACATCAATATGTTAACATGTAGAGGAAACACGGCTAAAGTCTCAGTAAATCGATCGAAGTAGCTCTCTCTGCTGCAACAGAGGATGATTTCAGCTCTCTCACTGGAATTTTTCCCAGGTTTTCTGAGTAAATCAGAAGTTAATTCAGCTAGCGGGCAACAATTAAATGTGAAACAATCTCTTCTTTCTTTTTAAACCAATGAGATTCATGCTGTCCTTTATGATTATCCTGTAACCAACTTTCTGTGAGTACCTGGTCGGAGCACTTAGTCCAAGTGGAATCCGACCAACAAACCCAAACCCCTCTGCTCGCTTCTCTGTTCCAGTTAGCTTTAGGACCCAGTACAAGATTATATTGATTGTTTTTAAAGCCTTAAATATTTTGGCTCCCTCGTATTTGTAAGGGTCGTTACATCAACATGCTCCAGTCAGGACTCTTAGGTCCTCTTAACTTTTACAGAAGGTCCCATTGACCAGATTAAAATCCAGCCTTTTCTGTCGCTGCTCCTAAGATCTGGAATAACCTTCCCCTTCACATCACAGCTGCTCAATCTGTCTCTGATTTTAAGTCTGTCCTTAAAACCCACTTCTTAGTGCTGGCAGTTGGTCATACCTGAGCTTTTTCTTTGTGTATTTTTGTGTATTAGATTTTTGTTTTGTAATCTGCAGTGTTTGATGTTATATTGTGGAGTGTTGTAGTTCGTTGCTTCACTGTCCAGCACTTTGGGCAGCTGCTGCTGTAGAAATGTGCGATATAAATAAACTTGAAGATGATGCAGTTGGGAGGTGAATGTTATTTGCATGTTTACTTTTTTTTTTTTTACTTTACAGGGATCTTAAAATGGATTAATATGTTTAGATGCATTTAAAATAAAGTTATATTACTTCTAAGATCCAGAAGTTTCTGAATATCATGAGAGTTTGATGAAATACTGAATGTACTAAACTTTATATATCGTTCATGTATTGTGGAAAAGATCTGCTTTTATTCAACATATTGTATGAATTTGCTCTTTTCTTCAAAAACATCCACATGAGCAAAAATCTTTTCATGCTGAAATCAATCTTTGTTAGTCTCTTTGTCTCCACGTCACGATCTGTGCAGGTTCTGGGTTCGTTTCAACACGACGGTTTCACAAGACTTTCATGTTCTCTGTGTGCTTTTCATGCAAAAAACAATCTGAAAATATCAGTCCCTTCATTTAACAGCCTTTTTCACAAAACAATTATGAGAAAAAATCCTTATTATCGCCGACTGCTTCTCATAAATCGTTTTTTTCCAACTAATTAGAAGCAAATCAGTTTTGTATCACTGTCTGTCAAGTCATGAAAGCAACAGGTCAAGGATGCCGACCCAGACATTCATGTCCTGAATGACACTCTCCAGCTCCTTCTGGGAAATGCTTCCATAAAGTCTGGGATCTCCTCCCAGTAGAACTTGCTAAAACATGAGGGAGGAGGCGTCCTAATCAGGTGTCTGAACCTTCTTCGCTGGATTCCCACCAAGCATCCTCCGGATGAGGGAGCTCCTCACCTGATCTCAGAGAGTCCTGCCACCCGCCGCAGGGAGCTCATTTCATTTCACACAATCTCATTTATTTCAGTCGCTAACTGGATCTCGTGACCGCAGGTGAAGGATAGAGCGTAGAGAGACCAGCTTTCCCTTTCGGCTCATCTCTCTCTTCAACATAACGCATCAGTTCAGCACCTCATTACCGCTGATGAAGCACCAATCCATCTGTCCATCATTCACTCCATCCTACTGTCACCCGAGGACATTCTGATACTTAAAGACTCCTTCTCAACCTGGAGGGATCACGTCGTATCAGTGTGTGCTTACTAATGCCAAAAGGCGTCTGGAATCAGAAGAGTTGAAATACTGATTGGAAAAAGAAGTATAATTCACCACTGAACACATACATGTACTTTTAGCTCAAAGACTCAGCGGTGGGTCCAGTTCAAGCTGCCGTTCTTCCTCTGTGCACTACAAACAGCAGGAGCATCTGTCCCACCTTGTTTATGCTGTGTGACAATGGCGAACGCTACATCCACGGCTGTCTGGGTTTTACACAAAACCTTTCAACACACATCCTGCTGGAACAGTGAAGTTCATCAGCTCGGACAGAACATCTCAGCCTGCGATTCTGTACCCACCTTGAGACAATGAAGCGTGTCTGTTTTTGAGAACATCTTGAACTTGGCCAGCTCCCCGATGAATCTGACGGTTTTATTTTTGGTCTCTATGTTGATCTGGTCCTTCTTCCGAATCTGAAAGCACACATTTAACATATTGTTTTCTTTATTCTTAATACTGTCACTAAAAAAAAAAAAAGGCAAGAAGATGAACCAACACACCCCGCAGACGCATTCTGCCGCCTAAAACCAGACATAATACTGACAACTAACTCATATCCTGACTGGTTGATTACATTACAATAAAACTCTGCATTTTATCAGAGAACTTACATGAAACCTGAAGTCTCCCTTCAGCATGGAGCAGAGGTCCTCCGCCACGTCAGACATGCAGGGATGCAGAGTTGCCACCAGGCGAGAGTAGAAAGGCAGAAGATCCAACCTGCAAGAGGAGAGAATGAGTCAGCGCTACACTAACCCTCAAAGCAAAACTTAAGATGACAGCACCCCTCTGTGGTTCTGCAAGGAATCAAGTATGCCAGATGTTCATAAATTTTCTAAAATTATTTAAGTTTGTTTGAATTTTTTTCTTCTTTTTCTTTTTTTTTTTTTTTTTTTTTTTTTAAATTTCTTATTTAACTTATTTATTTGATTCAATTTAATATAATTTTTTTATATAATTCCATTTTATTTTTAATATAATAAAATTTTAATCTTAAATTTTTTTATGAAATTAATTTTTTAAATTTATTTTCTAATTTAATTTAATGATTAATTCTATTTAATTTGTATTTTCAAAAATGTCACCATGTTTAATTTTGATATGAAAAAAACTGAGGAGGTAAATAAATGTAAAAAATCTATTAAAAACTGTGTTTCCCCTTTGGAAATAAAAGCAGCTCCCTACTGCTACTGAATATTTATGTATTTTTTAATACTCTGTCATTAAAAGTCAGTCAGTGAAAATTTGTGGAGTTATAGTTTTTATTTTAGCAGATGCACGACTGATTCCTGATCAGCGCTGGTAGCCCTACCTTTGCCTGGGGACCGTGAAGAGGGCTCGGACAAGCTTCCTCCTGTTAGATTTGGTGTTCATGTTCATGCAGAAGTCCATGGCCGCCTGCAGGAACGCACAATGCTCATTAACTTATTGATCTCAGATTATTTTAGAAAATCTGGGATCTACATCACAGCAAACGGTAGACTGAAAGCAGGATTCCCGTTCGTTTGACGTCACCTTGTCGATGAGGTCTCTGTTGACACAGTTGGGGAGCTGCTGGATGAAGGCATCCACAATCAGCTTCAGGTGCGACCCTGTGCTGGCCTCCTCATCCTCTTGTTCTGCACAGAAACAGGGAACCTCATTAAAAACCACAACAAGCTAAAGTTACCTCTCTAAGACAATCCTGACAAAATGATGCAGAGGTTAGAAAACCGTTCAGAACTAAACACCATGTTTGTTTCTAAAATGATTAATGATGTGCATTATTCTTGCTAAAAATGCGTGAAGATTTCTACTCTGAGCCAAAAAATGCAATGATGGTTCACACACAGTGAGACCAAACATGAGCTGCACCCGCCTGCAGTGCACATGGATCAATGTAGATTAAACATCACAAGTTAGAAAATGTACACGGTTCAATAACAGCAGTTTTTAACTCCCAGTTTAACAACATCTCAGCTTTTAGAAGGTAATATCTTAAAAGGTCAAAGTTCAGAGGCCAAAAACAGCACTTGGAAGTGTGTCACAGGGAAGCGGCAACCTCCGATGGTTAAAAGTGAAGCCTATGTGGAAGTACATAAAACTGCAGTTCCCCCTTCATCCACTAGGGGCTGCAAAACAGAGCAAATCCCCATAGACTCCCATGTTAAAAAGACCAACTTCACAGCAGAAATAAACATGTTTACAGCAGAAATAAACACGTTTACAGCAAAAATAAACACGTTTACAGCAGAAATAAACATGTTTACAGCAGAAATAAACACGTTTACAGCAGAAATAAACATGTTTACAGCAGAAATAAACACGTTTACAGCAAAAATAAACACGTTTACAGCAGAAATAAACACGTTTACAGCAGAAATAAACATGTTTACAGCAGAAATAAACATGTTTACAGCAGAAATAAACACGTGTACAGCAGAAATAAACATTTTTACAGCAGAAATAAACATGTTTACAGCCTGGTACAAAAATCCATTTGAGGTTTAATAGGTCAGGTTTACCTTCATGACAACTGTGGGGGAAGTGAATTTTTTTCTAACTCTTCCGTTTAAAAGTAATTTAATCTCGAATTCGGCATATTTAGGGGCTTGTTCTTTTGATTGACAAGTACCCGATCTCCCGCTTCAAGTCAGAAGAACGTAGAACAACCGCGGTTTTTAGCCGGTTAACAACGTGACTTAGCTTTAGCCCGCTTACCTCCGTTAGCTGGTTAGCTCTTGTTATCTCCACGTTAGCTCAGTTAGCTCTTAGCTACAGCCAGCTCGGAGTTCGCTTGATGTCAATCATCCACCATGACGCTCACAGCCCCCCTCTCAGCTCCACATCTTTGCCCATATTTGTATTTTCCGGGCGAGACGACGCGCATGACGCTGCCAAGATGGTGATGGTAGGAACCGCCCACCGAGCTTCAATTCAGCTCTTCAGAAACCTACGGGTGACGTCACGGAGGCTCCGCCCATCTTTTTACTGACAGTCTATGGTCACATGTCACAGCAAAGATGACGTTGATTATTAAACTCGCCGTTTTCCACTGAAATGGAGGACTGACCGTACACTTTGTCCCATCTTTTATGGCTTCATGTCATGCAGCTCTTTGATTCGGTGTGTAGGAGAAGACATGCATGTAAAGTTGGACAGAAGTGGACTTGGGCACCCCTAGTATGGGGGATACTATAGTCATGGTTGGATAGTTTAGCCTGAGTGTTGCTGCTGACCATGTCCATCCCTTTCTGAGCACAGTCTAGCATCTTCTGATGGAAACTTCCAGCAGGATGATGCACCATGTCACAAAGCTCACATCATCTCCACCATGATGATGACTTCACTGTCCTCCAATGAACAAAACTAACTTTTATTGACATTTGTGAGTGTTTGGATACCAAATCAATTTTTTTCTTTTTGCTTCCTTAATTCAGCTCAGTCAACCCCAACAAAAGGGTCACGCTTACCTTGCTCATCCAGTAGCTTTTTTGCCAGTTCTTCATTTTCCACCTCGTCTGCTCCCTCCAGCTCAAGAGGCTCATCTGTGATCTCCAGAGCTTCCAGCTCCAGCTCCAACTCTTCTGTGGTGCTGGCCACATCCTTCCCCTCTCTGCCTTCTGAAGCCAACAGCACCAGCAGCTCAGTCAGAATAAAATCTGCACCACACTCTTCATTTTGTTTGTCTTCAGAATGACAAAACCTTTACCTTTGGAATCGTCCCTGTCTTTCCCCTGGCTGCTCTTCTCATTGTCCTTGAAGAGGATGGCAGGAACGAAGGCCTTCAGATCCACCAAGTTCTCATAGAAGTTACGAGCATCCTCATCCTCCCAGATTCCTCCTTCCAGGTCGTACTCGCCGGGTTTCCCAGGGGTGAAAATGTCGATGCCGGGACCGTGCTCTGAGAGACAGCAAAGATAACATTACAAGAGAAGAAGCAAACATGACGTAGGTCTGCTCGATTATGACAAAGTTATCATCACGATTATTTTGACTGAAATTGAGATCTTGATTATTTAACACGATTATCCAGTATTTTTAAACAACGTTGCGCGTCGTGGAGTTCTCGACGGTTGAGAGGAGATAAATAACATTGGTAACATTCGTGATATTATCTAAGACACAAGGAAGAAGCATCGAACAGGCTTATTGAGGTGAGCAGGAATGATTTCCTGTAACGGTCTGTGTGACAGCGAAGCTCTCATAACGTCACATTATAACCGTCTAATGCACAGTTCCGACTTGTTTAATCTGCTTTTACCGCTTATATAGGAACTATTTTACGTTGGTCTGGATGTACGTTTTATACCAAACAACCGCTGTCAGGCTGCAGCGCGTTTCTCTCATTCACCTGTTAAAAGACGGCTGATCTGAACCAGCTGGTTAACGCGTTGCTGTGGTAACGCCCCGTAACGGAGGGATGTTACAGCGTTTAACTGGCCGAACTATGTATAGGAAAATAATGCAGCCAGTTGTCACTGACAATGGTATAAACTATGTTTAGGTGAACTTCCACAACCTACTGCAGTTATTCTACATTGACCTGCAGCCGGAGCCGACTGAGACTGGCCGCCTGGGAGTGCTTTAGGACGGGAGAGGCTCCCGCTGCTCCTTCCTTACAGTAACTGCAGAACAATATGTGCCTTCAAGTCAGTCGCCAAAACACCAGAAAAGTCTCTAATAACTCCAGTAAAAGCTGCTAGATTTGTCGCTTTTAACAAAAAAAGTCTCCAGATTTAGCGATAAAGTCGCCAAGTTGGCAACAGTGTCTGAATGAAAGCAAAGCGGCTGTGGGAGGAGTTTACAGCACAGCGCTGCAACGCCAGAGACGCTCGATTAGCAGCTGAAGACAGCAGGAGAGGAAACTGCAGAGAGAAAAATAATCCCACCCTTTTTTTTTGATGATTGTTGAAAACCCAGATCGTAGTTGAGATTAAAATACAAATAATCACCCAGTCCTAACATGATGTGGTTCTGGGACAGAGACGTGACGCACCTTCCTGCACAGTCTTGTCTTGAGGCAGTTCTGGCATGTTCTCATCCAGCAGGTCAGCCAGGGACTGAGTGTTGGCCAGCAGCTTCTGGTAGGAAGTGGCAAACTCCTCATACTGCTTGTGTCGGTCTTCGCTCAGCTCACCTTTGGAATGCAGGATGCGCCTGAGGAGCAAAACACGTTAAATCAGAGGTAAAAACAACAACTAAATAAAGAAACGAAGGTCCACCAGTCACCTGTTCTGCCTCTCGATGTTCTGCAGCTCCCGGTGGTCCTTCTTCAGATGTTTGGTGAGGGATGTGAAGTACTCTCGTAAGAGGTTCTGGAAGGGCTGCTGCTTCTCTGTGCTGATGATCTCGCTGGGAGGGAAGGCCAAGCCGAACTTCTCAGCTGCTAGTTTCACTTTTCGGGGCACCAGACCAGCAATGTCGTCTCCGCAGTGCTTGCAGAAGCTGATGACCACCGACACGTGAGTGTGAGTCTCCCGGTCAGTCCCGATGATGTTCTTCAGCTGCTCGTAAATGAGCGAAAGGCCTTCTTTGTCTGTGAAGAGGCCGACGATGGTTAGCTCTGCGATGAAGCGCAGGTCAGTGCGCAGTTTGCTCACGTTGGGCGCCTTGTCCTCCTTCCTTGCTTCAAAGTGCTTCTTCCACGACTGCAACAGCAGCGGAGCAAACTCCGCGTAGCGCTGGTGGAAGAGGGAACACAGGTGGACGGCGCAGCCGACGTCGGAGATCTTCAGCTTGGCCTCCACAACGGAGCTCACAGCCTCGCCGATGTACTTGCTGAGGTTGAGCGAGGCGAAGTCGTTGGAGAGCGCATCCCGTTGCTGTTCGGTGAGCGTACGCAGCTTCTTGACAAAGGCGGTGTTCTTTCTGAGGCTGGAGTCCAGGCGGCTGAAAAAGGCCTCTTCAGGACGACATTCATGGGCGCTCTGATTCTTGCTGCGGAGTTCTTTCCTACACTGATGGCGCTCCCAAGCTTCCTGGTGCAGCTGGTGACCTTCTTCCTTTTCCCTACGGAAATAAGAAAGCAGGGAAAACACATTTAATCTTTTATGGCTCACTGATCTCTACTTTTCCTTTTCATTGGAGACAACACCCCCCCATCCCCAAAAGGAAATGATCATCAACACAACCCTCTTTAAAAACATGACAGCAGAGTGAACTATGACTTACTTTAGGAGAGCAGCCTCCTCCTCACGTTGTCGTTTCGCCTCCTCTTCTAAAAGTTTCTTCTCCTGCTCCTCCTGCTGTCTTTTTTCCTCTTCCTCCTTCTTCTTCTGCTCTTCCTCAGCTTTTAGTTTTTCCTCTTCTTTCTTCTTTCGCTCCTTTTCCTCTTTCTTCTTTTTTTCTTCCTCCAGGCGCTTCCGCTTTTCCTCCTTATTAACATCTTTTTTCCCACACACTTTCACCTCGTCTTTAGCTTTGTCTCGCACAGATGCAGGTTTTCTCTCACCCTCTCTGTCTTTTTCCTTGTTACTGAAGGGGCAGTCGTCTTTCTCATCCATGTTTACTGAGCGCTTGTGTTCAGCAGGCATGCTGAAGAAAGACAAGAAGAGATTGATCAACAAAACTTACAGCTGCTCTGAGGTTATTTCATTAATAATTGTCATAAATGTTACTTTTAACTATATAATCCATTTTCATTCAAGCATACTCATTTCAATAAAAAAAGCACCTGCTTTCTACTTTACTCCAAATGAATAAAGGCTTTAGGGGTAGAAAACACAATACTAAATAAAGTGTAAAAACCTTTGTAAAATTCAACATAAAGAGGAAGCTATTAGGACATTAAATGTACAGTGTGGAACTAATTTGGCTTTTTATGAGCAAAAATCAAGAACTGTTTGATAAACACATAAACCTCAGTCTGATCACAATCACATCCAGATGACGGCATTCTCATAGCTTAGAATAAGTTATTTCTAAATAAATATGTGCTGGCGCAAACAACAATCTTTTAATTGTGGAGCCAAAGGGGACAAACTTGTTAGGATTACGTGTTTTAACTGTTAAACTTTCCATTTTCCATTGAAATGGGGGACCATTAAGGGTGGGGAAATCGAATCAAAGAAATTTAAAAAAAATCAGGGTTTTTTTTTGCTTCACAATTTTAAAATCAATTTTTTTCCTGTTAAAAATAGATTTTTTCCCCCCAAATAAATAGAAAATAATCCATGATAAAATTTTTTTGTAATTTTTGTCATTTTTATGATCTTTTTACTTTCTTCTTTCTTGGGCATTATAGCAGCAGAATGATGGTCTGGCTACTGTGCCGTTTTTTCCTAATTGAAATCAAGAAACATGACGAGCACAAAAAAAAAAAAATGTTTTATATATTTTTTGTTTTTAATCTACAAAAATTAGCAAAATTGAAGAATTTTGAGAATCAATTTAAATCGAATAAACGATAGACTCATCTGAAACAATCGACATTTTCTATTGTCAAAAGGCTACATATCGTCATATCGCCCAGCTCTACTTACAAGTGTTCATGAGTCTGATGGCACAGGGGAAGAAACTGTTTTTATGGTGAGAGGTTCTGGTCTGAATGGACCGTAACCTTCTGTCAGAGAGAAGTGGCTCAAATAGTCCATGTTCAGGGTGAGAAGAGTCAGCTGCAATCCACCCTGCTGTCTCATCTCTTCAGGCTCACACCAGACAGGCACTTGTGAATATGGGTTAAATCCTTTAAGCGGCTGGGTGCGATTATGAGAATGTTGTAAAAAACAAAAATAACGGTCCTCTGAGCTGACATGAACAACTTTAACAAAGTCAACGATGTTTACATGCAATTTTTCAGCACCAACTTTCCTGCCAGAGCTGCTTATCAGGTTGCTGCGCTCCCCAGAGGGGGACTGGTGGAGATCGAAGCAGTTGCTGTTTTGGGCCCTCTGACTGACACTTAACAACCACATCTTAAAATATAAAAAGCAATCATACAAAAAAAAAAAAAAAAGAAAAGAAAGAGCCACTTCCCTCTGGCAGAAGGCTAAGGTCCATTCAGACCTAAAACAGTTTCTTCCTCTCAAACAGGTGGTAAACGGACAGTAATCGCTTCCGCAGTCTCAAAACAACTGTGAACACACTGAGGAAGTGTAATCTTTCTTAACACATCATCATATTTATTATTAATTTATTTGTTCCTTTCATTTCATGTTCAGTTTAACTTTACATTGTCATAAATGAACAAACAGGCATAGATAGAAGATAAAATCTTGTATAATCTGCCCCACAAAGCACCTTTCGAATAATAAGTTGAGTTGACTTCGCTAAATTAGATTAACCCCCACCCTAACCATGTCACCACACACTACTTCAGCAAATAAATAAAAATAATAGAAAAAAGAAAAAAGAAATTAGCCTAAAATAAATAAAAACAGCTTTCAGGGTTGCTCTAGAACTCAAATGGCGGTTAAAACTAGTTAGAAACTTGTTAAAAATTAACATAATTATCAGCGAGGATCACGTCAGGACACATCTAAGCTTTAACAATAAAAGATAATGATAAAAATAGGCAACATTGAATAGTTTCTGTAACTTTATCTGTAAAGTGTGACACACACCCACGCAGAAGCTAGGTTGCAAGCTAGCCGCCAGCTAGCTCAACTGACGTGTTTACAACTCAAACTTGTGATTTTACTTATTGACGATGCAACCAATAAATAAGTTTAAAGGTTAATCCTGACATCGTGGCGCATTTAATGATGTTGCAGATATTTAAAAATATTTTAATATATTTATAAATTCCTAGTAGATCACAGTTAGCATTAGCGTAAGCTAACGCGTTTAGCCTTAATGAAATCAATATAAGCAGATATTTAGGTTATAAAATTGACAGTTAAAATATATCGAGACATTAAAGTGAACTGTTAAATTTTTATACTATTAAAAAAACACCTGAAAAAGAATTGTGCGTGTGAAAAATGTAGTAAAATTAAGAGATTTTTTACCTGCTTTTGGTAGCAAAACAAACATCGGTTTCCGTGTGAACCCGAGCAGGACCCCTAATGTAGGTACAACAAATTATGCCTTGCTAAAAATATCTTAATTGAACCCTGATATGATCCATTTTTTTTTAGCACATATGTTAATATTGGCTAGTTAACGCATTTTAGTAGCATTATTTAAGTACTAGATCATTTGTATTTTGATACAATAAAATTGTGTAATTCTAACAGGCAACGCGTACGACACTATTAAAACAAACAAACAAAAAACAACTTTACTATATAATAAACAAACAAACAAAAAATAAATAGCATGAAGGCCCAGAATAGAAAATCAGCTTCATACTGTCCCATTAAGGTTGGTCTGTCATGAAAATTATGTAGAACTGACTGTAGAGATAAATTTATTTGCAAAAACTCATTTGCACGACACAAACTAGAGGTTTGACATTTCTGTCTTGTCACTTCAGATTTTCTTTCCAAAGAAAATAACTAATACTGAATACATATCTCCACAATGATACAGTCAAAACATATTTACAAACTTGTGGTTTCATTTGTTCAAAGTGTCATTAAAAAAGAAAAAATCAATTGATTTGGTTAAAAATAAAAAAAACAGTATCTAAGCTCGTTTTAAAACAGTGCGTTTTGCTCCTTCTCTGAGGAATGAGAGGTATTTTCACACACACACACACACACACACACACACACACACACACACACACACACACACACGTTTTTATTACACCATTGGGACCCATGACAGACAGGTGTCTGGTGGGATCCACCCTTTCTGAATGTCCTACAGATCTGATTCAAACTCCTATAAATCATTAAAAATTTAAGAGAATACAAAAATCAGATGAACCATCTATAACAGTTATTGTTTGGTGATTGATCAGCCCGAGTCTGGTTTTCGGCCTTCACTGTGACATCAAAGGTCTGTTCAGTCACAGAGAAGATGATTATTAGGGGTGGGAAATCGAATTGAAAAATTGAATATGGGGATTTTTTTTTGCTTCACAATTTTGATTTTTTTTAAAAAATTTATTTATTCATTTTTTTGTTTAAAAACATCTATTTTTTTTCAAATAAAAATAATCCATTATAAAATTTTTGTAATTTTTTTATTGATCATTTTATTTTTCTTCTTGGGCATGATAGCAGCAGAATGATGGTTTTATGGTCTAATTCTTCATCAGTTTAAAGCGGAATCAACTTTTATTCTAAATTAAACAGGAATTAAAATTCCCATGTAAACATAGCAAATGTAACTGTTACTGTAAATAATGTGTTTTGTTATATTGTAATAATATTGTAGTTTTTGTCAGGACCTGGTTCAGATGCCAGAAAAAAAAAAGACCCTAATTTGCATGTTCACAAGCAGAATAAAGGTTTCACAAAATCAGTTTCATACATGTTTTGAAATATAACTTACCTCACACCAACTTAATCTTGGTAGAGTAAATTTATCCTATTAATTCACCACACAGTCTATCGGCAGGAAAGCCGATGTGAGGATCAGTTCCTGAGAAAACTGTTTAAACTATTTTAGCTAACCTTGAAAAGAGAGAGAGAAACGCATACATATCCATACACACACCATACCACACACTCATTTCACAAATCCATCCAAAGTTTCCAGGCATAGCTGCTCAGTCTGTGAATAAGAGTCATTGTTGTAGCTTTATGGACTCTGTGTGACTTAAACACACACACACACACACACACACACACACACACACACACAGATGAGCCCTGTAGAGTATATGGTTTGGAGCCTGCTCGACAATAATCAGGAAAAATACTTCACTTCAGTTCACCTGAAGTCTTGTAGAGACACACAACTCACTTAAATAATCAGTTGTCATGGTAATAAAGAGCGACAGGAACTGTGTCACTATGGTTACAACACTTCCTGCTGATGCCATCACATCCCGACAGAGATGTAGATCAGCATCTGGGTTTTATTTTCTATTAAACCATGGTGTTGAACTCTGGTGTGGATTTTAATGTGACAGTAAATTTTAGACATATAAAGCTGATACGCCTGAACCTTTACCACTATATGTTTTTCCTCTCTGTGTCCATTAAAATGCAGCAGTTATTTATATGAGATTAACTATATATTGAGAGTTTGCTGTGAAGGAAGCAGGAATATGTCTGAGAATCACATTAAAATAAATAAAAACTCTCCAAAGCACTGATTCATGTAACCAACAGTTCCATCATTATAGAGGAGACTGATGATCATGCTGTTTAGAACAGTTGTTTAATTTCCAATATTGTATGTTTGTGTTCGCTTTGTAATTAGTTAATAATTAGGAATTTTAAGTTTCATTTATCACAGAGTTAAAGTGTAAAGTATTTGTGCTTTTGTTTTGGTACACCTAAAATAATTTCCTGTTGGGCTGCTCTCGTGAGAACTTGACAATAAGAAGTGTGCAACTCCCTGCAGAAATGAGATGCTGGGTTTGGACTGGGACATTTCTGAAGGACTCAATAGTTCCTTTGCAAGGAGCATGCAGACAGCAAGGTATTTGTTATTTTGCTTATATTTTACTTTAGTAAAACGTTATTTACTGACTGTGCATGTTGTTTGTATGTCAAATTGACACTGTTTATTATTTCTTTCATATTTTTGTTCAGTTCTCACGGTGCTATTTGTGGAGAAGTCTACAAATAAACCAGTAGCAAGAAAGCCACTTGTGTCTTGACAATTAAAAGTTAAACAGATTTTCTACCAGTTTATTGACTAACTTTACATTTTGTACATATTAAAAACAACCAATATCAGCTGGTTGTATCTGAACTGATTGGACCTTGTTACCAGACTGAGCTTTGGAAGAATCCCTTCACATGCTGATCAAAACGATGGATGCAGACGTCTCTCAGAGGTAAAACATGCTTCTGAAATGTGACCTCAAAAAGAAATAAGTAGAAATCAGCAAGTCCAAGCAGTGAAAATTACAGAAATCAATACAAATAAAACAATGAAGCTAAATTAATCAACAAGCAGAAAAACTAAAATCATTTAGATTGTAAACAAATCTTTCATCACACACACACACACACACACACACACACACACACACACACACACACACACACACACACACACACACACACGAGAAAAACTTTGTAAACAAACAAGTGAAACATGAACTCTGTGCAGTGAAGTCAGATGAGATGTTGAGCTGTAATAAAAGCACTCAAACGTTTGACGTCAACATCTGGGAACAAGAACCAAACTTGTTTTTCACAACACAACTAAGGATCAGACTGTTTTCACACAAAGTAGAAATTTGTGTCAACAAATCCAACCTTTCTCTCACTTTTCAACAAATGTTAGCAAGTTCATTTGTTCCTGGAAATTCTCATCATCATGCAAAGAATTTAACAAATAATAAGGGAGGTAAATGCAACAATAAAAGCTAAACCTAGTCTAATTCCAGGTTCATTTCAGGGAAAACTCATTTGGATTTCAGCCCAGAATGGAAAAATGGCATCGTGGGAACGAGTCTGACTACTTTCATGAGGGAAATTTGGAAATGTTGAGGTTTGAAGATTAAATTCATCCCCTCTGCAGCCACAAGTCGAGGTGGTCTCCACTGATTAGCTAAACAAACAGCCAGCCTGCAAACATGGTCGCTGTGAACGGGGAAGAGCTTCTTGTTAAAGCTCTGCCTCAAGTTCCTGCACGTGTTTATCGGTCCGTTTTGTGTCCTTTTCTACACCGCTAAGAGGCTGGTTCAGAGGCTGAACCAGCTCATCGGGACAGCAGGCTCTGTGGTTTGACTGGACCAGGACTCTGGAGGAGGAGGTGGGGCAGAAGATGCTCTACGAGATCAGGGCTCGAAGACCCTGAACCCGCTCTTCTCCCGCGTTTGTCCCTCGTGGAAACAGCTGCATGATGCAGCGACTTCAGGAGGCAGCAGGAGAGGAAAGCTGGAAATGTTTTGCCTTTATTTCCTGATGTCTTTACGGAGTTACTTATTGCAATTTTTATATGCATGTTGATTATTCTTCTGATTCTGTCTCGTTACCGGTGTGAATGTGAGTGATGGACCACCACACAATTTCCTTATGGACCAATGAAATATCGATCTGCATCATTCCATCTGTCGCAAACTATCTCAGTGTGAACAGAAAGCAGTCCGCTATCTTAACGGTGCAGCCTAAAAATGAGTTGGATTTATTGTCACTGGAATTATTCTGACTGCACTAAACACTTGTTATAATCATACAAACATAACTATTCATATTTCGTCACAAAGGCAGAATCTGCTGTCAGAAAAGTTTGCTTTCTATCGATTGGCTGCTGGTGAACCAAACCACGGGTCATCCAGTTCTTCTGCAAGCTGCTGCAAACGGACGAACTCTGCAACATCCTTCAGCCCTGAAACCAAATGTCTTCTTTTATCAGCTTGATGTACAGGAATTTTTTCTTCTTTCATGAAGTAAAAAACTGCTTTTCATCTCAGCATACTGACGTCCTGCTGCTGATGGGATCAGCTTCAGCTCCCCTTCAGCATTTCTAAAGATCCGCTGGACGAGTGTGACCAGCAGAACCACCATGAAACTGTTGCTTCTTCTAAAAGAGGCTCTTTATAAAAATAGAAACTATATAAAAGAAATCTGTGCATAAGCAGCGACAGAAGTCTGTGCAGATGATTGACAGGTCTACGGTCTCTGAGCCAGACGGCTCTTCCCCTCTTCTTGTTCCACCAGCTTGAAGTGGGTGTATGACAAGATTCCCGCCAGCGTGCAGAGGATTCCCAATGCCTGAGTTAGTCAGAAAGAGAAGGGGTTCAGGAGAACATAATGGTGGCGTTGACCGTTGCTGGGTTCAATGACTGGAGCTGCTTGTAAAGACTCACCTGGTTGAGGGACAGTGGGTCATGGAAGAGCAGGTATCCTCCAACCAGTGTGATGCAGAACTTAAAATGACCAAACATGTTGTAGCTGATAGCCAGAGTCAAGAAGGAAAACAGTGAAACCTACACACACACACACACACACACACACACACACACACACACACACACACACACACACACACACACACACACACACACACACCCTCTCCACAAACACACTAAGTTTTTATTCTTCCTAATGACATTGTCTCAAATGCGGTGATTTAAAAACTGGTACAAGTAAAACGGTCCTGAGGTCCTGAAACCCCCCCCCCCCCCCCCCCCCCCCCCCTAACTGCATGTGCAGGTGAGGATACGTGACTGCTGAGGTGTTTCCAATGATCCAGTAGATGGACAGGTTGACCAGGAACGCCACCACACCGGAGAACAGCACCGTCACCTAGGTAACAAGAAGCCTGACGGTAAAATCCTGCAGCGTCGCTCAGGCAGGTCCAGTAGAAACTAAACATGTCCAACTCAGCTTCAAACCAAGCCAGCAGTTCACCTGCTGCAAATACAGCAAGGTTATCTTATCAAAGGTGTCGTGTTGCGTCTGACCAGAGCAGGAAGCGACCACGGTCCAAATATTCCTCCGTCTCCAGTCAGTGGCTCAAACATGGGGATGATGCAGAGCAGGAAGCCTGAGGAGAGAGGAGCCTGACAGAGGAGTCTCACCGTTAGTCCTGCACCCAGGGAATAGGACTGAGGAGTCTCACCGTTAGTCCTGCACCCAGGGAATAGGACTGAGGAGTCTCACCGTTAGTCCTGCACCCAGGGAATAGGACTGAGGAGTCTCACCGTTAGTCCTGCACCCAGGGAATAGGACTGAGGAGTCTCACCGTTAGTCCTACACCCAGGGAATAGGACTGAGGAGTCTCACCGTTAGTCCTACACCCAGGGAATAGGACTGAGGAGTCTCACCGTTAGTCCTGCACCCAGGGAATAGGACTGAGGAGTCTCACCGTTAGTCCTGCACCCAGGGAATAGGACTGAGGAGTCTCACCGTTAGTCCTGCACCCAGGGAATAGGACTGAGGAGTCTCACCGTTAGTCCTACACCCAGGGAATAGGACTGAGGAGTCTCACCGTTAGTCCTACACCCAGGGAATAGGACTGAGGAGTCTCACCGTTAGTCCTGCACCCAGGGAATAGGACTGAGGAGTCTCACCGTTAGTCCTGCACCCAGGGAATAGGACTGAGGAGTCTCACCGTTAGTCCTGCACCCAGGGAATAGGACTGAGGAGTCTCACCGTTAGTCCTGCACCCAGGGAATAGGACTGAGGAGTCTCACCGTTAGTCCTGCACCCAGGGAATAGGACTGAGGAGTCTCACCGTTAGTCCTGCACCCAGGGAATAGGACTGAGGAGTCTCACCGTTAGTCCTACACCCAGGGAATAGGACTGAGGAGTCTCACCGTTAGTCCTGCACCCAGGGAATAGGACTGAGGAGTCTCACCGTTAGTCCTGCACCCAGGGAATAGGACTGAGGAGTCTCACCGTTAGTCCTACACCCAGGGAATAGGACTGAGGAGTCTCACCGTTAGTCCTACACCCAGGGAATAGGACTGAGGAGTCTCACCGTTAGTCCTGCACCCAGGGAATAGGACTGAGGAGTCTCACCGTTAGTCCTACACCCAGGGAATAGGACTGAGGAGTCTCACCGTTAGTCCTACACCCAGGGAATAGGACTGAGGAGTCTCACCGTTAGTCCTGCACCCAGGGAATAGGACTGAGGAGTCTCACCGTTAGTCCTGCACCCAGGGAATAGGACTGAGGAGTCTCACCGTTAGTCCTGCACCCAGGGAATAGGATGCTAAATATGCTACTAAAATAGTCAAAGTCAATAGTCAGGATGACTCATATCTGAACTGGACGCGTACATCATACTTTACCAATTCTGTCCAAAAAAAGCTTTTTTTTTTTTTTTTTAACAATCACTGAGGTGAAATCTGAGCAAAATAATATCTATATGTTCCCTTTACATGTTTTAATAGAGATGCTAAAGAGATGAAGCAGTTTTAGAAGCATCTTTTATTTCTACGAGTCTGTTTCACGACTTATTGTGTGGACATGTCAGTAGAAAATACAAACACAAGAAGAAGATTGTTAGCTATCTGTTAAAACCAACAGTCCTCACGCTGGCGTTCACATAAAGTCCTGTGGAAACACGACTGCAAAAACTGAAATGTAAGATTAAAAACCTTAAACTGAGTACACATGTGCTTATTATTTTAAAGGTAAGATAATTCTTGGTTTTTATTCCAGAGAATTCCTCTTGTTTTCAGAGTATTTTTCCTTGTTTTGGGAAGTCCTGACAAGCCAAATTTTCTTGTTCTGTTGGCAGATAACTTATCTTATCTTATGCAACATTTACCTCATTTTTGTATATTTTTTTCTTGTTTTTTAAGGCTGAGTTGTTGCAGTGTAGAGTCTAAAAACAAAACCCAAATGTCCCAAATGAAGAACGAAAAACCCCAAAATCAGCACTAAAACGTCCTAAAGTAAAATAAATAAATAAATGCAGTCAATTCAGAGTTTAATTCCAAGAAGACTGAATGTTAAAGGTCCCAAAAGTATGAACAGGGCCCAAAACAAGCCCCAAAACAGCAAGTCAAGCCCTGAAGGAAAAAGCTCTAAATAAAGAAGGATGAGGCTGAAAGTCCAGAACTAAAGTCTAAAGCCAAACTAAGGCCAGAGTAAAGAGACCAGAGACGTCCAGAAGCTAAATGCTGTTCAGAAGTCCAAATAAATCCCAGGTGGAGTTTCACACAAAGAGCAGCAGGTCAGAGGTCGGCGCCATCAGAAAGCATAAAGTATGAGGAGATAGCGAGCCGAGAACAACCTTTAACCGTTCGGCAGCGTCTGAGTCATACCTGATAGTAGAGGAGCTGCATGGAGTTCACCTGGAGCTCATGTTGCTTCGCCCCCACCCACTGAAAGACAAACAGGTGCTTTCTTTTAGAGGGGGGGAAATCAAATAGAAAAATCGAAAAATATTTTGCTTCAAAATTTTATAATCGATTTTTTGTTAAAAAATCTTTTTTTTCTTTCAAATAAATAATAATCCATAATAAAATGTCATTTTTATTGTTTTTATTGATCTTTTAACTTGTCTTCTTGGGCATTATAGCAGAAGAATGATGGTCTGGCTACTGGGTTGTTTTTTCTCACTAAAATCAAGGAAAATGATGAGTAAAAAAAAGTTTTATACATTTATTTTGTTTTTAATCGACAAAAATCAGCAATATCAAAGAATTGTGAGAATCATAATTTAAATCAAATCGGCACCCAAAAAGCCATAGTTGCTTTCCTGCCAGACTTCAGCTTGTTCCATCCTCCACCAGAAGCCAGAACTTTGTTCTTGTTCTCGAGGCTCCGAGAAGAAAATGACGTCAT
The DNA here is from genome assembly GCF_933228915.1 of Telmatherina bonti. Lineage (NCBI taxonomy): Eukaryota > Metazoa > Chordata > Actinopteri > Atheriniformes > Telmatherinidae > Telmatherina > Telmatherina bonti. The sequence continues at coordinate 24,462,609 of NC_136632.1, read as the reverse complement.
TTTGTTCTCGCGAACTTTTTTCTTGTGGGGCTTCGAGAAGTATCGTGTGATTGGTCGGACATAGGAGGTGGGCGTGGTTAACACGGAGAAAGCATGAAGCGGAGTTGCTGCTTCGCGTTTTTACTGTTGCAGGTAAAACGGATTGTTTTGATAAAACAGCTGATCGAGGTGGTGAGAAAGTACCAACATTTTTACATGTGGCATTAAAACACTCGGACCCAGCCGCGTGCACGACCCGCCCTGCCGCGTGCACGACCCGCCCTGCCACGGACGAAGTTGTTCATTAAATATGAAACTAGAAAAACACTCGGAGAGCGGAAACCTCCGCCGAGCACGACGTTAAAGAATCCTTTTCAAACATTCCTGGATCCAAACGGTGATCCGGATCACCACCAGAATTTAATTAGTTCTTCATTTTTACATTTCCAACAACTCTTGACATTTTTATAAAAATCTGTCCGTAACCTTTTAAGTTATCTTGAGCACAAAGACGGCGGGAAAAACATAACCTGGTGGAGGTAACAACCGGGTTCATGGCACATAAAGCAGACACCGCCCCCCGCAGTGACCCCTCCCCGCTGCAGACCTGCTTCTCGTGGAGGATGGATGGACCTGACGAAAAGGAAATTTTATCTTTTTCTTGAACTCGGTTCTTGCTTCTCCTGGAGGATGGAACAAGCCTTTCAGTCATCGTCTTCTCTCTTCGTGTTTACTCACCACCTGGTAAAGCGAAGTCACCAGAACGCCCAGCGAAGCAAACACAGTCCCCTGCAGGTTGAACCGCACGTCGTAGTAGGAGTTTAAAATAACTCCTAATGTTATGGGCACCTGCACACACACACACACACACACACACACACACACACACACACACACACACACACACACACACACACACACACACACACACACACACACACACTCTGATTAATGGACCCAAGGTTACTGCAAGAATTACAGAGATGAGATTTCTCACCAGGGTCAGTTTAATTTTGGTCGAGAAGGTCTTCTTGTAGTAGGTGGTCTGGATGAGGATGATGACGGGCGTAGTCATCGCTTTAGCCAGCTGGTACGTCCCGATGGAGTTATTCTGCAGAGAGAGGTTGGTGAAGGCCACAAACCCACAGAAACTGAGCGCCAGCCACACAATCCGGCGCAACGGGAGGCTTTTTGGGGAGAAAATGTCCATTTTCTGGCAGATGTAGAGTCCCAGCCAGGTGACCACAAAGTGGACGAGCGTTAAAGTCATGTTGGGGAAGCCGTAGTGCACGTAGATCCATTTGTTGATGAAAACGATGCAAATGGAGGAGAGCAGGTTGACCAGCAGGCCGGCGACGATGCGCCTGTTGGCTGAAAAACCCAGGAGCTGTGGCATGGTTCCAGAGGTTTCCGAGCTTCACTTCTCCAGCAGAGTTTTGTTGGAACAAACTTAGTTCATGCTGCAAGCGGAGAAGAGCGCGTTAGAAAGTGGAAAGTTGAGCTGCTACCTCTGCATGGCTGCTGCATATGGAGATGCTCGTGTGGAACATCTGCCAAGTCTCACATGGAGGAGCTGAAACTGACAGCTTTTTATTCTCCATCCTGCTGTGTGCAGCTGATGTCCACAGTGTCGTTAGTATGACTCACTCATCCTGCAGGACGGAGTGGAATAACAATCCCCCATGCTGCTGGAGGAAAACACTGGAGCCCTCAGACACCGAGGATGAATTTACCATTTAATCAGCTTGTTTTAGCCAGTTTACACAGTTATAAAACCCTTTCTGACATCTTACCTTAGAAACACTTCCAGAAGAAGTTTTTTAGCATTAAACAACATCAACCTCCCTTTATAGAGATCTTCTCCTGTGTGGAAGTTGTAGGATTGTCTGGTGTTTGTTCTGAACAAATCTGGACTCCGGTAAGTAAGAGCCATCTCATTATGACTAAACCGGATCCACAACTGGTAGAAACGAGCAGCGACTTTGGTGAAATAAGCAATGCAGTGATGTAAAAACACTTTGGCAGTTCCAGGAAAATCCAGAAATTGTTTATTTTCTTAAACAAATTAGTGCAGATTTTGGAAACTGCTTTGCAATTTACATTTATATTGTAAGCAAGCAAAAAAAAAAAGGAACAAAAAATTGGCATTAATTGTGGTGGCTTGGGGGTAAATAACTCCAAATAACATTTCAGGGTACGCTACATGATGTTATTTAATACGAAATTAATAATTCCAAATTAAAATTCGGAATTAATGTATTATCCTACGAGTTTACATGAAAATAATAATTACGAATGAAGGTTTACATGAAACACATCCTAGCTTTATTCCTCTTTAGAGCGGTGGGTTGGGAAGGGTTCTGATTGGACAGAGGGTGCACGTGACGTATGACGTATACCGGAAATAAACAAAGTTGGCTCCATGCTTCTTGTCTTTTCAGTCGTAACCATACACTGTACAGTATATGAAAGATGGATGATATATGAAATATATGAAAGTGAAGCCTATGCAGAAGTTCATAAAACTGCAGTTCCCCCTTCATCCACTAGGGGCTGCAAAACAGCGCAAATCTCCATAGACTCCCATGTTAAAACGACCAACTTCACAGCAGAAATAAACATGTTTACAGCAGAAATAAACATGTTTACAGCAGAAATAAACATGTTTACAGCAGAAATAAACACATTTACAGCAGAAATAAACATGTTTACAACAGAAATAAACACGTTTACAGTCTGGTACAAAAATCCATTTGAGGTTTAATAGGTCAGGTTTACCTTCATGACAACTGTGGGGGGAGTGAATTTTTTTCTAACTCGCCCGTTTAAAAGTAATTTAATCTTGAAGTTCGGCATATTTAGGGGCATGTTCTTTTGATTGACAGGTTCCCGATCTCCTGCTTCAAGTCAGAAGAACGTAGAACAACCGTGGTTTTTAGCCGGTTAACGTGACTTAGCTTTAGCCTGCTTACCTCTGTTAGCTGGTTATCTCCCGTTATCTCCAGGTTAGCTCGGTTAGCTCTTAGCTACAGAAAGCTCAGAGTTCGCTCGATGTCACTCAGCCTCCCCTCTCAGCTCCACCTCTTTGCCCATATTTGTATTTTTCGAGTGTGACGAGATGCATACCCCTGCTAAGATGGTGATGGTAGGAACCGCCCACCGAGCTTCAATTTAGCTCTTCAGAAACCTACGGGTGATGTCACGGAGGCTCCGCCCATCTATGCAGTCGTAACTTGTAAAAACTACATAATAAGTACCAGTTTCGCCGCTATTTTTATTATAAAGTTGATGTGGCAGCTCAACACGAGCATACTACTTCACTTTCTGCAGCAACTGAGAAGGAGAAGAAAGATAGACTACCGAACACGGGAGGGAAAACAACGCGCGGACAGGACAAGGTAACGAGCATGCTCAGAACGACTGGAATTAACTTAGAGAGGAATGAAGGTTTACATGAGGACTTAAATAGTTCGTAATTAAAATGCGAATAAACCAGCTACTTACATCGGAATTAAGTTTAATCCCAAATAGAAATCAGCATTAGGAATTAAGTGTTTACATTGTCGTTTTTCATCAGTTTAAAGCGGAATTAACTTTTATTCAGAATTAAACAGGAATTAAAACTCCCATGTAAACACGCGGATTGTGATTTTATTAACGTAGTTTCATAAGAGCTTGGTGAACATGTTAGAGATGAACATTAGTGGAGCAATCTGGCTAATTTCCAAAAGGCTAAAGTTCTAAATGTCACACTCATAAAACCTCATTACAGTTTTATAGCTGAATGCAGAACTTAAGTAAAAGTGATGTATAAAAGTCGACAGCCACTCCTTGTTTCTTTATATCAGTGCTCGATTCCAGTCCTCAGGCCCTCCTGCCGTGCATTTTGACACGTTCCTCCTCCAAAGCAGCTGAGTCAGATTACTGAACTTCCTCATCAAGGTCTTTGCAGCCTGTTAACAAGTCTTTTACTTTATTCAGGTGTGTTGAGGTAGGCTTGCCTATAAAACATGCAGGGCAAGCGGGCAGGTGGGGCTGGACATGAGAAACACTTGGTCTTGATGACAGGCTGCTAGAAACAAAGCGCTAAACGGTACAACTTAAAATGGGTTCTTTACAAAGTTTTCTATCATGCAGGGGTGGCCGGTCAGTCCTAAGTATCGCTGTCCTGCAGGTTTTCTGTGTTTCCCTGATCCAACACACCTGGCTTCCATTAAATGTATCCAATAGCTGATTAAGTTCTGCACAATGACTGGTTAGTTTGAGTCAGGTGTGTTGGAGCAGGAAGACAATGAAAACCTGCAGGATTATGGACTTCAATATCCATATATTACAGTTTAGTTTTGAGGGTAAATAACTTCAAATAACAATAAGTTTCTGCACAATAAGTTGACTTTTCAGATCTGATTTTATTTCGATTGTTTTAATTTGTTTTCTTTTATTTTTTAATTGTTTTTTGATGTCTTAATTTTTTTTTAAAAGTTGTCCTAATGTATGTTATTTATTCCGCTTTCTTTTATTTTTATGTGGCACTTTGGTCAACGTTATTGCTTTTAAAGTGCCTTATAAATAAAGTTGTATTGCATTGTATATTGTATTTAGTATTAAAATGAAGTTTAAAGGAAATGTCAGCTGTTTTCAATTTTCTTTTTTCCTGTGTTGTCATATCTTGTATACTTACATATATCTGTGTACAAGGCCGGATTATGGGGCACAGGCCCAGGGGCCCATGTGGGGCCCAAGTCGGGGAAACACCAGCAGTTTGGACATAAAACAAAATGAATATCAAAGCCAGATAGTTACACCACAGTGTCCAGTGTGTTGCTATTGGTACCACTGGTTGAGAGATATTAGAAATGTCATTTCATAGTGTATAGTGTATCATTCACTATTTTTACAATATTGCGGTGGGGAAGGGGGGCCCTGGAACACTCTGGGCCCAGGGGCCTGTGCACTTTTAATCCGGCCCTGTCTGTGTAGTATTCGTATTACATGTATTTTCCACTAGTGTAATAATTTTGCTATGACAGACGTTTAAGGTTTTAATTTAACAGCTTTTCTTCACTGATTTTAACACATAGGCTCTGAAATAAATGAAAGTGGCACTAAAAACTTGAAAAACCAGAGACATTATAAACCTATGTGACTTTAACATAAGTAATGCAGCTTAAAATGAATCTATTACCACATAAAGTATGGCTTGTTTGTTTAACGGGATTTATATCACGAAGATAATTAGATCTAGATACAATATCAGGTCTTTTAACTTACAGCCTAACTGGCTGTCTGTCCGTCTGTCCCGCATTCTGCCACGCATGAAGGAAAGTTTACCTGGGGTCTCCATCTTCGCTCCGGCCAAACAACCCGAGTTTGGAACCTGAGCCTGAGTGAGCGTCTCTTCGCACAGCTCGGAGCTCCTATCCTGGTCCTTACAGCGACAAATCCCCAGCTGGAGGAGTTTATTTTCCCTGTTCTCCAAAATACGGCTGTGATTTTCAGTTAAAAACCACGAAGCGGGTCCGTGTGTTCCTGTTTCCTCCGTGTTGCCGTAAGACTGAACAACAGCGTCAGCTAACGGACCGGAGGATGGCGGGGGGAGCAGAGATCGTCTGTATACGATCACATCTCACTCCACACAGATTTAAAAAGTAGGATTAAGAACGATGTCTCACTACGTATACAGAAAAAAGTAATAATTAAAAACTTGAAAGTTAACACTTAATATTTATTGTTACAGTTGTGCACATGTGTATTCATATCCTTTTATTAAAGAAAAGGTTGAATTTACAACAGTCATTGAAAAACTGGAGTTTTAAAAAAAGGAACAAGAACTAAAAATTTGCAAAAAATATAATTTAGTAACATAAGACACCGTTTTTTCATTTAATTGAGTTGAAGAAAGAAAAACACAAACAAAGAAACAAATTGGTCCTGGACAAATTAGAGCACTTTTCTGTTGAACAGTGGGACAAAATACCTGCCAACAGGTGCAGAAGTCTGACTGAGAGGAACAGAAAACACCTGACTGGAGCGGAAACATTAAAGAATTGTTCAACAAAATATTAGTTCATGAATGATGTAATTTGTAATACATCATCTTATTTGTTTGTTTTTTAAAAAAAAAATATTTCCATTGAGCCAGAATTAGAAAATAATGTTATGATTTTCATAAAATTTTTACTTATTATTACTTTGGTCAATTTCATCTTATTTTACAGGCAGCTTTTTCCCCCCCCTTCTTCAATGAAAATGTATGAACAAATATGAGCACAACTGTATATGTAAGTTTATCTGCATATCTTTGGCCAAACATTAAACTCATATTCTCGCATGTCTTCTTGGAATATAATTATATTACACAAGTACCAAGCAATACCTCAGGCAGAACATACATGAAGTCAAGTCAATATACAAAGACATGATAATTGAGGCCCTGTGATGGACTGGCGAGCTGTCCAGGGTGTACCCTGCCTGTCGCCCAAAGCCGGCTGGGATAGGCTCCAGCTTCCCCGCGACCCTGAATTAGAATAAGCGGTTCGGAAAATGAATGAATGAATGAATGATAATTGAGCAGTACAGAAATATAATAGAATGAAGACATATTACATACACCAAGTAATCCTAAATATTATTGTTGATATAAATGTTGCTATTGTTTTGTTGTTCCCTCACTGTAACTGCTTATTGTATTCATATAGATTATGACATATAAAGGTTGTTGTCGTGGTCATGGTCATGGTCGTAGTGGTAGAGGTATTACGAATATACTGGGTTGCTACTGTTGTATTGCTATGGGTTAATATTGTTGTCATTGACATTGTATTGCTCATCACTGTAGTGGGATTACATAAAAACTCATGCTTCTACCCACTCCTTTTGAACGTTTTGTCATCTTTTATTTCTATGTTTTTTTTTCTTGTTTTTGTTTTTAGATTTCGTTATGTTGAAATAAACTTTTTCAATAAATCAAAGTTAAAATAGTTCGGTTATACTAAGACATTGCTTCTTGTGGCATTGTTTTCAAAATTGTTTGTTGGTTTTTCTAGCTTTCCAAATTAATATGTTCTGACATGGTTTAATACTATGAGATAAAAATCTTTTTTTTATTTTCCTAAAATAAGAAATTAGGTTGGAGTTTCAACCGTTTTAACCAACCAGATGTTCCATGTGTGAGACATGACAAATAAATGTGTTTTACTCAGCCTCATTTTCAAATACAGCCATACTGTTCTCCAGTAGCAGATGATACTGCAACTAAAATATTTTTGTTCCATCAATAAGGTTCCAGTAAAAGTAGTTACATATATAGTTGTACCCCCACACAAGTTTCCTTTTTGTCCCCCTTTCCATTACAAACTAGTTTTTGGGCAAAATTGCAGTTTCTTAAATGGTCAATTGATCTAAGATCTAAGTGAAAGCCAACACGTACATTGTTAATTATTGAAGCATTTAACATGAAAACACGAGGCTCCACTATCTCCATCAATGCTGCAATTTAACCACAAACTGTAGAGGGCAACAGAGCATCCCGCCCGCACAAAATTCTAGATAGGAAGAAGAAGAAGAAGAAGAAGAAGAAGAAGAAGCGGAAAACCGACAGGAGAAGAAGAAGAAGCGTATTAAACCTCGTGAAGCGGGAATTGACACCAGCATGGACTGGTAAAACACTCTATTTTGTAATACTTGGTCTTCAATCCAAATGTTAGCTTTACTTGCATAGTTCGGCAGCTATATTTCTTAACTTGTTCAGCCGGCTTCAGGGAACTGTACTCTATCAGCTGTTGCTAACAATGCTAACACGGCTAACGCTGCCTCGTTCAAAATCAATGCTGATGCTAATTGCTAAGTTCTGTGAACAGTTAGACTCAGTTAGAGTTATTTACTGAACACAAATAAAATACTGTAGTTATGCCAAAGTATCAACACCCTGCAAGAAAAATCAACATGTAAGTTTTAGTCCAAAGTGATGTTTTACTTTCAGGTTGTTGTCTTAAGTTTTACAACCCCCAGTTTTCAATTAAGTAATATTATTTCCTTATGTTTAGGTTGTACACATCAGGGTGGTTTGTAAGTTTCTCTCAGGAATCAAAATACTATGAACGACTCACCGTAAACACCTTCAAAACCGAAACGCATTAGGTGAAAACCATAATGCATACACAGAAGATATCCGAGACAGAAAACTGCATCAAAATCTCAAAATTAAAAGAAACGTGCTTTTATTAGAAGAACTAAATATTTCTTTATTGTGCAAGTCATGGGGTTCCAGGTCAGTAGTATTATTTCCTTTCTTCAGTGGCAGTACAACCACAAATAACAGCAAAAGTGTCAACATTTAGTGATTACACAGTCTTGTTTATTGTAGTAAATAAATAATAATGTGACTGTTTTCCCACATAATTATAGATTTCCAAAACATCCCATTAAATTTAGATTGCTGGGAAATGGAAACCCAGATATTTATTCACAACTTTGATTAAATTAGATTAAACTTTATTGTCATTACACATGTACAAGTACAATGCAACGAAACGCAGTTAACATCTAACCAGAGTGCTATAAGCAACAAGTGCAAAGTATGTTATTTGCAGTATGTACAGGTATTTTACAGCTGTGACATAAAGTGATTGTCAGTTTACTGATTTGAGTTCTATGAGCATTAAATACAGATGGGTTGGGGCTTTAAATATACATCCAGTGTTGGGAGCAGCTATTAACATAATTACAGATGGTATGTACAAGTCTTATACCTTAACACTAGTGGAATTGGATATTAAATAGTATAAATCAGAATAATGAGCAGCAGGCTAACTAAGTAAACAGTGTAGTAAAATTCATGCAAATGCAGAATGACGTGTTAAAAAGTAAATACTTACTCTAGAATGAGTTAAATCTTTTATCAAAAGTATTTGTGACGTTGGACTTGAACTGTCCTTTCTTTTGTCTCATTTTGTCCTGCAGGGGTCAGAATGAGCTGCCTTCTCCGGTGGTTCGGGATGACGAGGTTACAGTTGCTGCCCGGAGGAGGAAGAAAGTTGCCTGTATCCTTTAGCTGGGATTTGTCTGAGTGCTAACTTCTGGCATTAAGCAGACCTGCTGCTGCAAAGTCCTCAGAAGCTTGTACGGCAAAGCAGATTTCTTTAAGCAGGGGTGGCCAAATCTGATCCTTGAGAGCTTCTATCCTATAACTTTATGTTGCATTTTGCATCTCCAACATGCCTGGATCAAATAAGCGGCCTTTGCAGAGCAAAATGACACATGCATGAGAGAATTTAGCAATTTGCTGCTAAAAGTTGCAAGATAGTAGAGCTTGAGGACCGGATTTGGGCACCCCTGATTGAAGCTATCTGGTTTAACTAATCCTAACAATGGAAATACTTTTGTCGATGTAGATCAATCATAAAATGGAAGCAATCAATTCACTGACAGACTTGGAAGCAGCACACCTGCTGCAGCAAAGAAAGGAAAAAATAAGCAGATTAATGTGTGAATTAGTAAGATGGTCAACATCATGATTTTGTTGTAGGTTCCCTTTGAAGGTACACCAAAAGATTAATCAATAACAGTTTGAAATACTATTTGGAACTAATAAAGAAAAATGCAGAATAGCCACTCAAATAATTAATTATAATAACTAAGTTCATTTTCATCCTGAATTTAAACATTTAACACAAAGATTGAAGTTGATAATTGATTTTTACTTAAAAAAACAAACAAAACAATCTATGTAATATTAATGTAGGCATGAATATGAAGGCAGACACATGATTTGATGCAGTTTGACCTTGAGACGTCGGGAAACCTTTGTAGTTTAATGATTGTTGCTTCAAAATGCAAACTAGCAAACCCAGAGTAACTCTATGGTTGTGCTCCAAAGTATCAGTGTTGCTGCTTTCCTGACTCGCTACCAGTCCCGTCACCTGGAAGTGGCACCCCTGTCATTTCCATGGCAACACCTGCCCGCCCCCTGGCGAGGAACACTCCTGCGTCACTGTTCCGCCAGGCTGGTAAGACACACACTGATACAGTTTTTAGGGATGCATCGATCCACTTCTTGGGAGTTCCGATCTGATACCGATATCTGACATTTGAATATTTGCTGATACCAACTCTGTTTATGTGAACATTATTGTGACTATGGTTATTATTGCTGTTATAACTGTGTAAGATTTCATTAGGTTGTAATAAATGACCCATCCTTTCTGATGTTTCCTCATCAATATAAATATAATAACATTAAAGATCTAACAATTTCAACAAGTTTTATTCTGATTTGGCACATTTTACCTAAATACAACTATAAATGTGTGGTTTTGAAACAAAGATCTGGTTTTAGTGCCGCGTTCCTCACCGCATGCGGCTCACTGACTCTTGACCTGCGGCTCGTGAAGCAGCCTCTGGCTTTCTGAAAATGCATCTAAGCAAGTCATAATGATCCTCAACGCTGCAGCTCTCTCCACAAACAAGAGCTGCAGACTGCTTGCAGAAACTTTGCTGACCTAACGGCCCTAACTGACCCTGTCAGAGTTGCCAGTTTTGGCTGATTTCAGCTGCACCGAACTCCACCAAGCTGCTCCGTCGGTAGCTCCGTATATATATTGAAAAAGAAACGCCCACATTCTGGAGGCATTATTGTATTTTCACCATATACTGTTGCATAAGAATGCCATTACTCCATGCAATATTTAGGATTACCATTCCTTGCTAAAAAGCTGAATGTTCCTGATTTGGCAACGTAGCAGGATACGTAGCGTGGGAACGCTTTTTTGGAGAGTTGGCGGCTTTCCTCTTGTCTTAGTGTATTGAGTGCGGCTCTTGTTGAATTAACAGTGAGGATCAGTGTTACAAAAAATGTCACATTTTAACATTCAAGGAATTTATTTCTTTTAAAACATGTCTGAAGCATGTCATCAAACACATCTGCGCTAGCTTGACCAGTGTGGTATCGGTACACTTTTATTCATACCAAGTCCGAGTATACAAGCTTGGTATTGAGCCGATATGCACAGACACCAACACCAGTATCGGTGCATCCCTAACAGTTTTATTTCTGACAATCTCCATGTTTGACCTGTGTCTGTCTCTCAGTCACTCCCAGAGTTCCTGATTTTTCCACCATTTTGGGACCAGGATGTCGAACGCCTCGATACACCCACACACCCAAAAATGCTTTCAGCAGTCCGGTGAGAGACGGAGACATTGTCATGTTCTCCGACACCCTTCATTAACCTGAATTCATTATTAAAAAATGATGTGTGTTTAGAATCTGGACGACAGCGACTGGACCCAGAGTTTCTACACGTCCCCCGTGTCTGGACTGGACAACACCAGCTTCTACAAGGACGACGTTGCAAACCTCAGCTCGGCGCTGCTAAAGGAGGACGACCCAGGAGAGGCAGGTCGGTGAAACACATCAAAACCTGCTCTGTTTCTCTGCAGCGCTCCTGTTAACGCTGCGCTCTCTTTTCAGCGGCTGCCAGTCTTTTCCCAGAATTCCTCGCTTCCTTTCTGAAACACTCATCGTCTGCTGTGTTTGATCTGCTGGAGGATTTTCAGACACTCTGTCAGGACAAGGTCAGTAAATGTGTGTTAACCCGTATAGTTAGAGACATCAGTTAGGTGTCAATCTTCTCATTTTGGTTCTCTTAAAGGGCAAAAACATGATAAAATGTTTTGAAAGTTGAACTTAATCCCTGGAAAGGGCTGATCTGATCAAACATCTGTACCGTATTTAAGGTGGACGTTCTGCAGTCGGTGGTGCTGAGAGCAGGTCAGAACAGTAAAACAGCTGGAGTCCGCTGGCTGCTTCAGGGGGAGATCTGCACCTGGAGACTGATCGCTTCACTCTACAGGTTCCTGCATGCCTGATGGAGAACCTGTCTGTCTGCCAGCCGATTGGCTCCTTTCTGATTCCTCTGTGTGTTTCTGCAGGGATCGGGTCCAGCTGGCGCTGGAAGATGACATCATGACAGACATGGTTGTAAGTGACAGTTAACAGACTTCAGCTGAGATTCAGACAAACCGAGACACTTTGGCATGAACACAGTGGTTTTACTGACAAGAAGACCCAACATGGAGATTTCGGAGTTCAAACTTCTTTCCAAACAGAATCTGATCAGAAAATACATCATAATAATTAAGTTTTGATTATTTCTATCAATTCTGGCATGTTTGTACAATAAAAATGACAGATTTTTTAAAAGATGGAGTTAAATCTAACATTTCCTTTTAAAGGTGCTCTTAAAACAAAAGTTTGAACACATTTTTGTATTGGATTTAATGGGAAAGTGTGTCCAAACTTTTGACAGTGTATATAAAGATGGGAGTGTTTATAAGCTGATGTAATTACGCTCTTTGTCTTGTAAGAAACCGAAAGAGGAGAAATTAGCTTTGTGTGTTTAGAGATTGGATGGTGTGAAAAGACAGAAGGGTAAAAATGATCAAACGGCTTCTTTACAAGAAATAGAAACTTGGATTTTTTCTTGTCTGGTTTGGAAAACAGCGTCCTTAAACTGCGGTTGTGAATGTGTGAGCCTTTTTTAAATTTAAGATCACCACTGAGATTTTCAGACCTTTACAGTCCTGCATCCTGTCTCTTCTCTGAGACCTCTCAAACCTGTAAATCTGTCTGATGTTCTCTCTTTTCTTTGCTATGCCTCCTTGGGTTTCTTTGCTTCAGTCCTTGAGGGCCGGTATCCTGCAGGTTTTTGTCTCCTCCGTGCTCCAACACACCTGACTGAAATTAATCAACAGGTTGATGAGAAGTTTCTGGATCCATTTGATTTGATTCAGCTGTGTTGGAAGAGGGAAACAACAAAAACCCACCGGATACCGGCTCTCGAGGACTGGAGTTTGACACCCCTGGTGTAGATAGCTGGTTGACACAGACACAGAAGCAAATGTTGGATCCTCCGACTCAATCTGTTGGTTTCCTTATGTAGGTTATTATGAATTGGCTTTCTTTATGTTCTTTTTTCCTGTCTGTAAATGAGATGGCATTGCCGTGATTTGATGCTATATAAATAAAGTTGAATTGAATGCAACGTTAGTTTGGCTCAGGTCTGGAAAAAAGATGTAAAGTGCAGCTTGTCAGCAGGATGCTGCAGGGATAAATGTGTCAGCAATGTTATAAGCCACACACTGGCTGTGTGTGGAGAGTGCAAACATGGAGTTGTTTGTGTGTGCAGGCCCCCAGTGAGAGTGAGAAGGTTGTGGTGGAGCAGCTCTTCCAGCGAGACGCCATCATACGCCAGAGTCAGGTAACGGGCATGGACACACAAAGTTGCGTGTTTTCAGAAGAGATTTGAGAGGGGGAAGGTGACAAAATAATCAAACAAAAGTTTGAGTCCTCTTCTGGCGTGTTTTGAGGAATTACATGAAGTCAGAGCTAATTTGTGAGATTAAAAACAGATGTTCCACCAGATGAGATCTAAAGAACATTATTTATTTTCTTGACTAGAATAAGGATGTGTAGAAAGTCAAGAAACTAATACCCACAATTGTTTTCTAAAGAATCTGATGCTGAACAAATGGTGAATAGAATTATAATCTTTCAGGTCGATCAGTTTCTGCTGCCACAGCAAAAACACAAAGTGTAAAATTCCCATCATTGAGTTGGTTTTATTCCAATTCTCATGTCTCCACATCTTGGTGCTGAAGTGGTTCAGTGTCAATTAATGAAGCATCATCTGCACTATTATGAATCCTTCAGCTCTTAGAAACTGTTGTTAATATTCAGCTTGCTCCCATGAGGACCGCAGTCCTGCACCTTTTCTGTGTATCCCTGCTTAAACAAACCTGATTCAAATGAAATGGATCCTACAGCTGATTAAGTTCTGCACAAAGACTCAGTTTGAGATGGATGTTGGAGCAGGGAAACATGAAAACCTGCAGGACTGCGCCTCTCATGGGACTGAATTAAATGGCCTGGCTGTAGATTGTGCTGGAAACAACGAGGGAAGCCGGCCTGGAAGTCTGTACGATCCCTCATGGTTGCCAGGTCCTTGTTCTGTATTCCCAGAGGATCCAGCTGCTTTAAGTTGTTCATGACACATCTCTGTCTTCCAGCTGGTTGTTGATTGGCTGGAGAGCATTGCCAAGGATCAGATTGGGGATTTTTCTGATAACATAGAATACTACGCCAAAAACGTGTGCTGGTGAGTTCCTATCTGTGTGTCGTAAATAGACAATCCTACAGCTGTGTGCGTGGATCATCAGTGATGTGTGATTTTAGGGAGAACACACTCCATACGCTGAAGACGAGGAGGAAAAGCGGCACAAACTTCACCGTTCCTCTCGTCACAGAGCTGGTGAGGCCTGTTGCCAAGGATACAAACGCATTTCCATGGTGTTGCTAAACACAAAGAAGACTTAGTTTATGTTTGTGGCTCCAGGACCCAGACGCTCCTCTCCGGCAGCAGCGGCCGCTGGCTGACCTGGACAGAGAAGACGACGTCCGGCTCCTGAAGAACCTCTTCACTCTGATTCGAGCAGGAATGATCGACGAGGTAGAGATGAATTGAAAGTGAACAAATCTTAAATTTTTTTTATTAAAGACGAGTCTTTTGATGCAGTAAAGAGCCCAAGTGACTTTAGACATGAACCTGGAAAGTGAAATACACCAAACTATGAGTGAATACTGTGTTAAATGTGTTTGTCAGGGTACCAGTGATGTTTTTTTGTTTTTTTTGGGGGGGGGGGGTAAACCATGTTGCGAGTTAATGATGAATCATTAAAATTTGATGAAACTTTTTATTCTTTTGCTATTTTTCCTGAATTTCCTTCTTTTTTTTTTTTATAAAAAAAAAAGACTTTTAAAGGAATTTCATTTCAGCTTAAATACAAACAACACCACAGAATTAATAACATCTGCAGATTTTAGGCCTAATAAGAACAATAACAACGTGTAAATTGTGATAGTAATATCTAAGATGGTTGATTGTGGGATGATTAAAGTAGAAAAAGCTTAAAACAACAAATTAAGGTTTTAATTTGTGTTTTTATAAAAGTACCTAATAGCTTAAACCTGAATCTTTGGTCTTGTGTGTTTGAAGGCTCAGAGGTTGTGTAAACGCTGCGGTCAGGCCTGGAGAGCCGCCACTCTGGAAGGCTGGAAACTTTACCATGATCCCAACAGAACATCAGGTATCGTTTTATTCATACAGCTGCTTAGTTAACGTCCATTGAGGAGACGCTCAACTTGTTTGTATCTCTGTTTCAGGCTGAAAGTGGCATAGACATGCTTTTCAGTTTCAACCAGTGGTCATGCTTGACGTTTTATCATCAATTTAACTTTAAACTTGGCAAAGAATTAATTTTAAATAGTATTTTAGGTTTTTTGATAGCATCCTGTTGCAAAGATATGTTCCCATTTCTTTATCTGTTTGCTTAAAAATACCAAAGTTAACACGGTTTAACAGAAACAGGTTTTGCAAGCTGATTTCCAAAGTCGTTAGCTTGGCATATTAGCATAGTTTGCAGAAACTGCACACAGAATAACCCTCTACAGCAAAGACCTGAAAGATGCATCTGGGCCTTCAGCTCATCCATCTACTGTTGGCTGAAGGCTCACCCAGAATGGTCTCTATGGAAACCTGGCTGTCGAGAAGGTGTTTTTAAAGGTGAAACAGGTAAAAAAGGAAGAGGTATGTCACAAGAAATGGACTGAACCAGAGGCAACGTGTGTGATGGAGGGAATGTTACTAAAGCAGTGTGGGATCATCCGGACAGCGAGCAGAACCTCCAAAGAAGAGCTTTGGAAAGTCTTTCAAGAAGCCTGGAGAACTATACCTGAAGACAACTAGAATAAATGGCCTTAAAGTTTGTCTGAGAGGGTTCAGGTGGAGTTAGCTGCTCAGACGAAGCCTGTTAGGATTGGACAAACTCACTTATTTTTTAACATTTCAATAAACCTGGTGCACCGGTTTCCTGTTTTATAAAGAAATTATGTCTTTTACAAAGTGTTTGGTACGGCTGTGTCTCCCGCAGGTGGCTTAGTGTTGCAGCCCGTTGAAGGAAACCCACAGCGAGGAATCTGGAAGGTGTGCTGCTGGAGGATGGCTGAAGAGGTACACACATCTAAAACCATTCTCATGTTCAGCAGAGCTGAAGATGAGTAACATGAAATGCCGTTTGTGTTTCAGGAGCAGTTAAACAGATATGAGAAAGCGATCTACGCCAGCCTGAGCGGGAACCTTAAACCGGTGATTTGATAACTTGTTACAGACTTTAAATGTTTGTTTGCATCCCACCAACAGGACAGGAAGTAAAAACTAAAA
This sequence comes from Telmatherina bonti, assembly GCF_933228915.1. Classification (NCBI taxonomy): domain Eukaryota; kingdom Metazoa; phylum Chordata; class Actinopteri; order Atheriniformes; family Telmatherinidae; genus Telmatherina; species Telmatherina bonti. The sequence goes on along the minus strand of NC_136632.1, from coordinate 24,446,353 downwards.
AGTCCTCAGCTGTCTGAGTCTGTGATTTCCTCCGTCATGAGCCGTGATAGTTTGTGTGTGTGTGTGTGTGTGTGTGTGTGTTCTCATCAGCTGCTGGCTGTGTGTGAATCATGGGACGACTGTGTGTGGGCTTACTTCAGAGTGATGGTGGACTCGCTGGTTGAAAAGGAGCTCATGTCATCTGGTATGGCCCACCAGGAAGTGGAGACCCTCCCAAGAGAATACCTGGAGGCCAAGTATGAAACTCAGGCATAAGATGATTCTCAGTCAGTGTGTCAGAAGCAGACATCGTCATTGTGTCTGATCGTTTACTGTCTCTTTCCTGCCTCAGTTGGACGATGGAAAAGGTGTTTGAGGAGCTTCAAGCGTCAGAATCAAAGGTAAACTTCAGGTTAACATGTTAATAACTTTATTTATACCATAGTCTGGGTGAATACTCGATTCTGATTGGTTGCAGGGTGTCCATTAAAAAGTGATAATGGACACTAGTTAAAAAAAGTTCTGTCAAATAGCCAGTTGGTAACCGTGGCAACAGAAATGTTAGCAACAAAAGAGAAAGCAAAAAGAATATATGGAAGGATTATGTCAAACAGCGACCCATGATTACTAATGAATGTATCTTATCTGCCAGTTTTTAAGCTATTTTATTTTATCAGGTGAATTTATTTGAACAATAACCAGAGTAGAAAAGGGAGAAAGGATCTCTCCCTATCTCGGTACTATATTATGTTTATGTTCTACCTAAATGGTTAGTTGAAATCAGTCATCGCAGATAAAATATCCATCATATTGTTTCAACCGTCTCATCTTCGTGCCGCTTATCCGGGGTCGGGTCGCGGGGGCAGCAGCCTAAGCAGGGAAGCCCAGACTTCCCTCTCCCCAGCCACATTTGCCAGGCGTTCCCAGGACAGCCGAGAGATATAATCCCTCCAGCATGTCCTGGGTCTCCCCCGGGGTCTCCTCCCAGAGGGACATGCCTGGAACACCTCACCAGGGAGGCATCCAGGAGGCATCCTGACCAGATGCCTGAGCCACCTCAACTGGTTCCTCTCGATGCAGAGGAGCAGCGGCTCTACCCTCAGCCCCTCCCAGATGACCGAGCTCCTCACCCTATCTCTAAGTGAAAGCCCAGCCACCCTGCGGAGGAAACTCATTTCAGCTGCCTGTATACAAGATCTTGTTCTTTCGGTCACAACCCACAGCTCATGATTATAGGTGGGGGTAGGAACGTAGATCGACTGGTAAATCGAGAGCTTCGCCTTCTGGCTCAGCTCCTTCTTCACCACGACAGACCGGCACAGAGTCCGCATTACTGCAGACGCCGCACCGATCCGTCTGTTGATCTCGCGCTCCATCCTTCCCTCACTCGTGAACAAGACCCCGAGATATTTAAACTCCTCCACTTGAGGCAGGACCTCACTCCCGACCCGGAGAGGGAAAACCACCCTATTCCGGCTGATGACCATTGTCTCAGATTTGGAGGTGCTGCTTCCCATCCCGGCCGCTTCACACTCGGCAGCGAATTGCTCAAGTGAGAGCAAATTCTGCTCACGACCAGATGAAGCTAATACGACCACGTCATCTGCAAAAAGCAGGGACCCAATCCTGAGGCCACCGAGCCGGATCCCCTCAACACCTCGGCTGCGCCTAGAAATTCTGTCCATATAAGTTATGAACAGAATCGGTGATAAAGGGCAGCCTTGGCGGAGTCCAACCCTCACTGGAAACGAACCCGACTTACTACCGGCAATGTGAACCAAGCTCTGACACCTGCCATACAGGGACCGGACAGCTAGCACAATGGGGTCCGGTACCCCATACTCCCGGAGTACCCCCCACAGGAGCCCCCGGTGGACACGGTCGGACGCCTTCTCCAGGTCCACAAAGCACATGTAGACTGGTTGGGCAAACTCCCATGACCCCTCCAGGACCCCAAAGAGGGTATAGAGCTGGTCCACTGTTCCGCGACCAGGACAAAAACCACACTGCTCCTCCTCAATCCGAGATTCGACTATCCGGCGGACCCTCCTCTCCAGGACCCCTGAATAGACTTTACCAGGGAGGCTGAGGAGTGTGATTCCCCTGTAATTGGAACACACCCTCCGGTCACCCTTGTTAAAAAGGGGACCACCACCCCAGTCTGCCAATCCAGCGGCACTGCCCCTGATGTCCACGCGATGCTGCAGAGGCGTGTCAGCCAGGACAGCCCCACAGCATCCAGAGCCTTAAGGAACTCCGGGCGGATCTCGTCCAACCCCACGGGCCTTGCCACCAAGGAGCTTTTTGACCACCTCAGCAACTTCAGCCCCAGAGATAGGAGAGTCCACCCCTGAGTCCCCCAGCTCTGCTTCCTCATCGGAAGACATGTTGGTAGGATTGAGGAGGTCTTTGAAGTATTCCTTCCACCGACCCACAACGTCCCGAGTTGAGGTCAGCAGCTCCCCACCTCCACTGTACACAGTGTTGATGGAGCACTGCTTCCTCCTCCTGAACCGCCGGATGGTGGACCAGAATCTCCTCGAAGCCGTCCGGAAGTCTTTCTCCATGGCTTCGCCAAACTCCTCCCATGCCCGAGTTTTTGCCTTGGCGACAGCCGAAGCTGCTTAGCTTGTCGGTACCCATCAGCTGCCTCTGGAGTCCCACAGGCCAAGAAGGCCCGATAGGACTCCTCCTTCAGCTTGACGGAATCCCTCACTGCTGGTGTCCACCAACGAGTCCTGGGATTACCGCCACGACAGGCACCAACGACCTTACGGCCACAGCTCCGGCTGGCCGCCTCAGCAATAGAGGCATGGAACACAGCCCATTCGGACTCAATGTCCCCCGCCTCTCTCGGGACATAGTTGAAGCTCTGTTGAAGGTGGGAGTTGAAGCCTGCTCTGACAGGGGACTCAGCTAGACGTTCCCAGCAGACGTTCAACCGTATTAAATCATATTTAATTGGTTATATCATTAATTTATTTCTCATGAGGTCATTCAAAAGGTAAAACAAGACTTTACAGTACAAAAAACAAAACAAACAGCACCATGCTCGAAAAGGAGCAGAAAAAAAAGAAAATTTCTTGTTATATCTGCCCCTTTTTTTTTTTTTTTAAAGAAAACATAATGCACCAATAAATGATTATTGGTTTTCTTAGCAATACTCAATGAGTTTGATGAAACTCCAGATCGCTCAAAGAGGGACAGAGCGGCTCTGATGTTACCCTGCAGTGGCGCAGCGGACCGTGCACGTGCTTCTCTGCATTAATGCTCCAGCGGTTACGCCAATTTCACAGCAATTTTCAAGAATTAAAAAGGTCTGTGCTGTTCGTGTTTTGATTTTTCCACGGCCGAATTTTTCTTATGATGTTATAGAAACCAACCATCGCATGTCTTCCCCGATTTCCTTCATATTGCGAAGAAATATGCATTTTCAGAAAATCACCATATTTTCATTGGAATCCGTTAAAAGGAGGGGGCGGCACTTCCGTTCACCACTCTTATCTTTTATGCTCGATCACCCGACGGCGCGCCGTGCATACACACACTCACTTACGTTCATACACACCGAGCTCCATGGACCACACAGTCACACACATCCTGCAACACTACCATATTTCACCATCATCTGTGATTTGTTGTAATAGTATCTGCAGCCAGCGGTGGTTACCTTGGCAACGGCACAAGAGACGTCACATAATATCCAGCTCCGCCGCTTTTTGTTAAAAACATTATTTTAGCAGTAAAAACATTAGTAATTGGTCTTATTTTATTTCCTTTGTGAGTGACCATGGTATAAGTGGGATAATGTCCTCTGAGGCTTCGCGTCGGGCGGTTCACACCTCCGCGTCATCCGTTATTTTCGGTTAATGGACACCTCATCGGGCATTATCCTGTATATAACTGAACTCTCATCAGAGCTGTGTGTGTGTGTGTGTGTGTGTGTGTGTGCGCAGAGGGTTTTGGATGAGACAAAGGAACATTACCACATCATCCAGAAGTTCATCATTCTGGGAGATCTTGATGGTAAGATGATTCCAGGTTGAAACTAATCGCCATTTATAAGACGAAAACCCTAAAAGTGGTCTCTTTGTCTCCATCAGGTCTGTTAGAGGAGTTTTCTGATTGGCTGGCAGCTTCTAAGCCCCTCCCTTCCCACCTGCTGCGTTTTATGACTCACCTTGTGCTGTTTTTCCGCTCTCTGGGTTTGGCATTAAAGGTGAAATGCTGCAGTTTGTCTTGTTATCCAGCAGAGGGAGCTCTCTGTCTTCCTGGTTGTCCAGTTTATGCTGACATTGACTGTGTCCTCTTAGGAGGAGGTGAGCGCTGATGTGGTGAAAGCGTATGTCTCCTTTCTGATTCGGGACCAGCAGACAGACCTGGTGGCGAGCTACGTCGGCCAACTTCCCGCCGAGCTCGCCACAGCTCAGTATGCTGCTTTTCTGGAGACAGTCACCCAGCCGGAGCTCCGCCCTCAGTGCCTGCAGCTCGCCACTGATGCTGGTGAGATGGATCATGCAGTAGAATGAGGCCTGGAAGATGAGAAATGTTCTCACTGACACAACGTTAAATGTTTTTTCTTGTTCTTGTAGGTCTGGATGTTTCTGCGATAACAAAGCTGGTGGTGGAGACTGTAAGAGAAAGAGATGACACAGAGTTTACACACCACAGCCAGACCCTGGAGACAGGAACTACGAAGGTATTTGTTCTCAGATTATAAAATAAACCTTTTTTCTCCTGATTAAAATGAACAATGCCGCTTTACATTGATTTGTGCAGTATTAAATGGTTTTGTTAACTTGCAAAATCGGAAGATTTGATGCCTAAATCTGGTGAATTTACTGCAAATCTTTGCTCTGATAGGAGGACCAAAGGAAGATTGATGTTATTGATTGGCTGCTTTTTGAGCCTGCCCATCGAGCTGAAGCCTTAAAACAGTCCAATGCCATCATGAGGAAGTTTCTGGGTAAAATGATCGTCTGTTTTCCTTTATTTTATTTTAGTTTAGTTTATAATAGACCTCAGAAAAAGTGATTCATTTCCTTGCTATGTTTTCGTCTGGATCTCAACCACACTGTCAGATTAGTAATCTGTAATAAACGGGGAAATCGATGCTGTTTGACTTTACAGAGTTGTAGTTGGAAAAAGTTTTTCATCTCGACTCTTCAGCATTTTTGGAATATTCTCCTCATCTCTTTTGTCTCCACGTCTGTATCCAGGAGAAATGTTTGCAGCCAGATATTTTAAACAATGTCTCAGTTTCTCAAATGCACCAGAGCTGAGAGGATGGAGGAAGTGTGGAGGCTTTTTCAATTTCTCTTTTGCAGATGACTTGTCTGAATCTGGATTACATTAACTTAACATTGTAAACTGAAAATGAGGCAATAGAAATCATTAGATGCAGTTAAGGGCTGCAACAAAACATGCAGCTGTATGAACTAATCTGTATGAAACGGTGGCACCAACACCTCTGCTCACATCTTGAGATTTAAGAGGAGCTGACTTCAGGATGAGGAGGCCTGTGTGGCGGTGTTTATGCTGGCTGGATTGGCATCCGTGGAGTCTCACCAGCTCAGATTCCAGATCTGTATATAATCTATGCTCTGCAGGCTTCAGTCTGTTGTTCATTCCTTATAAAAATCAAGATAATTTCCAGACATTAGACTTGATTATTGTTATTTTATTTTCTTTAGCTGTTTTTGTTCACTTGCTGTTTTTGTACAGCACTTTGGTCAGCTGTATGTTGTTTTTAAAGTGCTTTATGAATAAATATGGTATGGATTATATAATTTAAAGTGGCTCAACATGTCGGACATGTTTCTGTTTGTTTCTCCTGCTAGCGAACCAGCTCTGACGTTTTCTCCAGTAGGAATCTTACATTGGATGAGACAATTTTTTGTAAAATAACACATTTATAGGATGTTGAAATCCATCCAGGGATTAGCATAGCAGTGTAATTACATCTTTATAATCAGGTTATGATTGTTGGTATCTGTTTTTGAACACCTCGATATTTCTTTGCTAGTTTGGAAACTGGAAATTTACCAGTTCTGTATTTCTCTCAGCTTTGCAGAAACATGATGCAGCCAAGGCGGTGTTCTCTAAAGTACCAGAGGATTCGATGAGGGAAATTTACCACCAGTGGACAGGTGTTGGGCAGACCATGCCCCTACCTGCTGAGGACGAAAACGCCATCAGAGAGCACCTGTGCATCAGAGCCTACCTGGTCTGTTAGACTCAGTGTAAATCTGCCTGATCGGGAGCTGGTGGACTGGGGCTGTCTTTTTGGATTTAATAAGACAAACTGATGTGAATGTGTTTTCAGGAAGCTCACGAGGCGTTCACTGACTGGTTCAGCCACAGTAGTTCTGCACCTCAGAAGCCAGCACCTGCCCCCGAAGCCAAATTCACAGAGAGAGTAGCCAATGAGATGAAGGAGAAGGAGTACCAGGTACGTACATACATTTAGTTTTGTGTCAGGAGGGAGTCTGATCCTTAACTTGAAGGGAAACCTTTGAAGCAGTTTTGGTTAATCGAAAGTTCACAGATGTCTGAACTGAGTTAAAGACATAAAGTGAAATGAGCCTACCTGGTGCATGAGCCAAATACATTTTATAGCCAACGGGTTTAATTTCTCTGAAGAGTTCCACGTTGGCATCTTGTGCAACTTCATACTCCACCTCAAGATCTCTCAGGAATTCTGCAAACAAAGAAAATGTATGAATTAAACACAGTACATCAGGTAACGATCCCTGCAGGGACAAGATGCGGTGCTTAGTTTGAATGCTAATTGCTGTGGTTGTTCTGTTTCCAGCATAGGGTTAGTGTAGTTAGTATGTGAAAGATGGACAGAGCCTCTGGCGGTTAAAAGGGAAGCCAATGCGGAAGTTCATAAAACTGCAGTTCTCCCTTCACCCACTAGGGGCTGCAAAACAGAGCGAATCCTCACAGACTCCCATGTTAAAAAGACCAACTTCACAGTAGAAATAAACATGTTTACAACAGAAATAAACATGTTTACAGTCTGGTTCAAAAAGGCATTTTAGGTTTAATAGGTCAGGTTTACCTTCATGACAACTGTGGGGGGAGTGAATTTTTTTCTGACTCTCCCGTTTTAAAGTAATTTAATCGTGAAGTTCGGCATATTTAGAGGCGTGTCCTTTTGATTGACAGGTACCCGATCTTCCGCTTCAAGTCAGAAGAACGCAGAACAACCGCGGTTTTTAGCCGGTTAACAACGTGACTTAGCTTTAGCCTGCTTACCTCCGTTAGCTGGTTAGCTCCTGTTATCTCGGGGTTAGCTCGGTTAGTTCTTAGCTACAAAAAGCTTGGAGTTCGCTCGATGTCAATCATCCACCATGACACTCACAGCTCTTCAGAAACCTATGGGTGATGTCATGGATGCTACGTCCATCTTTTTATGTACAGGCTATGGTTTCCAGTTAAAAGTAGCGCAGAATGAAAGCCAACAATGCATATGTTGTTTTAAAAGTGCTGCTTGTGTCAGCTGATGAAAATGAACTGCCAATAGCAACTCTGCCCTCTTTTCATCCATGTTCAACATCGAGCTTCACATCAACACAGAGACTCTCTTGTCCATCTGTTTCCTTTTAACTCCAAAAGCTCCTAAGAAAAAAAGACACGTATGAATAAGAGTTTTGTAAAAACATGCACGGCAGAGCATAACTAGCAGCCAGTTAATAACCCCACGAGAACTCACCTGGGAGTTCATCCGTCGCATAACTCCCTAAACTGGACTTTTATGTTGTTGTTCCTGTGTTGTTGTTTTTTTTTTATTGCCATTATTGCAACAATGGCACATTTATATGCAGACTTTCCCACTAGCCAAACACAGCATCAGATGTGGGACAAAATAACTTTAACCAGAGTGCTGCAGAGCACCATCGCCTATTTTACTCCTCCAGTTTAGTGAAGTACTCAGCTCAAAGTTTTACATTAATGGCAAAAATAACAGATTCAAGAGGAGTCTTCTCATTTTTAAGTTCCTATGGAGGCAGCATCTTCTCATGTCAAAGTTTTTAAGTGGAAGAAAAAGATAAAAAGATGGGATAACTTGATGGAGTGACCAACTTTACTCCGTACATCTGATTGGCTCTTTGAATGTTTCCCGACCTAGAAAAAACACCAGGTTGTGATTCTGAGCGGACTTCAGACACAGGAACACACGATCAGAAATACAGATAGTTTTCTCTTCTCTTTCCCATAAAATCTCCTTTTAAGTGGCAAAAACATCTTGCAAATGACGACACTTTGGACGTGGTTTTAACGGAGGCAGCAATGCAGACTGCTAAAAGAAGCTAACGTATATGTTGTTTTGTACCAGGTTGCTCTGACTGCCTGGTCGTGCCGCTTGGACATTCTGACCGAAGACGTGAAGGAAAGAATCTACAACGTGCTGCTGTTTGTAGACGGAGGATGGATGGTCGACAACAGACAGGTTACTGACGCAAACATTCATTTGACGTTTGAGGAAAAGATTTTAATCTCATTTTACAGCCAGTTAGCTTATCATCAGTCAGTTGCAAATGGGCCCAAATTAAACAAAATGGTAAAATTGATGTATCTGAATTTGTGTTTGTAGGAGTCCGAGCAGGACACTGAGCGCAGCCACCAGATGACAGTGTTGCGCTCACTGTGTCTGCCTCGCCTCAGCTTCCTGCTGCTCAGCGTGCTGCAGAGCTCCTCCAGACACCAGGAGGCGCTGCGACTCGCTGACATCATCTCATCCGACCAGCACCGCCTCTACCAGGTAACTAAAACCCAAACAAAAGACAAATAATGCTTTTAACTTTGCTTTTAGGTTTTCATTATGTGAGATTGTGGGAAGACACATGTGCAACAGTAATTAGCTCTGACAGTGAAGGATTTTGAAAAGTTATGGTTTCTGTGGTCTTTTTTTGTAGGTTTTCACTAAAGAAGAGCTGAGGAGGTTTCTTCAGAAATTGAGAGAGTCGTCGCTCGCTCTGTTGGACCGAGGACTCGACCCATTGGGCTACGAACTGCAGCCATGATCACACAAAGAACAGGGTTTCTTTCCCTGCTGGGTTTTTTTTTTTTGTTTGAAGAATTTGTTTTTGTTAAATAAAGACTTGTGTATCTTGTAGATGCGTCTGATTTAATTTCAAGCAGGTACTAACAAAACCGTGAAGCTGTCACACTGCTGTTCACCTGGCAGTGCCAAATTTCTGGTGTTAAAAGAACAAACAGTGTACTCATCTTCACCACAGAACACTTTGTGTGTAGTCCAACCAAATATGATTAAACTGTTGAATAATTTTATAAATCTCAATTCAACCTGAGAGTATGTGTTGTTTGAACACTTTCAGACTGAAGAGTTTCACCCTGTCATCTGAGTAGACCATACGGATTAAGTCTAACTAATTCACTATGATGATTACTATAACCTTTTTGGTCGTCTTAAGAGGACATTTTAAAACAAGCCTTTTAGACACTTTTTTTGAGCTCTAGGACTTTTATAAGGTTTGGTTTGTTTTTTTCTGACTCAAAACACCATAAGAGACAATTGTAAGCACTTAAAATTGTGAGTTTTGCAATAAATGTTCCCTTTAAATAACAGACTCCCATGTAAATTTGAAGTTCTTCAAAGGAAGCTTCCTTCCCCTCAAAATGGCAATAAAGGCTTGATGAAATAGTTGATGAATGGGGAAATACATGCCTTGAAATTTCTCAAAAAATAATCTTTTACTCAGAAAATATGAAGTCAATGTATTTAGTTGCTGCTAAAATACATTTTAAATTTTTTTTCAAAAAAGCAAAAGGATAAGTATTTTGAGATGAGTGTCAGTAAATTGCTAAAAATGAAAAATGATTTCCAAAGCACCTTTCATGTGAAAGACAATGTGCTTTACATAAAAACAAACATTAAAGATTGTGTGAAAATAACAAGATAAGTCCAAAGTAAATATGCTTTTAAATGCATCAACTTATTTAAAAATTACTGGTTTCATGTTTGATAATTCACTATTGCATCGTAAATATGGCCTTAAAATTCTTGATGAAGTTTTTATCATGAAGACGTTGGATCGTAAAACAACTGGTATTGATATTTGAACGAAATAATTCATTAACCCTTCTTTAACTGTTAAAGTGAGAAAAAGTCGTTTAATTATGTCTTATTTTTACCACGTTATTGTTGAATATTTAAACAGTTTTTCCATCATTTAAAACTATAGACTGTATATAAAGAAGCAATATTTATGGACAGTATCATATATTTATAGTATTATATATTATTATTATTATACGTTTATATTATAAAGTTGTATTGTTGTGTACAACTTAAAATGGAGAAAGTGAATTACTCCCGCTCAGTTCTAACGGTTGTTTCTATGGTTGTCTCTGCAACTAATTAAACCACAGAAGAAGTGTCAGTTTCCGGCCAGCAGGAGCGCCATCAACTCCTCAGCGGAAAGTTCTGTAAACAGGTGGAGCACCACAAATTAATTTGTATGTAAAACCTGTAGCTAAATATTTATTTGGAACACTATTTGACTTGCAGTTAATGAAAAGGTGAGTGAACTACAGTTAAACTTATCTTTGACAGAGTTTCAACGCTAAAGAAAGACCAGTTAGCTGCTTGCTAACTGTAGCAGGCCGAAAAGCCTCGGACTTTCCTGACTGCTGCCTCCGCTGGTTGGTTGTTGATTCATGGTTTGCTGAATTGCTCAGGTTAAAACAAAGTTAAACTTATTACACTTAAAAACGTTTTATATAATTTTTCTTAAAATCTTAACAGCCTCTGTGATCTTGAGTTCTTTTAAAATTAAAATGTCACGTTTGTGTTGTTAGCTTTCTTGCTACGACGAGAAAACTAGCACGGGTATTTTTGCAAACAATTTATTAAAATACAGTTAAATTTTTTATCATAGCTGTCAGATATGAGCCAAACGTTAACACGTAGTTGTATTTACTGAAAAAGCAGAAGTCAGCCAAATAAGATAGATGTATTTTTGTCTGCAGCTAGCAAAGCAATGATCTTAAATTTCATAATCCGTGTGTTTGAGTTGTTTAAACAGATGCATATATCTGTTGATCTCCTTTAGATGTGTGTAAACGTGTAGTAAATGCAGTCAGAGTTGATGAATGACGTGGAGTTTTGTTGAAAGCTCCTTTGAGACAGTCGTGAAGGAAGGTCTGCGGAACAAGTCCGGGCATATATTCCACCACGCCGGTGTTGTCATGGCGATGGTCCAGCATGAGTCAGCTGTTTGGGAACGTGCCAGCATGAATCAGCTGTTTGGGAACGTGCCATCCTCTCCATGCACTTGCCATAGACATCAGATATACATATACAAGGGCGCCACCAGGAATTTTGGGGACCTATGAAAGACAAAGGCATACACCCCACCAATTGATCGCAAATTTTAGATTTTTGTTTTTGCTTCAAGCTCATTTAAAAAAAAAAAATGCTTTTCATGGGAATAATAAAGATCTAGGGCTGTGTTTAACCCTTTATGTGACTATTTTTGATCACTTTGTTTCCTTTCATATTCGTTTTTTCTTTTGTTAATGTAACAGAATGTAGGTCTTGGTTCATACCAGAAGGACAATTTGGGTTAAAATTTCTAATTTGAATTAGAAATTGTATTTTATTGAGTGCCCTATAAAGGGTTCAATCACAGTGTATGCATCTAACTAGGTTATTTTAAAATAAATGGTTTATCAGTCAATATTACTGTTATATTTTATTACAACCTTTGAAAAAAGTATTTATTTTTCATCAAGGTTTAATGATTTTCATATATAGTTTGTATATCTTTTTGGACCCCTATCAAGTCCCCCGCCATATGGTGCCCCTGTCTGTATATATGATGTCTATGGCACTCAAAGTTTAACGTTTTGCAGGATTGTTTTACATAAAGTTTTCTGGTAGGCTGGCGATTCTGCAAATTTTGGTATTAATTCAATAAGTTTAGTAAATCCAAGTTAAGCATTGCTGATACAAATACCTTCATACTTGAATTTTAAGTCTTTTTTTTTTTTTAAACTGGATTATGATTGTAATCCTAACAATTACTAGTTATTGAAATTAAGTGGGTTTTTTTCTTTTTTGTAAACACAATAACAATTTCCCTCTTAATCATACTTGTTTGCTCAACAAAAGCAAAACCATTTGGTGGCTCTAATTCACATTCTTTGGCTTTTAAACCAACCAAAGCCTTCTGCAAGAAAAAAAACTTCAATCTCACTGGTATCAGTAGTAACAATATTTAGATCAATATGCCCAGCTCCAGTGTTCAGTCTGAATGGGTTAAAATATTATAATTTAAATAAATAATTATTTAAATAATATAATAAATGTAATAAAATAAATATTAATCCCCAAAGGGAAAATACAATAAAGTATTTTTCATTTCATTAAAGTTTACAATTAATTGTTTATTACTGATAATTGTGGTAGAAAGAATATATTTCATGGGTGGCTTTTGATTTTTTTTTAAGAAATGTACCTATTCTGAAATAGAGAATTACATTCTCAACATGAATAACAAAGATAAATAGTTAGATTTAATCATTTAAGTCAGTTAAAATAAAAGAAATGAGCATATTAGAGGGAAAATGCTGATTATTGTCAGCCTGTTTTGTTTCTATTCAGCTGCAAATCTGGTCGTTACGGTGGAAATTACCTTAGTGATTATGCAACATGATGACTGTCAGATGTCACTTTTCAGATAATTGATTTAAGGATTTGTGGGGTCATTGTGACAGGTTAGCTGCTGCTGTCATGTGATATTCTGGTCTTTGAGTTCAGTCTGTTTGGTCACCTGCAATGTAATCTGTGTCTCAGTTCTTCCTACAGCATTGAGGAAAAACAACAGGGTGACATGTCCAGACTTAGTCATTTCAGTATGGGTGAAATATGTTCCTGCAGAGCTAAATTAATGCTAGTTAAGTTAATACATGTGATAAAATCTTATAAAACTTTTAAAGTAAAATAATGTAATTTAGTCTGAAATGTTTATGTACTGCCAGTTATTTAGTGATATCAGCTTTCAGTCTCCTGAAGGCATTCTCAGAAACCACCTGTCAGCTTGTCAGATATTAATATTTTTCTACATTTAGCCCTGGTTACTGCTGGTTAGGTTATTACCAGACATGTAGTTGGACTGGGATGAGTTGTTCTGGACTAGTCCCGGCATGTCTGTGTAGAGTACGATTAAATCAGCTGTTACTCACTTTAAACATGAGTGTACAACAGAGTAGTGCTGCTGACTCAACCGGAGTCGCTATGTTGGCTCTGATTGGCTGCTGTTAGGCAATTTCTCTCCAGCTGATCTAGTCCCGACATGTCTGAGCCGAAGTATAAGAGGCTGTGGTCGGGCTCTGCTTCCCTCTGATTGCACTTTATCTGCTTCTACTTGCACAGGATGGGCTGCTGAGCTGGTTTTTTTGCTGTAAATACTGGTAAGAAATGTCATGTTTGTCTGAATTCACTGTGTAAATGACTAAATACATGTTAAAGAGAAGAAACTTGTTTATTTTCTGAATTAAACATTTGTTTTTATTTAATTTCTTTAACTGGTTTAATAAGTTGCTTTGTTCTGACTATATTATTCTAGACTATATATTTTCAATAATAGCTGCAAGTTTGGGACTTTTTTTTTGGTATTATTTACCTTAAATGTTAGACATTTCATGCTCTTGATGAGTAAATCAATTGTGGCAATAATCATTAGCTTCCATTTAAATTCATGATTCAGTTTATTCATGCATTTAGTCTTTATTTCAGGAAACATGATACAAATGAATGTTTCCTGATATCTTTTCATGTTATGCGGCAATAAGTTTAAGTCAAATGTTCACAATGCAACTTCATTATCATCTGAATACACATTTAAATGTTGATTAAATGATACCAGCTGTAAATCAGGTTCATTAAAGTGGACAAAGTGTAACAGAAAGCTGGCCACATTTACATGGGAGGTTTAATTACGTTTTAATTCCCAATAAAAGTAAAATCTGCTGTAGACTGGTGAAAAATGACCATGTAAACAATCCAATTCCGTAGTAAGTTGCTGGTTTATTGGCATTTGATGCTCATCATTCCATTTCACTGTGTTTGAGAAAGTAAATCTTACTGTTTGACAACAGCAGACTGTGATTGGTCGACTTAGGGCTCCAAAGTGGACGGCAACAGTTTCCAGTAAGGGAAACCTAAATAAAGCGATTTGTTTTCATGTGACTGATCATACAGCCGCTCAAAACTTCCCTCTTTGGTTTAGTTGCCCTTAGCAACCATTGATGTGAAGGCCCCTGACGGTGAATTTCAGATTAAATGAGTGTTTTTAGTGTTGTAATTCAGGCCTGTATTGATTTTTGTATAATCTGCTGTGTGTGTGTTTGTGTGTGTGTGTGTGTGTGCGTGTGCGCGTAGGAACAGACTTCACCATGTCAGCTGATGCAGAATTCACAGAAACGACGAATGAAAACAAACTGGTGAGAGCAGCTGCAAGCAGGTTTTTTTTCCATGTAACTGCTGTTTACTTTACGGCTGAAGGGTTGTTGTTTTGTTTGCTCAGGTCCAACCAAAGGGAGAGTTTTGTTCTCTGCTGCGACACGCAGGAGCCACGAAAGATGTTTTCACCATGAAGGAGGTACACAACACCGAGTCTGAACTACTGCTGATGTCAGGAAAGATATTATTATTTAGAGAAGTACCACATGTTGACCCTTAAAACTGCCACATTGCAATTGGTTGTTATTATTTCTTAGAAACAGTTGTGTGTAATTCTGTAGGGGCAAATTACGATGGGTAGCTTACCCTTTCGGACTCGGGGGGGCACCTCTGGTCCTCCAGCGCCACAATCCTTCAAGTGTTCGGCGTGTCCCTGCTGCAGCACACCTGATTCTAATCAATAGATCATTAGCAAACCTGTGCTGTGTCAAGCTCTGCTAATTATGTCCCCTCCCCCCCGACAGTCAGATTTCCTTAGAAAAAAAGTTCCATTTATAAGTAACATAAGATGAACTTCTGACATAAATTTTTATTGTCTTTAGATAAAAAAAACAGCTCTTCATGTTTTCACATTTAGTCTGTTTACTGTATTTATATTTAGTTTAAATAGTAGGTTTAGCATCGACACATGTTGCTCCGTCCTGCAGAAATAAACATCTATAACCTAAAAGTCGTCGTGTTGCTTGAGTGTGATTGGATGTGAGGAGCTGATTGGCTGTCGGTGCTCTGCAGGTGATGTTCTACTTGGGGCAGTACATCATGAAGAAGCAGCTGTACGACCAGAAGCAGCAGCACATCGTCCACTGTGCTCAGGATGCTCTGGGACGGGTGCTGGGAGTCGACAGCTTCTCTGTGAAAGAGCCGCGGTGAGTCAGAGGAACGTTTGCGTCCACGTTTGGCTCTGCGGTGACTTCATCATCTGTCTGGATAAATTCTGTCTGTTGAAGGTTAAACTTGTTTGTGTTTCAGAGTTTTGTTTGGAATGATCACAAAGAACCTGGTGGTGATAAAAAGCCAAGGTAGAACGACTTTTTCCTTCCTTTCCTTCCTTTGTGTTCTTTGTGTTGCACCATTCATATTTTTTTCTAACCGTTTCTCTCCTTAAGATTCAACATCGAACATAAATGATGCACAAAACAGCCAGACAGCCGGAGGGACTGAGGTAAGGGACACATGTAGTCTGGGGTAATTATGTGTGAGTTAAGATCTTGTATGCCTTATAATGGGGGCTCGGCTGATGCATATGATCTGATGTCTGAAGCTGTAATTCTGGATTTACATGTAGATTTATGATGTGTAGTTAGTGTGATATGATGTGCAACATTGACAATCAGAAAAAGGGGGAGGATTCAATAAGTTTTACACTTTTTCCCACTCCTCATCGAACATATAGATTGTTCCCTAGTATTTTTTTTTTTTTTTTTTTTGACCTCTTAATTTTGTTTGCTGTGTTTTATGTTCATGTTTGAGTTATAATCTAATTACTGTTAGAAACAAACATTTAACAGCTTCAGGCCCATTTATGCTCAATGTTTAAAACTGATTCACAGACAAACGAGCCATTTGATCTCCTGCGTGGGTTACATGTGTAATTTAGTCCGTTTTCAAGGAGCGTAGCTATCTGACACGCAGAAAATGGGATGGTACTATCAGAAATGGCAGGGGGAAGTGTCGAGCTGTGTAGCCCACACACAACCGGTGAGAGGAAGACACAAGACCCCACGAAGGCACAGAACCCAAACAATAAAAGACACAGAAAGAAATCAAGAACAGCTAAAAACTTTGTGGTTTTCATCTTTTTCTTGTGTTTTTGGATGGTTGTAACTAAGGCCGGATTATCCAATGGGCATTATAGGCCCACGCCCAACTGGGGCCCATGTAGGGCCCACGTAGTTTGGACATGAAACAAAATGTAAATAAAAGCCAGATAGTTACACCACAGGGTCCAGTGTCTTGCTACTGGTACCACTGGCTGAGAGATGTTAGAAATGTTGTTTTAGAGTTTATCATTCACAGTTTTCACCATGTCGTGGTGGGGAAGGGGGCCCCTGGACCACTCTGGGCCCAGGGGTCTGTGCACTTTTAATCCGGCCCTGGTTGTAACGTACATTTATAGTGGTGCATTCCTGCTTTGAAAGCAACATCGTCACATAAAAACATGGAAGTGTGAGACCAGCGACGTGTGAAACACAGACGTCCACATTAACGTATGTAACGGAACATAACTGGGCCTTTTACTGGAGAAACATCCAGATGTTGCTGTGATTTGACATGTTTAGTCAGAATAACACGCATGCATGCGCGCACGCGCGAGTGTTTGGGGAGGACTGGAGGTGAAACGTGCTCTGAGACTTTAAAAGAGGAAATCTGATGAATTCTAAGAAGGGAAAAGAAAACCATTGTGGAGTTTTTTGGCGGAGAAGCTTTAGGAAATAACGTCTGAATTTAAACTAAAATCAAAACGTCTTTTCAGGGGGGAGATGCAGAAAATCAGCCTTCCTCTCCAGACAGGAGGAGGAGGCGGAGGAGGAGGAGGAGATGGAGCTGCCGGAGCAGCGACCCAGGTGAGACTCTCCTCCATCGACTCATCACAGCTGAAGCACAAACGTCTGATTTTAAACTCAGCCCTGTCGCATCTCCACAGGACCCTCACACGTAGCCGGGGACGATGAGGAGGATGAGGAGGAAGAGGAGGAAGAGGAGGTGGAAGGTCAGAAAAGGAGGAGGTCCGACAGCTACTCCCTGACCTTCGACGACAGCCTGTCGTGGTGTGTGATTGGTGGGCTGGGAAGTGGACGGGACAGACACAGCAGCCAATCGTCTGACTCGCACAGCACAGTGAGTCTCTCTCTCTCTCTCTCACTCACACACACACACACACACACACACACAGAAAAACACTTCAAGCATTGTTTTTAACTGGGAGTGTGTGTGTGTGTGTTTAGTCTGAGAGGTCAGAGGTCACAGTTGCAGCTTCAGACTCCGACAGCGACAACTTCAGCGTAGAATTTGAGGTGGAGTCCATCGATTCGGACGATTATAACGAAGACGATGCGTCTCTCTCCGCAGATGATCAGGTAAACACCACATTTATATTCATCCGCCACCGAAAGTAGTCCCCTTTAAAGGTTTACACTGCATCATTTAACTCATGAAGCCATCCTACCTGTGTCCAGGTGTACGAGGTCACCATCTTTGAGGCTGATGATGATGAAGATGACTCCTTTGATGAAGACACGGAGATCACAAAAGCAGTGAGAATGATCACAAGTGTGTGTAAAACATCATCGTCGTCGTTCAGCGCTAACTGTGCACCTCCACCTCAGGATTACTGGCGGTGTGTGATATGTGAGGAGCTGAACCCTCCGCTGCCCAGAAACTGTCTGCGATGCTGGACTCTGCGCAACGATTGGCTGCCCGAGGTGTCCGTCAGCACTCCTGCATCTAAAGCCCTGCCCACAAAGCCAACCAGCCAATCAGCTGCCAAAGAAACTCCAGGTAGTTCTGTCAAACCGAGATGTTTTTTCCTACGATTAAAAGTGGTTTTAAACACATCATGAACACTTCAGTCAGCTGATTGTTTGTTAAAAAGATGGAATAAGATCATTTTTCTCCTGAAGGTTTGGACGAGGACAACGACGGAGTCGACGTTCCAGATGGAAAAAGAGCAAAAACTCCTCCTCATTCACAGAATCTCCTCTCATCCTCCCAGCCTTCCTCCTCCTCACAGGAGAAACTCTGGTTTCCCGACTCCCAGCCCTCTTCATCTTCTTACTCCTCCTGCGACTCCCAGGAACTTCTCCCAGCTTCCCCAGTCGTCCCACCAGCTGCTCCGGCAGCATCGGTCCCAGAGCTGGAGCGCAGTGTGTCGGCAGAGTGGCGGCTGCCGGACTCGTGCTTGGACCCGTGTCTCATCTGTCAGTCCCGGCCGAAGAACGGCTGCATCGTCCACGGACGCACCGGACACCTCATGTCCTGCTACGTGTGCGCCAGGAAGCTAAAGAAGAGGAACAAGCTGTGTCCGGTGTGCAGGCTGCCCATCCAGTCGGTCATCCTCACCTACCTCAGCTGAGACGCCCCCGTCTGTCCGTCTGTCCTCACCTACCTCAGCTCAGACACGACATGTGTCCTGGCTTGTTTTTGCTTCCAGTAGATTTAATTAATATCAATAAATAAAAGTTGAATTTCATCCCAGCAGTTCTCAGCCCAGAGTCTGAATGTCCAAAAAAATCTGCATTCATTTAATTATTAATTAGTTTAATAAAAATATAGATATGTTTGAAGTTTTTGTTTAAAGTTGAAGAGAACGAACAGTTTGGGAAATATTGTGTATTAACTCTGAAAAGTACTTATCTACATGTGTTTATAACTTCTGCAGGATTTTTTTAATCGCCTCCCAGCAGCTCTGGTTTTTAACACGCAGCATTTGTTTGGGACTATTTAATGTGGCGTATTAATCTGCTGCTCATGAAGGAGCTGAAAAGTCATCTGAATTTGACAACACCACATACACAATATTTGAATATTGAATGTTAAAATACTGTTTAATTTTTTTTATTCCCAACTGGAGCAAATTTTGTCTTCGTCTTTCATCTGAACGTCTTGTAAAGTTCTGCATATTGTGTGTGTGTGTGTGTGTGTGTGTGTGTGTGGGATGTGTTTAGTTTTGAACTCCATCCCATTCACACCAAGTTTCCTAGAAAGAAACCAAAGTAAATTTCTAAATTAATTATTTGCAGGTTTGCTGTGCTGCTTCAGATGATATTTTTCCAGAAAATTTGCTTTCTTTGTGGGAAATTTCAGAAAAATCTGGAAGAAAACGGAAGCTTATGGCCATGAATATAAAGTATTGGATGACATCTTTATTTATTGTTTGTATTTAAGATGTTTGAGTTTATTTAAGACACATTTTCTAGGAGATCTTTAAATTCTATAAAATTTTGTTCCTGAGACAAAACTAAATAAACTTCTTAAATCGGAGGCCTGTCGGTTTTTTTTATCTGATTGTGGATTTTATAAACTTTATATTTGCCATTAAATGACATCTATCAAGGAATCAGCTGAGCCTAAATCTAAAACTGGTCTTTTTTTTTTTTCACGGATGCACAAAATGTATTGATCGGTTTGAGGGGGAATAAATGCGGCTACATGTTTATCATTTTCCAGGCAGCCGCAGCAGCGCAGAATCTGGGCGCCACCTTAATCTCTACCTGCCTGTTCGACAGACTGGAAGCTGTAGAAGAAGAATAGTCACTGATGTCATTCTTATTTTTAATTTTTTAAAGTCCTTTTTTAAAAAATTGTACCACTTTATTTTATTCTTATTGAATTAAACAGAAGGTAGAAGACAAATATCAGATTGTGGACGAAGTTTTGAGCAAAGACAGCATTAAATATAAGACACACTAATAACAGAATTTATGCTTTTTCTACTTGGTCAAATCACTTAAGCAGAAGAAAAGTCATACAGACTCAATTTATAGGTTTTTTAATGTGTGTATTCCAGAACAAATTAGAACAAATTGTCCAAGACAGAGCTCATTGTCTGCCCAGCCAATCCTTCCTTACATCCACAACTAAGTGTGAAGCTTGACTCTATCACACTTGTTCCTATGTCTGCTGCCCGCAATCTTGGGGTCATGGTGGATGACCAGTTGACCTTTAAGGTCCATGTTGCCTCGGTTGCCCGTACCTGCCGATATGCTCTCTACAACATCAAGAGAATCAGACCGTACCTGACAGAACACACGACTTTTGGTTCAGGCTCTGGTCATCTCACACATCAATTTCTGCAATTCCCTACTGGCAGGTCTTCCTGCGTGCTCTGTTAAACCTCTGCAGATGATCCAGAATGCCGCAGTGCGTCTGGTTTTCAACCAACTCAAAACGAGCTCATGTCACTCCGCTGCTAATCGCTCTTCACTGGCTTCCGGTCGCAACACGCATCAAATTTAAAGCTTTGCTTCTAGCTTACAAAACAACAACTCAAACGGCTCCCATCTACCTTCACTCCTTAATCCAGGCCTACACTCCCTCTCCACAGCTACGTTCCACCAGTGAAAGACGCCTCGTGTTACCACCAATACGTGGGACTAAATCACCGGTCAGACTGTTTTCCTCTGTTGTGCACGATGGTGGAATGATCTCCCAAACTCTGTCTGCTCTGCAGAGTCCATGTCTACTTTTAAAAACAAGCTGAAGACTCAGCTCTTCAGGCACTTCAACACTTAGTATCGCTATATTTGTTGGAAAGTTGGAGAACTTAGCCCAGTTCTTTGCAACAAACTTTATGGTATTAATTCTTTGTAATCTAACATCGGTGATATTATGGGGTGGGAAGGGCGAAAAACAAAAACAAAAGAAAAGA
The DNA here is from genome assembly GCF_933228915.1 of Telmatherina bonti. Taxonomy (NCBI): domain Eukaryota; kingdom Metazoa; phylum Chordata; class Actinopteri; order Atheriniformes; family Telmatherinidae; genus Telmatherina; species Telmatherina bonti. Next base: position 24,425,510 of record NC_136632.1, on the reverse strand, counting down.
AGTCTGTAGCACTTAATGGAAGGATCTGCGTCCAACTGGACAGTCCACCAGCACCTTCCTACGATGTCCTCTACTAATTTTGTGCTTGTGTTGTTCTCACTCATGTTAGTCGCTTTGGATAAAGGAGTCTGCTAAATGACTGTAGAATAGAATAGAATAGAATACAATCAAATTAAAACCAGTTTCCAATTTCACCAGTAAAAAACAGTACAGGAGGGATTTCCAGCTTCAAACACAAGAGGAGCAGTTGGCCTCATATTAATTTTCAACTGTTAAAAACAAAAGTATTTCTTGCAATTTACAGATATTTGTACCAACACAAAGTATTTAACTTCTTTCTGTACGTTAACACACTGAACTGGAATGAATGGCTTATTCTGGAGCTGGAAGGATCTCATATATGGCGGAGAAATGATAACATTTACACACAGGTGCTGAACCTGGATGGATGAAATGCTCAGCAGGACACTGCTGATGTTAAACTTTATTTATATCGTGCTCTTCATAGACACAAGGTCACAAAATGCTTCATAACAATAAAAACATAGAAAACCTGCAACATGTGGAAAAACAAAAGTAAAACTAAAGTAAGCGTTGAAGTTGACTTAATGATGATGATGATGATGGCGCCAAACTGAAGTAAATGTAATTCTTCATGTGTACACAGGGGGGCAGTGTTGTCCCATTTCTTCGCAGCCTTTTTTTTTATTTTAATTTTAGTCAAGTAAAAACAAATAATAAAAATGTTCTACTGGTTTGTTTTCTTTTCCAGAGCAGAGCTGCACAGTCACTGCCAGGTAGAATATTAGTCGACAGAATCTGGTTGGTGCAGAAAAGCAGATCTGTGCATTTTTAGGCCATTTTTTGTGTTTCAAATTCAACACCAGTAAAATCTAGACACAAATAGTCATTAACAGCATGTTTTCCCAACAGCTTAATTGATTATCCTTAATTTGGATGCTGGGGTTTTAATGTAAAATGTGTCATCGGGTCGTGAAGAAACTGTTCTTCTGTGTAATAACTCAGCTTCTGGCTGTTTTAGGAGCTGAACATATGTTATTCTGAAGCACTGCACTAAATCTTGTTGGCAAATTTCTCAGCTTGGTGAATTCAGAATGCTAATGAGGCCTTTTTAATATGAACCACATGATATGAAATACGCTCTGCTTTAATATATCCTGATAAAGGACAGGTTTCCTTAGAGAGACCACTTCTCAGAAACTCACCTGTGGCTTTGGGTGGTCATCCCTTAGTCTGCTGGTTTCCTCATCTCCTCCACTTCACTAGTCAAAGCGTTGGGAATCCTACCGTGCCCTGAAGTGTTCATCACCAAAGCTGCTAAATGAATACAAAGACTTTTCAACAATTTGATTATACTGATGTAATAAAGAGACTTGGACTGAACTGGTTGAAACTGAATGTTAAATAATTTATCCTAAATGAAGCCACAAACAGGAATGTTTACACATTATAAACAACTAAAACAAATAAAGAGCTTAAACTGTTTACATGAAGTGAGCTCCAATTCTGTGCTTGTCTGCAGTTATTCTAAAGCTCAACAAACACCAATGTAAAAACAATTTCTATCGGTATCTAATCCATTAATGTTGAATTGGTCACAACTCAGACTAAAGAGCACATTCTCCTCATCAGAAAGAAAGTTTGATCCAAAAAATTCTGATCCGAATGATTTTGGATGAAAATTTCTTTCAGATCGAGGGATTGGTTTTGCCAAATGTTTGGTGCACGTAACAACATATGTTACAAGTGTCAGGTAGAAATGATCCTTCCTGGTCAATTTACCAAACCAAAGCGCTCCAGGTCACATGATGCCATGAGAGACGGATCTGCTGGTTTCTGAAGAGGGCAGCCTCCTTGGAGCTGCCGACATGCCTCAGAAATCATCCATTATTACTCACATTTGGTTGATTGTTGGGTCAAATGTTACATGGTGTCCCCTAAAATTAAACACATTTGAATATTTTCCTAATTTCTTTTAGATTTTCTTGGATTTAAACTGCAAAATGAACCATCCATGGTTGGAAATAGAACTTTTAATAGAATAAAAAGGTTTAAAGTGCTTCGTTATTTGGATTAATAAGCGATCTGTGGGTTTGATACTGAGCAAGAAATCATTTGTGTTTCTGATGGGAAGAATGAAAGGAACAGACCCGTGATGGTTGATTAAACTCCATCCAGCAACTACAGCATTGACACACAGAGACTAAATGAAACACATTTATATAAACATGTTTTATTGGGTATTTGGACTTTTTGGATCCGGATTTTCCGCCCACTTCTCCACTTCTTTAGAAGAGTCACAGATTTGGGCCTCAGTCCAGTTCTGGTGACTTGTAGTGCCGTTTCAGTCCATTTCAAAGTCTATACTTGGTCCATCCAAACCATTTGTCTCCTACAATCATGTTACAAGAATAAACAATGGCAATACTGGATTTGATATTCAAACTCCATTACAGCGGTATAAACACATACTGGATCAGCCTCATGATGTTGTCAAGAGCTTCAGAACCAGAACAGAATTTTATAGAAACATTCAGTTTGTTTGTGCCGCAGACAATGTTTCTCAGATATGCTTCAGTTTCACATCATAAAAACACATTTATTCCAACGTTGACTTGATTCCTGATGCTGATACTATTGTTACGTTCACCTGAAAACAACCCAAAGATCCGGCACGGCTTCACACAGATAATAACACAACCAGGTTCGTGGAAATAACACCAAGATAACATCTTTGATAAGCTTTTGCCTTTTTCTCTTCTAACAGTTTCCATTTAATTTCTTATTATTTATTTAAATCTAAACCGGCTGATGTGATGGTTTGAGTCGCAACACACTGGGAACACTTTCTTTTTTTGGTAGGAACTTTTAGGCAGATGTGTGTGTTGGGACATAAAACAAGCTTTAAGTTGGTTTCCTTTGACTGGCGACCAGTGTCGTCACTGTTGTCGGCTTGAACAAAGCAGGTGAAGCTGGCAGCCATGTTTGTTCTCGAGAAGCAGAAACGGCGTGAGCTTAGTGATGTTCAGTCTTCATAATGTTCACAAAAGTGGTTTTGATTCCTTCTTATGTGCATCTACTCTTTATTTACGACAAAAGAGTCACCTACAGCAAGTGTAAGAATGAGTTTCTTTCAGAGTTTTTATAGATTTTCAAAATAAAGGCTTTATATTCTCATTTTGTTCCATCTCAGACCAAACAACTGTCCAGATGTTTGTCTGGCTTCACAGCAACTAACAAAACCAGAATTAAAAGTGGAAAGAAATTTAAAAAAAGTGTCTCACTAATCACCATGATTGTCCTGTGAATTATGACCAAACAACCACGATAATCACATGATTGAGAAAACATATAAACGTTTATAACCATCAGACGACTGCATCTTTCTTTTAGGAAATAAATTAAACTCAAAATAAGAGATTATGTTCTTAAAAGTAGCATCTGCTTTCAATATTTTAAGATTTTATCAACTGAAATCAAAACATAATGTTTAGTAAATAGAAATAGACGTACAAACCCTTTACGTCTTCTGCTGCTTATCAGAAAAAAGGTGTTTTTTCAAACCTAAACCAAGACAAAGGTTCAGAAACTGGGATGATGGATATGATTTTCAGGGCCTGAACCTCAGCCTCCTGCGTGAAAGTCCACAAACCAGTCTGAGATTGTGGTTTACAAACAGCAGATGGAAAAGAAAGCTGATGCTGAAAAGAAGAGAACAGAAAGATTTTTTTGCGAGAAGCCGTAGCTTACATTGCATGAACAAGCAACTGTTTCTGCTTCTCGAGAATTAATACAACAAACCCACACTGACGTGGCAGAAAAATCCATTTTTTCCTCATATGTGACCAAAGCAGCTGGTTTCGTCTTGTTTTAGGTTAATCAGGTAGCTTGTGCTGCCACCTGCTGGCCACAGCAAGTAGCCAAACATTAGCTAGTTTTATAGAATCAGCTGCGACTTTCCATCGATCCTCCGCTGACATGCAGAAAACCACTTAAATAAATTCTATTTTTCTTTTTTCCTTCCAAACACCTTCACTTGAAGTCTTTAAGGCACTGGCTGGTGACAAAGAGAAGGCAAAAAGAAGCAAGCGTCGGCAGAGGTGAGAATATTGGTCTCAACGCGTGGTAGATTTTTTTTTTGTATTTCAGCGACACAAAGCGACCCAAACATCTTAAAACGAATGCAACAGTTGGCTCTGAACATCTGTAGAGGATCTGCAGACATCTGAACATCACAACTGCAAAAGCTTCACATTTTAAAAGTTTTGTTGTTTTTTTTTTTAGAAAAGTACCACAAGATTATTTAACACATGATCGCTAGCTCCACACACTTAAAACACACACAACTTAAAGCAAATCACACACCAGTTACCTTTTAAGTTATTTGGCACCAAAGTGGCTTCATAAATCACTTTTTTTTTCCCTTTTTTTTGGGAGAAATGCTGCGAGGACAAAGCACGATTAAAGATGCAGGTTTAAGCAAAAACAAACCAGAAAAATAATCTTTTCCAATTTCTTCCTCATTTAGGACGGGTGGGTGCAACGGATTATTGATCATTAATTCATCATGTGGTTTTTAGATCAACCTGACTGAAAGGTTCGATGAATGGTAAATTTAAAGGAAAGAAAAAGGAGCACCACGAGAAAGGGAAATGAAATCTGCTCACGGTGCGTTCACTGCACAAAGCATCTGTGGAATGATGTAAAAATGTAACGACATGGTGATGATTAATTTATTCATCTACTATAAGCTCACAGAAATCAGATCTGATGTTTAAAAGTTTACAAAAACCTTGTTTTGCTCAATAAAAATAACAAAGAGACTGATTTTAAACAGACTTTCAGGGTTTGTAATTTCTGGAAAAGAATTGTAAGATAGTGGGGAGGAAGTTTCCTGGTGGGCGGGGCCTGATCAGGCCACTCAAGCTGACCAATCAGAGTGGACTGGGGTTTTTGGGGGAGGAGTCAACCTGTTAATAGGACCATTTAAGGGGGACTTTAACAGCCAAAAACATATCTTCACGTTTACGTCATTAAATTTTTAATGTGCTAAAGAGTAAAACTAAAGAAATGCAGCAGCTTACAGATGTGGAAAAGCCGTGTCATGATGCAGATAATAAAAAAAATCTGAACTAAAGTGGTTGTTTATATCACATGATTAGGCAGTGGTGATTTTTAAAGCTGTATATTCTCTCTGACACACACGTCTGCACAGGACATGATGCTGACCGCCGCGACGAAGACGTAATCAAAGCAGAAAGTCGGATACAGATCATGTCGCGTACAGAATGTGACGTCTGCGCTGAAAATAACGCTCAACATACTGCAGCTTGTCTGATGCTAAAAGCAGCGTTTGGCTGTGGTACAAGAAGAATCTGCTGATTTCCTTTAAATACGAACTTTTCGTACCCTGAACTCGCCGTTCAACCAGACACAAGGCAGTGGTGTGTACCGTAGTGGGTTGGCCTGATCCAAGACCAGGGCTCGTGGTTAATGTTTAGTGTGAGGCAGAAAAACTGATCTCAGTTCAGGAAACAGGTGCCACAGTTCAGAAAGTGGTTGTAAAGAGTCCTGGAGGAGCTGTACTTCCACCACCAACTTCTAAAAGAAGGAAAAAACAAAAAAAAGCCGAGTACCTAAAAGAAAATATTCTGAAAGTCTGATTACTTCGCTGATATTCTTCAGATATCCCAACGTTTGGTCACGTGGCGGCCCAGAGAAGCCAAACGAAGCAGAGTCCGAGCAAGCCGTGGCCTTCGCTACCTTTAGAAAAATAAGTCTGAGTTGACAGAACGCCAGCGGCAGCCATGTTTCATCCTCCTCGCTGTTTGTTTGGAAAGCTGAGTGGAAGTTCAAGTGAAGAAGTTTCCTTTCATCCGTCCTCCACAGCTGCCTTCACTTCAGTCCGTACACAGTTAAACCTTCAGCAGAGTCCACAAGCTCGTCTTCCTTTCAGTCCTCACCTGGAAGCTCCTCCCCCTCCGTGAGGTCAGAGGTCGGTGACTTTGTTCTCCAGGGCGGCGGCGACCTGTTGGAGACGGAGGGTGAGCTGCTTGTTCTGAGCGGCAGGGTCTTCTTCCAGAGACTGGATGATCTGACGATGATTTAAAACAACAAATATTGGAAATGATTACAGGAACATTCACCAAGTGTTTCAATTTTGAGGCTTTTGGAACAAAAAGTGCAGGTTGTAGATAAGATCAAGATCCAGTGACATGATCAGTCTTTAAATCATTGATAAGGATGACATCATCAGTTTGTTCATTTGATCAAATGTGGAAAAGCAACGTGGGGAACGTTCCAGTTACTTTCATTCAGATCCGATAAAGTACAAGACGTTCAGAATAAAACAATGAAAGTTTCAGATCCTTTTAGTTTAATAGATTTTATTTTTCGTTTAATATTTTAAATTTAATTTTTAATAACGTACATTTTATTTTGATTTAATTTCATTATTTAAGTTTTATTTTATTTGAAATACAATACATTTAATTTAATTATGTGGTCATTTTATTTTCACATTTTTCTTTATTTTTTAAAATTATTTTTGTCTTATTTGCATTTTATTTTATAATTTGACTTAATTTTTAAAAAATCATATTGCATTTTATTTTGAATTCAAATGTATTGTGTTTATTTTATTTGATGAATTGTTTAATTTATATTTGAATTTATTACACTGATCTACGTTCCTACCTTCACCTATGGTCATGAGCTGCGGTTCGTGACCGAAAGAACGAGATCTCGTATACAGGCGGCTGAAATGAGTTTCCTCCGCAGGGTGGCCGGGCTCTCCCTTAGAGATAGGGTGAGGAGCTTCTGGGCATCTGGTCAGGATGCCTCCTGGACCTCCCTGGTGAGGTGTTCCAGGCACGTCTCTCTGGTAGGAGACCCCGGGGAAGACCCAGGACACGCTGGAGGGATTATATCTCTCGGCTGGCCTGGGAACGCCTCGGGATCCCGCCCGCAGAGTTGGCAAATGTGCCTGGGGAGAGGGAAGTCTGGGCTTCCTTGCTTAGGCTGCTGCCCCCGCGACCCGACCCCGGATAAGCGGCAAAAGATGGATGAAGTTTGTATTTTGTTTTATTTTTTTATTTTACAATTCTCATACTAAAAGTTTAATTAATATTCTGTTATCCGTCAGTTTTATTCCTAGAAACCAGTATAAATACGAGTCTTTTTGGACTCTTTCTGATTACAGAAATAATTAAACAGACTTTTAAGCTTAAATGTTAAAATATATGACAAAATACACCTACTTCGTGTTAATGTTCAGATTAATATTTAGCTTTAATTGCAGTAACTTCAGTTGAATGAAAGTCTGTCTTGCATTAAACAAAAAAATTAAAAGAAATAACTATTTTTGTGACTCAGTTTCAGGATACGTGAGATTTGACTCCAGCTTGTGACGGAGTTTCACAGTAAAACAACATAAAACTTCCTTCCAGGATCTGCTGCAGGCTTCGTCTCTAAACGTGAAACAGATCCCACCTGTCCTCTCTGACCATCAGAACAGACCTCACATCTCATATCACGTCCAATAATCTCGCTTTGGAGGATCATACGGTTCACGTAGCAGCAGTTTATGATTTGAAAACCCTGACATAACACCAAGAATACTAAAACAGCTGCGACAATAAAACTTGAAAAGGGAGGCGTTTCTCACCGAATCGTAGTACTTGCTGGCAAACTGGTACAGCTGATGTAAGGCCACCTGGGTGTTCAGCTTGTCTGTGTGTTCCTGCAAACCATCAAGATGCATCAGGCTACGAATCCAGCTAAAATCCACCGAAACACAAACTAGAAACTCTTTATTCTGAACTGAATAAAGATTTAGAAATTTACGGCTAAAAATTATCTTAAAAACAAAACTCTCATTAAATCAAAACTGTAAATCAAAGTGTAAATGTTAAGACAAAAAGCAGCTTCTTGGATTCTTTTAACAATGAATCCAGAATCTTCAAGTTGAAAGATGCAAAGTTAATGAAAAGAGAAGCTTTCTGCTTGGATCTGAAGCTCGTACGTAAGGGTTAGGGGTTAGGGTTAGCGTATAAATTCACATCTCAGGGTTCTTTCTGGTCAATCTGAAAGCTCATGTTGTGAACACGATGTTCCAATTAGAAAAAGCAGTTTGATCAAGAACTGGTCGTGAGGTGGTAATCAATAACACGAGACATGAATGAGCAGAAAGTCAGGATGATCAGAAAACTAGTTAATCAAGAAAAATCGGCTCAAAATGGGTAAAAAAAAACATGGTGGTCCGAACTAAAGGGTAAAATGGCTCCCCCTGCTGACAGAAACTGGTACCTGCAGTCAAGGCCGGATTATCTAATAGGCATTATGGGCACAGGCCCAGGGGCCTACGCCTACTTGGGGCCCTTTTTAGGCCCACGTAGGGCACACACCAGCAGTTCGGACAGTAAACAAAATGTACATAAAAGCCAGATAAGTTATACCACAGTATCTAGTGTATTACTATTGGTACCACTGGTTGAGAGATGTTAGAAATGTCATTTCACAGTGTATCATTCACAATTTTCACAATGTTGCGATGGGGAAGGGGGTCCCTGGAACACTCTGGGCCCTGAGAACTTTTAATCCGGCCCTGTCTGCAGTCAGAAAACATCTGCATCCTTAGACGATCTTGTTTATTCTGCTGCTTCTGAGACACTACCACTGATCAAAGTTTACACTTTTTAACTATATTAACTATTTTACCAAGTTGTGATAAAAGTCATGAGAGGTCATAATCTGTACGGTACAGTGGGATCCACAGAATCATGTTTTAGCTTTAAAGCCACCACGGTGGCTCATTTAAAACTTCTTCAAGGCTCTTTTTAATGCATACAAATATAAAATAATGGATGCACCTACCCTTGACACCTCAGCGAGGTGTGTGTTCATGTCCTGATCACTGACTGGAACCATCTGCCTGATGCCTCTGTAATAACTGTAACACACAGTCGAAACGCGGTTATTTATCAAGTAATTATTGGTTTGGAGTTAACTTGTGTCACAGCAGATTATGTTCCAGACATGTTCGGAATTTTTTTATGATTTTCAAAACATTTTACTGTCTATGCAAATAAATGACAGGCACATGATGCTGCAGAACGCTGCAACACACATCTGCTCATTGAACTCACTCGTCCACCATCTTCTTGTACGTGGAAATCTCTTTTGCATAGAGGAGCTTGTTGCTGGGAGACTCCTGCAGTCACAAAGAGAAACACATGAATCATCTTTTGGTGCTAAAGGTTTATTTTCTTAGATGTCCCTGCTTTGTAAATCCTCCTCAGTCTGTGATGTTCAGGGTTTATTTAATCCCGCCTCCTCGTCTGCAGCAGAAGCGTTCAGCAGGTGTCTCACCACATCAGACAGAAGGCGTTAAAAGATGTACGCCACCTCATTTAAAGACAGATACAGTTAAATTCTTAAGGATGCTTCCTGATGACTTGTTACATAAAACAACTGGGTGAGTCTGAACGCAGCTGCAGACTCGGACCAGGAACAACAACAGTTTGTTCGTGTGGACTGACTCTGCTGAGTTTGTGCTCCGTCTTGGTGCAGGCGTCCATGAAGGTCTGAGAGATGACGCGCAGCGAAGCGTCCACCATCTCCGAGACGTGGACATCGAAGATGAAGTGCGGGTTTTTCAGGATGTTCACCCAAAACCTCATCGGCAAGCTGCAGACACACAAAGAAGAGACTGCTTAAAGAGGCGCTATGATGGTATTTGGAGTTTTCTGAGCTTTCTACAGTGTTACAGTGTTGAATCCTCATCAGACATGTGAACGGCACTGTTTTTTATCACCTAAACACATGTTTGAGTTTGGGTTTGAGTTCCAGCACTCTCTCCGTTCGGTTTCCATGGAGACGAAAAACGTGGCATTTTAGAGAGTTTTTTCTACTTGGAAATGCTTGTGACGTCCCGGGGGATAAGGTTCGGTGATTGGTTACCTTCTACTGGTTAACAAGGGCATGTACAAATACATCAGACGGGTGGAAAACGTGGGATAAAGTTATTTCCAACGATGGCTGGTGAGTTTACCAAAGAGAGACATCCTGCTGCATTCGTTGCTGTGGGTTGCTGTTTTCCACTTCGTTTTCAGGCTCTGATTCAGGTTCCAACATGTAGGGCTGGATGCTATGTGTTGACATTATAGTTTGTTTTTTTAAATTCATATTAGCCTAATCCTTCTGTTTATGAGATGTTACAATGATGGCGAAAGCAGGTGCGGTGCGCGCTCCCGATGTAGTGCAGTGGCGGGAGGCGGGGCTTAATGTGGAAGAGTCTCAATCCACTCGTTTTGCCCGCAGGCTGATCTGACAGCCTACGGAGAGGGTCGGTCTGAAGTAAATAAAGCCATTTGGGACAATAACTCGATCAATCCCAGCCCTTCTGGTCTCAGAAATAAAAATAAATTAGCCTGAAATGCACATAATAGTTTCACTTTAAAGACCCCGGAGTGGTGTGGCCGAGGGGTCACAAAGGCTGGGAAAAGGTAATCAGCTCCAATCACCACTCCACAGACGCCCAGCGCAGCATCCTCAGGGACACACGCCACCTTTGCTGTTTCGGCGTGCATCTTCAGCCTCCACAGCAGTGTGTGTGTGTGTGTGTGTGTGTGTTTGTTTGTGATTTAGTACACGTATGCATTCAGGATTTTAGGTGCACACAACTGAACTTTTATTTGCATGAATATTTTTCATGCTGACTTATTTTATTGATAGTTGTTTCCTCTAACATCTTTAGGGGACATTGAATGGAAATGAGCCTTGGGCTACAATCTGACGTGTTTACATTCATTCATATTTTATGAAACGTTCATTAACTCGCATTTTCCCGTCCAAATGCATGAATAAACACAAAGACTTTTTTTCTGCTTATAACCGCCAGAACACAGAGTTTTGTAATAAAAGCCTGCGTGTGCAATAAAAACAGCGGACACATAAACTCATTAATTGTAATAACGACAATATTTACACAGGAAACAGCAGCTGCTGCTAATTTCCCTTCTAGCAGCCGATTCGCTCAACCTAAAGACTCGGTTATACATACACTATTCACAAAAAGTTAGGGATATTCAGCTTTTGGGTGAAATTTCCCAACAAGCCTAAAATGCATTCAAACCTGTACAGGTGAACTTAATGTGATCTTCTCTAAGCTTTTAAATGCACATGTCCAACTGTTAAATGTTTCAATAAATTTTGCACAAGTTGCTGTTCTCTAACAAGGAGCTTAACGGCAAAAATCACGGCAGGTGTGTGATCCTTGAATTGACCAATAAATGTCCTGGTTCAATTAGAGCTGGTGTTTAAACAGTTGTCCTCATCATGCTGTTCACATTTTGACATCATGAGACCAAGACGACACCTAACAATGGAACAACAGTCCCTTGCCATTGCGATGCTTCAAACAGGACGTTCTCAGACAGAAGTGGCCACTGAGCTTGGAGTGTCACAGAGTGTCATCAGCAGGTTGCAACAGAGATATGGAGAGACTGGAAGAGTCACAGAAAGGCCTAGAAGTGGACGTCCTTTGGCCACATCCCGTGCTGATGACCGCTACATTGTGAACACTGCCCTGAGAAACCGGATGATGAATGCCACTCAACTCCAGGCACGTTTAAGAGAGGTGAGAGGCACCCAAGTGTCACGTCAGACCATTCCAAACCGTTTCCATCAGCGTGGTCTGCGTGCTAGACGACCTGCACGGGTACCTGACCACACCACCAGGCACAGGCATCATCGTCTTGCATGGGCCAGGGAGCATTTACGCTGGACGAGGAACCAGTGGGCCTCAGTGCTGTTCTCTGATGAAAGTCGATTCACACTGAGCAGAAATGATGGCCGGCAACGATGTTGGAGACGTCAGGGAGAGCGCTATGCATCAGCCACTGTTGTCACCAGGCCAGCTTTTGGTGGTGGCGGTGTTACAGTGTGGGCAGGGGTGTCCACTTGGTACAGAACTGCCCTACACTTTGTGAATGGTACAGTGACAAGCCCATCCTACCTGAATAACATCATTAATCCAGTGATTGTGCCCCTACATGAACAGCACAGGCCTAATTTCATCTTCATGGACGACAATGCTCCTGCTCATCGAGGCCGCATCATCAGGGAACGGCTGTTGGAGACTGGTGTACCTCAAATGGAATGGCCTGCACTCTCTCCAGACCTGAATCCCATTGAAAACCTGTGGGATCAGCTGAGCCGTCGTGTAGAGGCTCGAAACCCTGCACCCCAGAACCTCAATGACCTGAGGGCTGCCCTTCAAGAAGAGTGGGATGCCATGTCTCAGCAGGCAATAAGTTGCCTTGTGAACAGCATGAGACGTCGTTGTCAAGCTGTAATTGATGCTCAAGGGCACATGACCAGATATTGAGACGTTCAAATTTTTTGTTGTGGTGTAACTACCATTGTTGTTACCTTTTGTGTTGAATGAATTTTTTGAGATGAGGAAATCAGTAGTGCATCCTTCTACTTAAATGTCTTACTTTTATGATATTATATCACTGTAGCACGAACATATTGCATTTTCCATAAATTTCACCTGAAAGCCAAATATCCCTAACTTTTTGTGAGTAGTGTATAATTATCCAGTGTTTACGATGTATGTAAGTATATGTGTACATATGGTGAATATGAAGTAGGGGTGGGCTGGAATAGTTAGGGGTTTCCCTGCTGCAACAAACATGTATCAACTCAATGGCTAATTAGCAGAGCTAGACAACAGCTAATTAAGCCTGATGTGAACTGTAGATACCATCGACTAAATAAAAGATAGATGGAGCCTCAATGACGTCATCGTAGGTTTCTGAAAAACTAGCATGAAGCTCATTGGGCGGTTTCCATCGTCGCCATATGTGTCATGTGGGGAAAGAAGTGGAGCTTGGAGGGGGAATGTGAGCATGTGCTGCCTGTAGCTAAGAGCTAAATGAGCTACCGATAGCTACCTAGCTAACTGAGGTAGGTGGGTTAAAACCAAGCGGCAACCTCCGGCGGTTAAAAGTGAAGCCTATGCAGAAGTTCATAATACTGCAGTTCCCCCTTCATCCACTAGGGGTTGCCAAACAGAGTGAATATCCATACACTCCCATGTTAAAAAGACCAACTTCACAGCAGAAATAAACATGTTTACAGCCTGGTACAAAAATCCATTTTAGGTTTAACAGGTCAGGTTTACCTTCATGACAACTGTGGGGGGAGTGAATTTTTTTCTAACTCGCCCGTTTTAAAGTAATGTAATCTCAAAGTTCGGCATATTTAGGGGCGTGTCCTTTCGATTGACAGGTACCGATCTCCCGCTTCAAGTCAGAAGAACAACCGCGGTTTTTAGCCAGTTAACAACGTGACTTAGCTTTAGCCTGCTTACCTCCGTTAGCTGGTTAGCTCCTGTTATCTCCTGGTTAGCTCAGTTAGCTCTTAACTACAGAAAGCTCTGTGTTCGCTCAATGTCAGTTTTTTTGAACCAGGCTCCAAACATGTTTATTTCTGCTGTGAAGTTGGTCCTTTTAACATGGGAGTCTATGGGGATTTGCTGTTTTGCAGCCCCTCGTGGATGAAGGAGGAACTGCAGTTTTATGCACATCTATATAGGCTTCACTTTTAACCGGAGGCTCCGTCCATCTGTCATGTACGGTCTATGGTTTGCACCAACCCGTGAAGGTAACATCGGCTAAAACCAAGCCCACAAGTCAGGAGCAGCAGCTGGAGTTTCTCTCTGGATGAACTCTCAACTTTTCCATTATTAAAAAAAAAAAAACTCCAATTATTGAGGAAATTTTCTCAAGCTTTTAATATGATCTAAATGTGAAGCCAAGATACTAAAACTTGACTAAAGTGCAGTAATAATGTGGACATTCAATTCCAGACTTTAAAAACCTGCTGACTCATCATTTCCTTCCTCCAACCTTTCATCTCTTCCTCTCCACTGATCGTAACCAGCGTCAATAATTCATCGTCCAACTTGTTAGTGTGTCTTCCTGGTGACTGACAGGCTCAACTCAAGGCCGGTTTTATCTCTCCAGACTTCTCCTTTTCTTCCTCTCTGCTCAGTCATCATCTATCTGACCTGATAACAGCCTGCCAATTAAATCAGCCTTTCATGTGGTCTGCAGCCTAGTTTAGCTGCAATGAGGACATAATTACACTCCAGTGGAGCTGATTAGATATAAAACACACACACACACAGCTTGTGAAGCTTGTGAAGGAGGATAATTATTTCTCTTAGCAGGTTGGATCTCCAGCTGAGGTTCAGAGGAGCTTTGAAGAGAAGCTGGTACACGGTGAATCAGTTAAAGAGTCTAAAATCAGAGGCTTGCAGGTGTTTCCTGACAGGATGATCCACGTGAGGCGTCAGGATGACGCCAAGAGTTTAAATTCAACTTACAGATTCGTACTTTACCCTACAGGCAATCTGATGAGAAGAAATGGCCAAAAAGGGAGGTTTAAACTGATCTGTTTCACAAGAAAAATTAGTCTTTGAAGCCGAGGATTTTATCAGCTTTACATCCGTCCAATAAGGAATCGGCAGGACTGGAGACGTCGCTGTTCTCAAACCAGGTTTACTGAACTGAACCAGGAAATCAACTCGACCGGTAACAAGTTGAGGCGGGACACAAGTTCCTTTTTATAACAATTAACTCCATTTGTGGCTAAAAACGATATAATGTGACATAAAATATGTATTTAAAATATAAATATATGCATCATGTCTCTGCGGTCACACACCTGTTGGTCTTCCAGATGTGCAGCGTCTCCTCGTCCACATTTTCATGTCTCTGTGCCTGTTCGTCCAAGAAGTCGAAGAAATATTTGATGGCAGGAGGGACGGAGCTGGAACACAACACGCTGCGGAAGAAATTATCCACGAACTGCTGCAAAGTGCCCTGTTACACACACACACACACACACACACACACACAGTCCCGTCAAATCTGCAGAATGTGAGTGCTGGTTTGTGCGTGATGGAGCTGGAACAGGACATCTGCACCTTGACAGACAGCAGCCGGGTCAGGTAGATCTCTGTGATGGCCTTGGTCATGGCTTTGTCCTTCATGCTGCCTCTCTTCGACTTCACCTCGTCCATTTCGTCCGCCGGCCTCACCAGGTGGTAGGTGTTGTCATCCTCCAGCAGCGCGTTTTCTGAACATGACAGGCGGACAGATTGTGGTTGTGTTGTGTGTTTACAGCTTCACACACACACAGCAGCACATGGGGGTGATAGATCCACAGTCCTGACACGTGAGAGTGCAGGTATGAGGACGCTGCGACTCCTGTCACACGACTGGAACGACGGTCCTAAAGTCAGACGTTTCTGACAGTAAACTGGTTGAGTAGAAATAATAAAGTCCACTTTGTGTGTCATCTTAATTCATCCTGTTAAATCGAGTCGTTAAGTTCACATGAAAACATTTTTACACTACATTTATTTCTGTAATAATTAAGCATAAAGATTAAATGATAAACGCTGTTTTAAGCCGTATATTTGGTAATTCTGAGAACTCAAACTGCTTATTAATCAGTTCAATATTCAGAGTTTACTTGTTAAAAGTAACACTTGAGCAAAGTCCACCTTAAAACCTCTGAAATGCTCCCAGGTGACAAAAACCTGCTGGAACAACTAGAAATCAGTCCAAAGCGACTCTGCATCAGTAAGTCGTGGTGACGAAGGAGCTGTGCTGAAAAGCGAAGCTCAGTTCGCCAGTCGCTCTACGTTCCTACCCTCGCCCATGCTCACAAGCTGAAGGGGGACGTATCTCCCTCAGAGAGAAGGTGAGAAGCTCTGTCATCCAGGAGGGGATCAGATCCACATCCAACATCAGGATGCTGCCTGGACGCCTCCCTGGCGGTTCGTTCCCTGCAGGAGGAGACCCCGGGGAAGACCCAGGTCACCCCGGAGAGACCATGCCTCTCGACTAGTCTGGGAACGCCTCAGTTTCCGGCTGAATGAGGCTGAAGAAGTGGTCGGGGAGGAAGTCTGGGCCTCTCCGACCCGGTTCAACAGAAAATGGATGGCTGTTATTATTATTTGGTTGCCATGGCGACATGTGGCTGGGATGAACAGCGGCGGTCAGACCGTCTCCTTCTTATTACTTATTATTCCTGTTGTGGAAAACATGGAAACACTTTCTTTCTCTGTTTCCTCCTGAAATACAAAATACTTTCTTCATCTGAATTTTACATCTACATCAGTATTAATACTACAAGTGTACTCTAATGAAATAAAATCATTGAGTAAAATGACTCCACTACGCTTCGGTCTGTTTGTTTTACTTGCAGGCTTTAAAGCATGATTTATAAATAAGATTATCATCATCACCATATTATTATTATTCTTATTATTATTATTATTATTATTATTAATAATAATAATAATAATAATAATAATAATATTATTATTCTTATTATTATTATTATTATTATAGCATAAATATCTAATATCACTACAAACGATTATTAGAGATTTGGAGATGTGCATGTAGGTAAAGGTGTGTCTCTACCTGTATAGATAAAGGTTAATAAAGATCCTAATATTATTGATCATAAGTCTTCATCACTATGTACATATTTATCCAAAATGGAAAGAAAAGAAACTACATGCCTATCATGTTCTGTTTTGTTCCACTTTAATAAGACTGTCGGACGTGTGTGTGTGTGTGTGTGTGTGTGTGTGTGTGTGTGTGTGTGTGTGTGTGTGTGTGCATACTCTCATCCTGGTAGTCCTGGTTCTGGTGGAAAGACTGTGTGTGTAACACTGTGGACAGAACCAACGTGGCGTTGTCTCGAACCTGCAGAGGGACAAAGAACCGGTGAGAAAGGAGTGAATAAATCCTGAACTCCACAGTTATCAACAGCAAAATCAGGTTCTGACTTGATTATTTTCCTGAAATGTCAGGAGAGACTGGGCTGGAGGAATGATTTATTTTCTGCTGGTTTTCCTGCAGCGTGAGGACGACTCTCCAGTGGCTCGACATTTTGCTTGTTTCAGAGCAGAAAGAAAAGGTCTCGACTCCATACAGAAACAAAGCTGATTAAAAACATCCAGAATAAGAAGCAGGATCATAAATCTCATCCGACTCGCCGTAAAAAAACCTGAAGACGAGCTGAAGGCTAAGATTCTTTCAGCTGATTAGATCTGAGCAGCGCTGGCGCGTCACGGAAACAAACATTTGATCCACTGATGGGGGTTTTTGTTCTATAAAATCTAACGAAGAAGATGGAACTGGTACAGAATAAATGGAGATAAATCCAGAAGAGGCTGTTTGATGAGTTTTTATTCATCACACACTGTTTGGTCTATAAAAGATACAGCTCAGGGGATCCCAGCTCCGGTCCTGCAGATCTTCTACCCAGCAGCTTTAGACAAGGTTTCTCCAACACACCTGATCACATGGGTGGCTTGTTACTCTGCAGAGCCCGATGACATGCATGAGAGGATTCTGCTGTTTGTTTCATGTGTGTTGGAGAAGAGGCGCTTCTGGGATGGTATCATTTGAAGACCAGACTTGGGCGCGTGATTAAACTGAACCTCTTTGTTACTAAAAGAGCAGAAGATCTTTGCACATGCCAGGAAGCAGCAATTCTATAAAGTGAAATCAATCAGCTAAAGGACTAACAAGCACCTGCATCCAAACCAAACCGTTCAAACCCACTTCACAGTTTCTGCTACTTTCTCCACTTAAAGCAGAAACCGTCTCATCACCCCAGTAAAACACTGGAATCACAAATCAGCTCTTACTTTTGCCGTTTTGTGGTGAAAAGTTTTATTCCAGCTCTAAAAAACTATCTTTAATGTGTCTCTTCTGACTCTGCCTTTGTTTCAAATGAATCATGAAGGACCTGCTCGTTTCCATGGAGATGCAGGCCGGGGTTTTTAACCCGTCCAGCATCACAACATACAGAACAGCAATCTCTGTGCCATATTTTTGTCAGACAGATTTGCTCTGTCAAGGGAGACATGCCATGTGTATGGCTGCCCTTAATATTCTGAATATTCTTCTTATTATTGTGTCTTAGCTGCTAAAAACAGTATTTATAAAAACAATAAAAACATGTGAATGTGCAACATGTGGTCATGCTATCAAGGATCAACTGGGTACTTGTTAAAGGAGCGCGACCATGGCCCAAAGTGTTGGGGAGAAACCCAAGGCCTCCAGGGCCCAGCAGGCCCACCGAACACAGAGCCCAGGCAGCCAAAGCAGAGAGAGCTGTGGTCCCCCGAGCCCAGAGCAAAGGAAGCACTCAGGCCTGACGCCACAATGACACCATGGGCAGGAACCCATTTATAGAACCCCAAGGACAAGGACACACCCGTCCTTGTCCTTGGGGTTCTATAAATTCTGCTACCATGGGAGGAAATCTTCATCACAAGTCTGTTTGATGAGGGGGGAATTTCTTGTGGTTTTGAGCTGTTGATACTCTAAAACTCTGCTGCTGTTCATACCATATTGTGACAAGAGTGTATCAAAAGATAAAATACTTTTGTTGTGGATAATATGTTCAAAATATTTAATTCCTTTATAAATCCATTCTTTAAAATGGACAATTTTTTTGATCAGAAGAATGTCAGGGTTGTTCCAGATTGGTGTGAGTTTACATGGGATTATTGAGGAATTGCTTTTTTTAAAGAAATTCCCACTAGACTGTCAGGGAGGCACTTCAACTTTTTCACATTTAAGCTGAAGAATGGAAGATACGAGATTTCCAGATTTTCACAGAATGTCTGTTCCAAGTCTGTCCATGGTTCATCTAATGGACGTGGTTTAAGCCATTTTAAGATATATTGCAGCCTGTTTGCTAAGAAATAATGTTGAAAATGAAGGTAATTCTAATCCTCCCCTGTGTTTAAGTTCCTGTAAAGTTTTTAAACTAATCTAGGACGGTTTATTCTCCCAGAGAAATTGGGAAATGTATGATTCTAGTGATTTGAACCAGGTGGAGGGAGGTTTAATGGGAATCATAGAGAACAGGTAGTTGATTTTGGGTAGAACCATCATTTTTATAGTGGCAACTCTTCTATCGAAGCGACTTCCAGCGAGTGAGGTCTTCTATTGTCTTAAGAATGTGGATGTGATTACATTTAGTTAGCTGGAGGGAATATTTATGCCCAGGGATCTAATGTTGCCTGGTTGTAAGGTAGTGTTGGGTGGACTCTGAAAGCTACAGTTAATGGGTAAAACTGCTCTTAGACCAGTTAATAGAGTAGTCAGAGTGATGAAAATTTATTAATTAGTGAGATTGTTTTAGATAGAGATGTTTGTGAGTTCTGAAGGGATAGTAAAATATCATCAGCATAAAGGCTTATTTTAGGAGTTATATTTTCGGACTGGGTGTGTTTTATCATTTTATTCTGTCTTATTGCAGCAGCTAGTGGTTCAATAAATACAGCAAAAAGTGAATTAGAGAGTGGATAAGTTTAATTATTTCTATTTTTTGCAGGATCTGGTCTTAACTCTACTCTAGAAATACCCTAAAATGAAAATTTAATTAAATTTCTCATAATTTTGTCATTTGAAGAGACTTGTAGCTGGAGATCTGATCCAGACATCTGATCCCAGGTCTGGTTAATTCTGAAAATTTCAGCCATATTTTCCACATTAAATGATCCACTTCTCATGTGGTGTTTAGTCTTTGCAGACTGAGACTTCTGTCTTTTCTTTGATTTAACTCTTTAAATCTCTCCACCGTGGTGAAGAAACTGCTCTCTCTATTTAGTGAATTAATCCTGATTAAGCCGCATTTGGACGAGATCAGCCGGACAGCAAGAGGTGCTGCTCTGTAATTTCTCTGGTGTTTCTGTGCAGCAAGAATGATTTATGGGAAGTGATCTGCAACATATGTGTATAATCAGCAGGAGATATGTTGACTGATGTGGATGCGTAACATTTAGCATTTTTCGGGGGGGATTACACTGGATAAAGGAAGTGTACAAACACAGCAGACTGAACTTACATTGTAATGAGCCAAGGTGTTGATTCTCTTCCAGCATCCCTCTTTCTGGGACGTGAGGTCGAGATCGGACAGGATCTGACCGGTGGAGCCGGGACGCCACTCTGGAGACGAACAAGGAAATAAAATATTCTTAATAACATTTAACGCTACTAGAAATTGATTGGAATGAAAGAAAATGATTTTCCTCTTGTAGCAACCAGACAGTTTTATGTATGTTTCCATCCAAACACTGGCTTGTACATAGAGTCTGATGAGTGCTGAATTCCGCTCTGGGATTAATTAAAGCACTTCTGATGCTTCTGGATGTGGATACTTTAATTCTCCATTCAGAAGAGAACGGATGCAGGAGATAAGCCTTCAACAAAGTAGACCAGAACAAAAATCCTCTTACGTTCATATGGGAACAACAAAGCCAACGCTACATCCCTAAAAACCATCTTATTCATGCTCTGATTTAAGTTTTCATGACTGCAGCTGTGAAATTGTCCGGAGAGGCTGCACGTGGGATCAAAGATGTCCACAACGTTTGTTAGGAGCTTCTTGCAGATTTTACTCACTAAGCATCGGTAAAAACTGTAAGAAGAAGTCTGGAAGGATCAGCGAATGCAGCAATGTGTGCGTACGGCATTTCTCCTTCGCTCCGTCATGTTGCATTTGAGTTCTGATGGTTCTGATATTGAGACACGAGTCGATTTCAGTGGGAGAATATTCCAGACTATAAAGGTAAATTAATCTGACAGTATCTGCTTCTCTTAACGTCTCCAGCTGGTGTGAAGAGTCATTTAGCTAAATGCTAAAAGAGGGTTTCTCATTCATGACGTACATCCAGGAAACATCTCTAACAAGGCCGTCTTGAGGATAAAATGCGGTGAAAATTGCATCTTTTTACTGTTTAATTGCACTTATGTAGGTTTTCTTTCTATTTTTACTCCCTGGCTCTGAGCAGCTTGATCATTGGTCTTTATTTATCTTTTAAATAATTTTAGCCCTTTAATTTCTCTTGTCGTTTAAATCTTGTAATTTGTTCTAGTGGATCCTAATTCTTGAGTTTCTTTTAGTGTGTTTTGACTGGTTTTGGTCAATTATGTTTGTCTTTTCTACTGTTCTAATTGCTTGAATGTCTTTATCTGTGCATTTTTAAAATTAATTTTTAATCTTTTACCTGCCTTTTGGAGTAAATTACACTTAATTTCTTTTTTATTGTACGGAATCTCTGTTTTAACTATTAGAGTTTACGTAGAACACACTGACAACCATGTGTTATAGAATTTACCATGCAAATAAAATGGGTTGAATTTTGCTAAAAAAAAAAAAAAAAAAAAAAAAATCAGTTTTACATAAGCTGAATATCTTTTCCTTTAATGACACAAACTGCTTAATGAAATTCTAATAATAACCTACACTACTACATTTTATTTAAATCATCAAAAATATTGATGAATACAGAAAAAAAAACCCAATAAATATGGAAAAAAATAACTTCTAATAAACTTCTAAATGTGATGTTTAAGTGCACGTAATTTGGGGCAATCTTTTTAAAAACACATCTGGATAAATTCTACATTTGAGACATTTTATTCCTTTGTTCACCTCTTTGGTGAGTGGTTGCTGCTTTTTAAAATGCTTTATAAAGTTGGCTCAGGCAGGATACGAATGAAAAGAAGAAACCAAACAAGGACACTTTGTGATAAATGAGTAGCTATAAATGGATCCAAGTAAAGTTAAAAACTTAATATTCAGGACATGGGCTTTGTTGAACAATAATCTTTTGACTGGAAGCTGATAAAACTAGATTCAACAACCTTCAAAATAACCCAGCAGTGGATGATTGTTGTGTACATAAATAATAAAGTGTTTGAGTCTCACCGAGTGCAACACTTTCCACTTTGGGTCTCTGCGAGTACGGCAGGTTCCTGTACACCTGATCAATGATCTTCTCCTTTACCTGCAGGGCAAACAACAACAATCCCACCCGTTTATGTCAGAAAGATGGACAGAAACAGTCATCCATCCTATATCCATCCATTCATTAATCTGTCCATCCATCCAGCCACCCATCCATTCATCTGTCCATCCATCCATCCATCCGTACATCCATCCATTCATCCATCCGTCAGTCCATCCGTCCATCCACCCATCCATCCATTCATCTGTCCATCCATCCATTCATCCATCAGTCCATCCATCCATCCATCCATCCACCCATCCATCCTATATCCGTCCGTCCGTCCGTCCATCCATCCATCCACCTATCCATCCATTCATCCATCCATCCATCCATTCTATATCCATCCATCCACCCATCCTTCCATCCATCCATCCACCTGTACATCCATCCATCCATCCATCCATCCATTCACCTGTACATCCATCCATCCATCCATCCATCCATCCACCTGTACATCCATCCATCCATCCATTTTCCATCCGTCAGTCCATCCATCCTCTATCCAGCCATCCTTCTGTCCGTTCATCCATCCATCCATCCACCCATTCACCTGTCCTATCCATCCATTCTATATCCATCCATCCTCAATCCATCCATCCATCCTCAATCCATCCATCCATCCATCCATCTGCGTTTATGGAAAACAACATATCAAATAATTCTACCACTAAATATTCGGCCTTTGGGAACAATAACGGCTTTAAGACATTAAGGAATATAATCGGAATGCAGTTTGTTGATACAACAACTTGAAAACCATCATTCATCCACCTCCGTGCTTCCCAGTTGGGGAAAGGAGATCTGGATGAAAACATGAATGATGATTCTTCATTAGATTCTTTGTCCACTTCCTGGGTTTTTGTGCGCCTTTATGTTTTAAGCCCTGATGGGCAAAAGAGACTGCAGGTCTTTGTCGACATCCAGCTGAACTGAGCTCCCAGTGAGGAGTCACCAGTAGCCGTGGCTTCACTTCATAGTGTTTGTTTCCGGTAAGCAAACATGATGATACGGACAATTACACAACATGTTTAGTCATTTGGATGTTTCTGTTACAGAATACTGAAAACTACTGGCATCAAATTTGCTCCTTGTGGAAGGAAATGTTCAAAAATGGATATATATGAACTGAAGTATCTTGTTTCCTTATTTTTCTGTCCAATGAGCAAATGTGACAACATTTGTATTCATCATTGGCTTGGTAGAGGCAGACAAAACCAGAAATTTATGGCTGTACTGTTTGATGAATGAGCTTAAAAAGAATGATGTATGTAATAAAGTAAATAGAAATACGCTGCAGAAGTCCAACAGGAGTCTGACAAGCTTACCTGGGTGATGGTGTCGCAGTTCAGCACCTTCACTGGAGTCACGTCTGGTCCGTGCCCGTGCACCAACACCTGCAGAGTCTGACAAACAAAAACACACCTGTCAAACTCACTTGCCCCACAATTTAGATTTGTTCTTTTCTGGAACAAGTTGCATGTTTCCTCTGCAGATGCTGCAAAGAGGAGAGCAGTTATCTTTTGGTGAAGCTGTGCTAGCTGATATGGCTGCCGCTCATACTTCTGCTTCTTTGGTTTGAGGAACTTCGCTCAGTTCACGGTGAATTTACTACAGCAATGAATTCTCTCCCTCATAAAGGCTAGATTACTGTGCTGGTTAAACTGCACAATGGGAAAGCATCATTAAATCACAGTGCGTAGCTTCAGATATTACTTATCAGTGTCCTGCAGTAGCTTCAGTAATACTCAGCTGACACGACCATCACTGCACACACACGTATGTGCTCTTACACCCTTAAAAAGTGATGAATCACAGCTGGATCCCACCACATCTGCCATCTTATGTGTGTACAGTCATGCAGAGACTTATCCTTCTTTAATTTTTCAGCAGCAGGAGGTCAACCGGCTCCTGGGCTTTCTTTCTAAATACATTCTTCGTGCCTGAGGAGGGTTAGGTCAGCAGAAGCAGCGTACTGTAATACATAATACAGCTCAGCCTTTCTCTGAGGATCAGAAGCAACGAAAATGATATTAGGTCATGCAAAATATTGCAAGGGATTGCAAAACCTAATACGAGTGGATGGCTAAGTAGCTCAGAAATCTCCCACAGGGAGCTTTTGGCGGCTGTGGATTAACCAGCAAACAACAGATGTTGTGAAATATTCTACTGATTATGAAAACATCTGGAATATAATAGTTAATCAGAACCAAATTAGGATTTCAAAAGTTGTATTTTTTTTAATTCTGTCACATAAAACTAAAGATAAAAAGATGACATTGTCATACGAACCAGCACAGAGTACTCAACGTCGTCCCCCAGAAGTCCTGTATCATTCAGCGTGTACTTGGCTTTCTTCAGCTTGGCGTCCACCGGACCCTTCTCCACCTGGTGCTTTAGGGCCTTAAACAGCGTGTATAACGGTTCTCCAGCTGTGTCCTAAAACAGAGACATCAGGCAGTTAGATCCACATCAGCTAGGACCGATATCATCCTGGTGGTCTACAAAACATCTTCAAATCAGAACCAGTTCCTTGTCTTGACACCACGGCAGCTGATATGGTACCATGTTTAAAATCCAGAACCAGTGCAGCACCTCATCCATCTAGTCTAAGAGAGACCAACAAAACACACTTTAGGCAGGTGTTAGGAGTTAGGATTAACTGCCTAAACTTTAGGAGTTTAGGCAGTTAATGCCTTTAAAGTAGGGCTGTGACGATATGCTTTTGTCCCAATTCGATTACAGTTTTTTCGGTGCAGATTCAATTTAAATTATGATTCTCACAATTCTTTGATATTGTTGATTTAATTGTAGATTAAAAGCCAAAAAAAATGTCTAAAACTTTTTTTTGCTTGTCATTTTTCTTGATTTTAATCAGGAAAAAACAACACAGTAGCCAGACCATCATTCTGCTGCTATAATCCCCAAGAAGACAAGTAAAAAGATCAATAAAAACAATTAAAAAATTTTTTTTTATAGTGGATTAATTTTATTTGAAAAGAAAAATCTATTTTTTTTAACAAAAAAAAAAAAATTTATTTTAAAATTGTGAAGCAAAAAATCCAGATTTTTGATTTTTCCACCCCTACTTTAAATGTTATGTGTCCTAAAGTGGTGCACAGAACAATGTACACAATCGTAACTAAATATTAGGCAACATTTGCAAGAAATGTATTGATATGGTTGGATGTTAAAAGCAACGCTATGTAACCTTCCAACCTCCAAACTCTGAGCGTTTTTTTCCCAACCTGAAGCATCCGGTGACAGCTCTAGTTTGCTTTATGGCACCACGTCAAACTAGATATCAACACACTGGCCATTGTAAATCTTGTTGCAGAGCAAAGAAATGTAAGAGGACATTAACAGAGGAGGCGAAGAAAAGAAAGAAAGAAAAAAGAAAAAGAGGAAGCGACAACATTGTAGAGACTTTTACTGGCTGGAGAGAGCACAGAGAAGAGAAAGGATGTAAGGATAAGAAATTATTGCCAACAGAGGACGTCAAAGTGGGAAATTCTGCCAAGGTGTTATTTTAAAGAAGCACATTTGAACTTTGGTAGATTTTCCTCAGCGAGTTGCCACCTGATGATGGCTAATTCTGTGTCCATCTTGAGCAGTAGGGGTGGGAAATCGAATTGAAAAAGTAAAATATTGGGACATTTTGCTTTACAATTTTAAAATAGATTTTTTGTGAAAAAATAGATTTTTTTTTTTCCAAATAAATACAAATCATCTATTATAAATTTTTTTTTGGTCATTTTTATTGTTTTTATTGATCTTTTAACTTGTCTTCGTGGTATTTATAGCAGCAGAATGATGATCTGGCTACTGTGTCGTTTTCTTCCTCACTTAAATCAAGAAAAACGACGAGCAAAAAAAGTTTTGTACATTTTTTTGTTGTTTTTAGTTTGTCTACAAAAATTAGCAATATCAAAGAATCGTGAGAATCACAATTTAAATCGAATCGGCACCCCAAAAAAATCCTAAACAAATCAAATTGGGACAAAAGCATAACGTCACACTCATATTGAGCAGCCAGTAAAGATCCAAATTATGCTGAATTTTTTGTCACATCTTGCTCCGTCACTGTCCGTCTTTGTTTTCCTCTTGTCCTCCAGTAATGTCCTCTTTTGTTTTTTGTCTTATCAGCCATGGTGCGTGCTCACACTGGCCAATGTGTTGATATCCAGTTGCTAGCATGTGATGTGGAGCATAAAGAAAAGTTGGCTTTTGGGCAACAACACCACAAGGACTGAACAAAATAAATGTGACCCAACATGAGTCCGAAACAAGCTGCATGAATACAATGTGATATGTAAGATAAATTGTTACGTGCATCACTCGCACTTGTGAAAAACTTGTCATCCCTGTCATCTTCCCAGGTTTCTAAGTAGCGAAAGTGGAGATCTGCCTACCCTGGGTTTCATTGGCTGATTCAAATTCAGACGCTCCAATCAGCACTAGAGGTCACCCTTTAAAAGAGCAGCACCTGGAGGCCGTCACTCTCTTCTGTTTTCCTTTGTTTGTTCATGGCATGGTGGAACAGGTATGTGGGGAGGCATGAGGACCAAGCTCTGGTTATTAGATTAGTAAAGTAGGAGTTTATTTGGTTTGGTTTTGGTTTACAGGTAGAGTCTGAGTTAGGCCTCATTTTGTTTTCTTGTTTCCGGCACAGCCTAATGTCCCATCCTCTCCTACAAGTTCCGTAATCCTGCCACATCCAAGTCCTGTAAATAAGTGTTACAACTCTCTATACTTGTCTTGTCTCCATCTGTGGTTGTCAGGTTGCACCCCTCCCAGGGGACGCAACATAAATCATCATGTGCTGTTGTCCTTGACTGAAATTTATGATAGATCCAGGACTCAAATGACAATTTAAAGTGACTTAAAGCAGAACATACAAGGTTCTGGACCGGCTCAGATCTGGATAGGAGACCAGCTCACTGTATCTTTACTGTATATTTACATGCATCCCCAATCAGACGCCACTTTCTTGCTCTTTATGAAGATAAATAAGTCACATTTGTCACACACAGTCAGCTGAGGTGGAAAAACATTTCAGATCTGCCAGCATCAGATTAAAGGTGTTATTTGACAGAGATGTCAAACTGATTAAAAAAAGATGAGCACCTCTTCTGATATAAGACAAAGCGAGGCTTTTAAATTGAGCCAATTTCATCCTGAACAAGGCTCTGTACATGAGGGTGAAGGAAATCCTGACACTATAAACTGCTTTTAAACACATCCATTTCTCCCTTTAAAGCTTTGCTGTTGTGCTCAGAGCTGTTTTGTTTGCCGTCTCTGCAGACATGAATGCAAACAGTGAGCAGGAGGACAGAAGATATGTCCTGTGTTTACAAAGAATTCTGTTTTTCTGCACAAACACACCTGAAATAAACAGAGCCTTTTGTGTGGAGGTCTGTCAGCAGAGCACATGGACCCTCAGCGGTGAACGTGACATATTTGCATTACACCTGAAATGTGGCGACGAGTCCCAGCGATCTACTCTGAATGCATCCTGCATCCTGTGTGTGTGTTTATGCCTGTAATTAGAGCTCTTGGACTCCGATCAGATCACCCAGGATGCATGTTAGCATCAGGTGCAACAAACCAAATTCTCCCTCCACAGAAAAAAACACACATATGCTAATTAATTACAAACATTTCACCATCTGTCCGGCCTGCAATGTAAAATGCTGCATTTCTACATCTGCAGCATATTTACTGATGAAGCATTTTTTCAGCAAGGAAATGAAATTCTGTTGTTCTTGTGAATTTCTACATTTTGAAGTTATCTAAGTTTTAAAGTTGTTTACAGTAAAATGATCTCATTTGTGATTATTTCATGCCAACATGCAGAACATCATCATCTGTTTATCATATAAAAACATTTTAATACCTTTAGTTTACATCTAAGAGGATTAAAATGATGATTTATAACCTGATCTAATAGACAACATGAAAACTATCTGATTAAACTCGAGCTGAGGCACATTTTCACTCAGCTGCTGCTTCCCAGAAAAGTCTAAATTGATTCAAACAAAACAGAGAGAGAGGAGAAACGTCAAGCTTTAGGTTAAAGTTGGAATAAGAAAACAGAAAAAAGTAAATTATAAATGACAGAACAAAGAAGAGCATGAAAAGCAGACGGGAGAGATAGATACAAATCCAAGCACAGAATAAGTAAAAGAATCCGTTACCCTGAGGAACTGATACAAGCAGATGCACATCCAATTACAAAGCATCCTCTCCACCACCGTCTCCGACCTACACACACAAACAAAAACATTAAATCTGTGCAGACACCTGGAGAACTCACTTTAACACCACTTTAAACTTGTAAAATCACATTTCTCCTGCTGCAGGATGCAGCTGGTCATGGATTCTGGCTGGGTCGGGCGAGATGTTTACAGTGAGGCTCACATATGAGCCTTAGAAGACAAGCTGAGGGAGTGTTAACCCATGTGCAGCCTGCTGCAGCTCACTGCTATAACAGCCCTGACGTTCTCCGTGGATCAATCAGGATTCTATTACATAACTATATATATTTATAAACAGTATAAATAAAGGGAAAGAAAATACCTACACAGAATAAACTAAAACGTTACTGAATGCTGTAAAATGAGATTTTTCCGGAAGTTTGAGTTTCACCTTCTGAGCATCAGTTTGGGGTTTTTGTTTTTCACGTGTTCGTCCATCAGCTCCAGCAACAGCGTCCTCATGATGTCGGTGTAGTACTCCAGTTTGCCATGCAGCGCCACCGTCAGGAGGGAAGCGAAATAACCTCGAGACCTGGCGTTGAAGTCCGAACGGCTCTCCAACGTGCGGATGAACTAGACAACAAAAAAAGACTTTATGGGAGTGCACTTGATGGTATTTGGAGTTTTCTGAGCTTTCTACAGTGTTACAGTGTTGAATCCTCATCAGACATGTGAACGGCACTGTTTTTTTATCACCTAAACGCATGTTTGAGTTTGAGTTCCAGCATGATCTCCGTTCGGTTTCATTTCATTCATTCATTCATTTTCCCAACCGCTTATTCCAATTCAGGGTCGCGGCCGTTCGGTTTCCATGGCGATGAAAAACGTGTCGTTTTAGAGAGTTTTTTCTACTTGGAAATCCTTGTGACGTCCCGGGGGATAAGGTTCGGTGATTGGTTACCTTCTACTGGTTAACAAGGGCATGTACAAATACATCAGGCGGGTGGAAAACGTGGGATAAAGTTATTTCCAACGATGGCTGGTGAGTTTACCAAAGAGAGACATCCTGCTGCATTCGTTGCTGTGGGTTGCTGTTTTCCACTTCGTTTTCAGGCTCTGATTCAGGTTCCAACATGTAGGGCTGTATGCTATGTGTTGACATTATAGTTTGTTTTTTTAAATTCATATGAGCCTAATCCTTCTGTTTATGAGATGTTACAATGATGGCGAAAGCAGGTGCGGTGTGCGCTCCCGATGTAGTGCAGTGGCGGGAGGCGGGGCTTAATGCGGAAGAGTCTCAATCCACTCGTTTTGCCCACAGGCTGATCTGACAGCCTACGGAGAGGGTCGGTCTGAAGTAAACAAAGCAGTTTGTGACAATAACTGGATCAATTCCAGCCATTCTGGGCTCAGAAATAAAAATAAATTAGCCTGAAATGCACAGAATAGTTCCACTTTAACATATAAAAAAAACCAAAAAAGACAAAAAACTTATATTTTAGTTTTCTATTAAAGATTTTTTTAATCTGCTAAAAAAGTTGTAATTAACACATTTGTTTTTAAAAATGGACTTTACTGAAAATGCTTCATTAAAACTCACTGATGCATGTTTTAGTTTTGGTCTAAAGTGTTTTTCATGACTTCATTTCAAGTCTTTTCTTTTTTTAAAAAAATTCATAATTATTGCTCTTTTTTATTTCTGAATAAAATGTCTAAATTATAATTCAGGCTGTAGACTTAGAACCAAACCAGCAACCAGTCGAATCAAACCAGCAACCCGGTCCAGACCCAAATTATCTGCTCTTGTAGTATTTTGATGTCTTGGGAACAACTACAGACTTTGAGAGCTGCAGTCCTACAAGTTTTAGAAGTTTCCCTGTTTTAACAGCTGATCAAAATTAACACCCATGTCATCGAGCAGAAACGGCTTAATCTGTCTCTGATTGTCCTGTCTGTCCTTAAAACCCACGTCTTTGCACCGGCATTTGGTCAAACCTGAGTTTTTTCTTTTTCTTTGTGTATTTCAATTTTTTTTTAACTTTATTTTAAATTTTTGTTTTGTGTCAAGATTTTATTTTATTTTTTTAATGTGCAGTGTTTAATTTTAAATTGTGGAGTGTTGTTTGTTGTTTTATTGTTCAGCACTTTTGGCAGCTGCTGTAGAAATGTCCTATATAAATAAACTAGAACTTGAAACTGATAAGGTGTCCCATTTTATTTGAAGGAGGTGTGTTAGAGCAGGGAAACATCTAAAACCTGCAGGTCGCAGCTCGGGAGGACCGGGGTTGCATACCCCCGGTCTAAAGGAAGATGGGGCATTTGGATTTATGGGCCAACATATAAACAAGCTGATAAATAGAAGGGAAATGGGGGCAAAAAGAAAAGAAATATTCTCAGACAGAAGCTGTTCATTTCCAAAATAAATAAATTTAGAAAAGAATAACATAAATGTAAAAGTGTTTTTTTTTTTATTTTGGAAATTCAGAGATTCTTTGAGACATTTAAAAATTTATGACAATAAAAACTTTTCCCACTAAGACAATATTTTTGCCTTTTTCACATACAGGCTACTTTAAAAATGAAATACTTTATAGCTGGAGCAGGGGATTAAATTAATTCTTTTAAGGAAGATATTTCATTTGTTTTTGGGACACGATTAGAAGCATATTACTGCAATGCTGACATCTTCTGCTCTGTTCTTTCCGTTTCCAGATTTAATTAGCCTACATTTGACTGTAATAATTACAATATGAATCTTTTGGCTTGATTAAAGTGCCAGGAAAATACATGACATGATAAATCATCTTCTGGGAAAATCCATTAAGCAGTGAAAATATCTGGTAAGAAAGAGGAAAAACAAAAGAGATCCATAAATCCCCAGAAAGCTTCCAACTCACATTGATAAGGAACGTTTTACTGTTGAGCAGGTTGGAGAACTGGTTCAGTGCCTGGACCACGGTGAACCTGCGGGGTTCTGGGATTTGTATTCTTCCTGTGATCATGGGGTCGTTGGCGCCATCTTTAGAGGGCAGGAAGAAGTTTCGGTCTGTGTAGGTTTTGTAGTCCAGAAAGGGAATTCGGCCTTCACTCAGATCGGTGATGTCCCCCATTTCCATCATCAAATCTGACAGAGAGATGGGGAGAAAATGATCACTGATGAAGAAAAAATGTTAATTTTGTCCGTGGTTTATTTACTTTCCTCCACATCAGCACATCACAACAGCCTGACCTCGTCAAGTGAGCATTAGCAATCATGCTAGGCCTTTCCAGCTTTTAAATTGTTTAGCGTAGCATTAGCAACAATCCTAGACTTCTACAGAGCTTAGCATAGCATTAACAAACATCCTAGGCTTCTACAGAGTTTAGCATCACATTAGCAACAATGCTAGGCTTCTACAGCTTCTACAGAGTTTAGCATCACATTAGCAACAATGCTAGGCTTCTACAGAGTTTAGCATCACATTAGCAACAATGCTAGGCTTCTACAGCTTCTACAGAGTTTAGCATCACATTAGCAACAATGCTAGGCTTCTACAGCTTCTAGAG
Organism: Telmatherina bonti; assembly: GCF_933228915.1. NCBI lineage: Eukaryota > Metazoa > Chordata > Actinopteri > Atheriniformes > Telmatherinidae > Telmatherina > Telmatherina bonti. Next base: position 24,393,842 of record NC_136632.1, on the reverse strand, counting down.
TTTAGCATCACATTAGCAACAATGCTAGGCTTCTACAACTTTTACAGAGTTAGCATAGCATTGCAACAATGCTAGGCTTCTTCAGCTTATACAGAGTTTAGCATAGCATTTGCAACATGACTAATTTTATGTAAAAATTCCTTTAATTTTCTCTAAAATGTAAAAAAAAAAAAAAAAAAATCATGAAAAAAATCTGTTTATTCAACTAATTATTTAACAATTTTACAGCATACTTCATTTAAAATAATCAAACTAAATAAAAACAAAGTAGAATAGATTCAACATCTAATATTGAGCTAAATTTGTAAGCTAGTTTGCTCACTTGTAAATTAAGCAAGCTGGTTGCCAGTGGTGGAGAAAGTACTCCCATTATACTATTTATAAAAACATTTTATTTAAATGACAAAAAAATCATCATACATTAAAACATAATAAATAAATATTAATGACTGCAGGGTGTTCGCCTGTCGTTCAGTATATCAATACATTCTTTTCAACTTATCAAAAATTAATTTAAATAATTGAATATTTGAAAAAAGAAACCCCTCACATTTACAATGGACTGAATTTTTCCATGAATTGTGTCTCAGCTGAGTGACAAATGTTTTACAAGAGCAATCTTGTAAAAATCCTTTAAAATATTTTTGTTGCTTTGACTTGACTAAACTTCACCTGAAACTGAACATAAAAGTTAAATCAGTTTATAAATATAATCTAAATTCAGCTGGCCTCTGATTTCTTATGGATGGGCATCACTTTTATGTCCATGATGACTTTGTTCCGACATTATCCCCTTTTCTCTTTTTACCTGACTGGATAAAGGTATGAAGATAAACTTCTTACAGCGTAGGGTACGTGTGCACGTCAGTCTCTTGTGACCATAAATCAGTCATACAATAGAAAACTTCTACATTCACACTGCCATCAGACATCATTAAACAAATAACTCAATTTACAAGTTTTGCAACAAATTTCCATAAATTTCCTGAACCTGTGGTCCTTGAGTTTATAATTTAATTTGTTTCTAAATACAGAAGAAGGTTTTAAAGGAATATCACAGGAACTAAGGTCAGCAAACACCACCATGTTGAACGATGTTGCTCTCAGATCCCCGTTGCAACGGATCAGCGAGCTCGCGGAGAACACCTGAAGGAAGGTTTCAGACGCTCGAGTCAAACAGCTGCCTTTTCTGCTGAATGATGTTGGCTGAGGTTCACAGTGAGGAGAGAAGCTGTCAGAACGATAACATGATTTCATCTGTGATCAGAGAAGACGCTCGCTGTGTGGAAACCTTCGCATGGACCCCAGCGAGGTTTCATTAAATATACAGTTTTTTTCTGGTTAAAGTACACGTTTATGTTTATTTTACTCATATTATTTATTTCTTTTACATGTACTATTACTACAGAAGGCATTTAAAGTTTAGACATCTATGTTTGACACCTGAGGAACGATGCGTCTCTAAATTTCTTTTGTGTAACACAACGTCAAAAGAGGTTTCTTATCTTTTTTAGCTTATCTTTCTTCTCTTTCAGCCAGTATTCAGCGGTTTCGGTCCCAGCTTCCAGGTGAGCACTCGTACCTGTGAACTCTTTCTTGCAGCGATCTCGAATGCTTTCCTCCAGATTCGCCAGCTGATTTTTAACCTTCTCATATTCCCGCTCTGCCTGCTGACTCTTCCTCCTGTGCATAAACACACACAGAGAAGATGAGGCCTCAAACATTATAAATAAATAAAATTTGCACACAGAATATCAGATTTGGCCTTTTGAAATGCTTCAGCCCACCTGTAGCAGTAGACAGATACAGCGATGAAGAGCACCATTGGCACGAGAACCACAGGGATGATGACGGCGAGAGGAATGTCGTCTTTCCTGGCGTAGTAGACCGAACCCACCTTCCACTCTCCGTGACCAAACTTCACCTGAAAATAAAACGTTTTAAATTACTTTTACAGATTGAACTCTCCTGTGTCATAGGAAATAAACAATAATTAAAAGGTGCATCTGTTGAATCATTTGTTACTTCAACTTACATGCGGTTTGCCGTCAACAGCATCATTAGCTATGCTGAATGTTTGCACGCTCCATTACTCGTTACGAGTGATTTTCTCTTTACGTTTGTTTTCACAGCATATTTCCTGGGGATATTCCTAATATATATTTTTTAAAACACCAGATCACATTAATAAAGGCAGCTCTACTCTAGATTAATATTTTCTCTGGTATTATATTTTAAACCTGAGGTTTTTGTCATATAACACTTGGGTTTTCATTTTCATATGTATATTCAAATGAAGGAATAAAAGACGCTTTTCACGTTGTTGGTTTCACGTGTATATTTCTACATGTTGCAGATCGCCTGCATCTTACTGGTCAGGTGATCGGGCTGAAATGATTTAAACAAGTGCTTAACTCTGTGCTATATGTGTGAGGAAGACCCTTTTTTTGCAACTTTTCTGAGGATGTGCGTCATTTTGAACTTTTTTCTCCTTTAGTTGAAGAGATGAGAATAATTTGTATGTTTACCACAAGATCCAGCAGGTCGTTGGTTGTGTCTCTGCGCTGGCGTTTGGATTTGGCTTGGGGCTTTGAAGAAGGAGCGTCTAGGATCAGCTTATCATCCTGAAGACAAAGAGGAGATGAACCACATCAGCTACAATTGATGGTAAAAGGTTTACAGTAATATTAAGAAAGTCTGTGTCACTTAACTGGCATTTAATGTCCAATAAAGACAACATGGTACTTTCTCATTACTTTGGAAATAGAATATATGAAAAAGTGCACGAGGCAAAACCAAAAAACACTGATGAAACTTCGGCCTGCAAAGTTTCCCTTCGCTGAACGCAGCCGCTGCTTTGCTCAGAGAGAGAAAGCATGACGGTAATATATTTATAGACGTGCTTGAACATTTCATATCAGAGCTGAAGGTGTGGAAGATTCCTGCTTTTGTCAGATAGCATCTTGGCGGCCGCCGTCACTGAGAGTCCCCGCCTGCACACATTCCCTTTCATCTGAAAGCTGATTGATTTTCAGAGCATAGATCAAGCTTTAAATGTGGTCGAGTGCTGCGTTTCTGGCTGTCTGGGTTTCTGTGGGATGACAGCATCACCTGCCAGACACATTTTAAAAAGCGAAACCAACCGAACAGACATTGTTGCTGTTTTAGAAGTCAATGATGTGACAGTCTCACATCCTATCCTTTGATAAAACGTCAGTATCGGCGCCGCGTTTACAACGTAAATCCATCGTGAGGTCATTATAAACCTCTCCTAGTTCTTCTCCCGGCGCTGTACTTACCTGCAGTATGCTAACGTGACAGGAGGCATCTCCAACAAACGCCTGGGCCTCATTTGCTGTCATCGCCTTGGAGAATCCTCGACCCTGATAAAAGCGCGACAAAGACAGAAAACTTAACAGATGGGAGAGAAAACTGAGATTTCTCTTGGTCAAATGAAAACCATCAACCCTCACATTGACGATGATGATTCTGGTCTCTGTGATGATGTTCTTGTCCAGCTTGTTGAAGGTGGGGTTGGGGTGATACACAAAGTTTTTCAGCTCCTCAATCACGTTGTCCAGATGGAGGGTCGTTCGGAGAGACAGGAGGTCAGGAAACTGTACTGTCGGCGAGTCAAACTGCAGGACAGTATCGTTCTTACTGATGGCCGTCTGGACAAACTGATGGAGACGAAAAAGAGTCAGTTAAACTGGGAAAGGCAAGTTTATTAGCTCAAAATGCTGCAGTAACCTTCACTCCATACAGCTACCATCGGGAAAATGAAATAAAATGAATATGATTAAATAAAAATAAAATAAATCATAAAAGAAATAATAATGAAATAAATAAAACAGAAAATTAATCATGTCTGAAAAATAAATGATAAAAAATATAATTATAAAATCATAAGAGTACAAATAAATAAAAATAGAAAATAAATCATGTCTGAAAAATAAATGATAAAAATATAAATATAAAATCATAAAAATACATATAAATAAAATGAGAAAAAATTAGGAAAATAAAATAAAATCTGCATAGGGCCTGTATATAATTTCTACCCATAAACCTGACTTGTCACTGCAGGTATGACTTGTTATTTTCTCCTCTTGTCTCTCAGTGAAGCTCCCCACTGAGTCGTACCTTCTTGCTGAACCAGACAGTCAGTTTTGATGGAGTGACAACAGAACAACTTCACCTCCTCTTCCCCACTGAGCACTTTATGACAGACTGTCACTTGACGCTGCTCAGCGGTGAAAGGAAAGTGTCACCCACTTCCCTCCGACTGAAGCTTTTGGTTCAAAGAGCAGAAATTGGCAGCAGGATCTCTACTCTTAAGATACAGCTAAAAATTCCACATTTTTTATCCCGTTCCTCAACCAACAACCAACGTTTCCGTAGAAATTCATTGAATTACTCTAAAATCCTGATTTCTACACAAATAGGCAGTGAAAATGAAACAGGAAAATTCCCAAAGACAAAGATGTGTCTCAAAAGTAGATCAAAGTTGATACTTACAAAAAAACCTTCTACTCAAGTTTGATAAATTTTGTTATTGGAGCTGCTGCCCAACCGCATTCTGAAGCTGTGAAACAGCATGATGCACAACCTTTTTATCAAATGCTGCACGACTCTGCAGCAGAGTTTAGCTTCGCATGTTAGATATGAACACACTGGCTGTATTGAACGCACAGTCACCGATTCAGCAAAGAAATGCAAGAAGATTAAAAGAGAGAAAGAGACAAAACAAGAGTTGTTGTAAGATTGTCTTCTGGTGGCTGGAGAGAGTCACAGTACAGGCGGGATTCAAGGTGGATGCAGAATTAGCCGTCGATAAGGGTGCAAAATGTCAGGCGGAGCCTCTGCAGAGGAACATTTTTATCTCCACACACGCTTACCTGGTCAGATGAGTTGTTCTGCGAGAACTCGTCAGAGGACGGCTGCACCTTCATCATGGCTGACTGGATCAGATCAAAGCCACTTCCTGCCACCACAATCCTTCGACCGCCACTGTGGGAGTAGATGAAACACATTCACTCACACAGTTTCCTTAGTTTTTTTCTTTTTCATATTTTAAGTTTAGATTTTGGAGAAAATTCTGTTTTCCCCTAATGCAGGTGAAACTCGAGCTGACTTCCAGGATATTAAACATGTTTATATTGTAGGATTTATTTGCTTTTACAGTCAGTTTGTACAGATTATGCGCTGTTGATGTGAAAAAGTTCACATTTTCTTTTCTGACTTTGCTTCTCCAACATCCTGCTGATGAGAAAATGTTCTCATTCGAATGTAAATGACAGTATTAAGGTTTCTGTCAGATTTTTATACAAAGAAAAGATTATTTACTGCAGCTGATCTGACCTGAACAATCAAAATTAATGCAATCCATTGAAGAAAGAAAAAATGAAATGAAATAAATAGTCTGCTTAATCAGCTATATTTATCTTTAATAACTCACTTTTCACAAACACAATGTTTATTTACAAGAAGTCAGTTTAAAGTAAATTGAAGGGGACATCACCTGTTTGAGGAAGCTCAAGTCAACTAAAACAGATATTAATTAATTAAGTAAGGATTAAACAACGAGGAGCCGTGCATTATGTAAGGGATAATGCCCAACGAGGTGTCCATTATCAGAAATTAATGGACGACGCAGACAGTTGCCTCCACGAAGTCCATTATTCTTGATAATGGACACCTCGGAGGGCATTATCCCGCTTACACCATGGTCACTCACAAAGGAAATAATATAAGATCAACTACTAATGTTGTTTTTGCTGTTAAAATAATGTTTTTCACAAGAAAGGGCAGAGCGGACTATTTAATGTCTTTTGTTATGGCGTTTCCAAGGTAATCGGCTTTAAGAGCACCTGCAGCGCGTTCGGCAGCAGATACTGTTGATACGCCTCATCGTGCACACTGCAGCCAGGGGTAATTGTGGGGAGCTCAATGTGTATGAAAGTGTGTGTGTGTGTGTGTGTGCGCGCGCGCATGGCGCGCCGTCAGGTGATCGAGTCTGAAAGATAAAAGAGTGTTGAACGGAAGTGCCGCCCCCCTCCTTTTAATGGATTCTAGTGAAAACATGATTATTTTCTGCCTGAAATGCATATTTCTTCACAATATGAAGGAAATTGGGGAGGATGTTTATCATGATTATGTGATGTCAGACGTTGTCAGTCCAGATATTTTTTCTGCCCGTTTGTCGCTAACATTTCTGTTGCCACGGTTACCAACTGCCTTTTGAGCCAACGCACTGATTTAGAAATGTTGGGCTATTTGACAGAACTTTTTTTAATTGGTGTCCAATATCACTTTTTAACAGACACCCTGCAACCAATCAGAATCGAGTATTCACCCAGACCATGGTATAAACGGTTATAATCCATGACATGGAGTCTAGAATACCACGACACGTGGCGTCTAATGCACGGATCCGAGTTGTTTAATCCGCTTATACCATGGTCTCACACAGTAAACATTTTATTAAAAAAATGTTATTTCTTATTTACAAATATAGTAAATATGCTAAAGTATAGGATGTACTTAGGATGTACTTGTATGCCAAACAACTGCTGTGAAGCTACAGCGTGTTTCGCTCATTCACCTGTTTAAAAACTTCTGATCTGAATCAGTCGATCAACGCGTTGCTACGGTTACAGAGGGATATTACAGCGATTTAACTCAGAACTATGTGTGCTATATATACGCTATAAAGCTTTTTATATGAACGTGATGGTTTGTTAGAATCCAAACCCTACTTGTAAACACACACTCACCAGATGAAGCTGGCTTTGGGGTTGAAGTCAGTGATTTTTGGATTTTCACTGTACTGGAACGCTGCATCCACGTCTTTGGAGGTGTTATTTCCGTACCACACCGTCACTTTTAACTGGTCTGACGGCACCTTCGGGAGGCGATATTTGCCAGTCTTGCAGGTGATACTTTCACCAAATGAGAGGCTGAAGAAGAACAAGATAGACAAAATAAAGTAACTGGTTAATCTTCTTGTTTCTGACTTGTTTTGATGGGACTGTGACATTCATTATGCACATTATGTCACAATGCACTTCACATTTCTCCTCATCCCAGCGCATCATTTTACAGCAGCATTGTGCTTTACAGGACAGGCTAGCATTACAAGCGAGCAGCTGGTAATCAACACATTGGATATTTTCAATGCACACAATAGCTGACTCAGCAAAAAATTCCAAGAGGCCATTATCAAAGGAAGCAAGGATAGTAAAAGAAAGGGACAGAAAAAGAGATCACATGAGTCAACATCAGAATGACTCTTACTGTCTACAGAGAACTTGAAGAGAAAAGACGCAGGACGCCTCAAGTTTCGTACTGCTGCTTTAAATTCTCCTTAGAAAACCAATATAACCGCTTACACTTCACAGGGAATATTTCCCACAGTGACGCTGATGTCGTCTTTTGTCGCCGTGTCCAGATGGTTTCCTTTGATCGTGATCACAGTTCCCCCGGCTGCAGGGCCCTTTGATGGTGTGACAGATGTAGGTTCGGGGTCCTGGACCGAAAACAAGAAACGACTCATTTAGTCATTCTGATGCTTACTGAGGAGTTCACTATGAGGGAAACAGACAAATTTTAAAGCATAAAATTTGTTTCAAGTGTATGGCTTTATGAACATCGCTGTAGAAGACAATAGAAGCTGAAATGCACCAGCTGGTTGGTTCCTGTTTAGACTGGGAAATTTGGATCAGTCTGGTTTACTTCAGTATCAACCTGAGTGATGAAGAATGGCTCAGAGGAAGTGTGGCGTGTCCTTAAATATTTGGCTTGTTGGCATGTCATATTTGTTCCTGCTGTTTTGGCTTTGGGAGCTGAAAACAAAAATAAACATCCCCAAAGAGACAGGAACTTGTGACAACTCCTGGCTGTCTGCTCATTATCTAGTAGCAGAAAAAGATCAAAATCTTAAAAAAATGGCTGAAATTCCCGAAAGTAAAGTCATTTATAACGCAGTAACCAGTTAGCGGAGATGCTACCGCACTCAGACGGAAAGCAAAAAACTGTCCTTATTAGAGATGTTCGATATTATTTGCTGATATTTGGATTTAAATGTAATATCAGAAATGATTGGTGTCAGTTCTGACTTTTATAACCTCTTGACACCTCATATGAGGACGTCACACATTTGGTCGTCTGCACGATTATAGTAAATTCTGTGTAACTGGAACCCGGCGAACACTTGGACTACCTTCTGCTGGTATTCGAACAGTCGTTGCTTTTCTATTTAAAATTGCATTTATATCTACATCATATATAAGAAAATGTGTATAAACCTAACAAAATGTATAATTGTAAATGATAAAAATTGTATTAATTTGTTCCTCCAAACCGAAAAAAACCAAGAAGTCATCTTTAATGTAAGTGAAACCGAAGCTCAGGTTTGCTGATGCAACAAGCACAAATAAAACAAACGCTTCAGCGACGCCTCCTCTCACTCAAAATGTCAAAATATAATAGATGCGAAGTTCAGTTTTTGAGATACTTTTGCTTCTTTAGTACAACCTGTAATAAATCCCATGGCTTTCACATTTCTGAACCAAATTGAACGTTAATATAGATGTCAGTCGCCACACAGTTAACATCAGACCACGTCATCACTGACAGCATAAAGAGCTCGGAAGTTAATGTTTTTGGTTTGGAATTATTTTTTAGCATCTTCAGACATAAAATTTGCTGTTTGTGACGACTGTCAAGCTGAAGTTATGCGAGAAAAAACCAAGACATCCAAAAGATTTAGTTTACTTTCGACCCTGCTGTTGGAATATACATGTATGAGAGGTGGGCCTCCATTACAGAAATAATCTATTAGGATTTGTAATTAATATGTAAACTGATAAATCACATTCATATCTCATAAAAATATTTGCCCCCAAAGCAACCTTTTTTTTTTTTTTAATGTAAATGGATTTTAGTGAAACTGAACTGAGTAACAGAAACAGATATTAATATCGTAAACTCAGCCTCTAATGTCAGGAAAAACTAAAAAAAATAAACAGAAAATGTTCCTGGTCAAAACCGACCAGATCTGAAGTTAAAGAGTAATTTTAAGTAATTTAACAGCTCCAGTCTCCAACATGTTTTCATTCAGACTGGAAACCAGCATGGGATCCGTCAGTGTCTTCAGCCTGGTCCTGCAGCAGAGGTGATGATCTCCTGCTCTGACTGCAGCCTGAAGCTGGATGCTGCATCAGGACCAAGCGCTGTGCATGGAGAGGAGTTTACACAGCAGCTGCTTCTGTTCACAGCTCAGAGTTAACTATACGTGCTTTCACGTCTGTCTTCAAAAGGGTCAAATATGGCGTGATAAAGTCACCAGACTTGTTGCTGGTCGCTTTTTCTTTAGAAAGAGGCGCAAAAGGTGCCTGAACATCGTTAAATACAGCTCCAGCGTTGCTGCAGTATTAGCAGAGACTGGCCGGGTGCATCAGTGTAATTATTTAACCCTGATTTAATGTATCTATAAATGTAGATTTACAGTCTGTAAATATGTGAAACACCTCTGATATTCTTCTGTTCGTACCAAGTATGGCATGTACCTCATACTGGAGGTGTGTAATATCTGTTTTGCTTTCTAGGTATTTTTCGGTGCATTTCATTCTGATCTTTTAATTACTGTTTAGTTTAGTTTAGTTAATTTAGGATCCCCTTTAGCTGTAGCAAGCTGCAGCTATTCTTCCTGGGGTCCAGGCACAATTATAACATCAAAAAACAAAAACTTGTAAAAGTTACACAGCACATCAGTACTTCTGTTAAACCATAGAATACAAGTTATTTACATTTTTAAATCCATCTATTTACGCCCATTTTTACATTTTTTTACTAAATGCATGCGTGTCATGTCCATTCATGTTATATCCAGTACTTGAATAATAATACATCGTATTCTATCATATATACAGTTTACTGTAATACACACCCTATTCATGCACAAAATATGCTTACTCATAATTGAAATCAACCTGTAAATTTAGGTTTATTCTGTTACACATATATTTGTATTTATTATACTTTTATCACCAAACCCTTATAATTATGATTTATATAGATACCTGTACTTTTAACAAATAGTCTTAATATTTTAAAGTTTTATAGATTAGTGGTTAATTTAATGTTCTTTGGTAGTGAATTCCATATTTTCAACTCTTACTGCTGCAATGACTCATCAATGAAATTTTGTTACAACTTTACAATAAAGTCTGCTGATCTTGATAATGAATTAATATATAAAATCATTTCATTAAGTATAAAAATGCAGTTAAATGACAAAAACAGCTAAATATCACTGGAGGTAAACCCTTTCATCAGTAACTTTTGTTTAAGTCACCCTACAGCTACAAAAAAAATGTTAAATTCTCCTTTTAATACCATGAAAATGAGTGAATTCTGATTGTTGTTTGGACAGTAAGTTGAATGGAGAACACTGCACCTCTGAGCTGCAGTGTTTACAGTCAGACACAAACTGCTGCTGGCATAAATGAGTTATTTTGGTCCTAGCAGTTTGCTGTAATTAGCTTTTTGTTACCTCAGTGAAAACAAGCATCATCAACAACACCATTAAAATCCTCTGACTGAGCCTAGTTTGAGAAACAAAACAGCTCAGCAGGTGAAGCTTCCTCTGATCAGATTTATTTCTCTGTTTGCGGCGCGGAGAGAAAAAGCCGCTGGAGTTTGAAGGGAGCTCTGCACAGCGTCGCATTCGTGTGCGAGGGATATTTTTACACATGGCTGCTTCTTTAGGAGCCGATTTCTCCGAGCTGCAGAGGGAAGCCTTCACTTTGTCACAAACCTTTTAATGTTTCTGGGATTTGATCTGTGGGGTCTCAAGCAGCTGTGACATGCAATCTTCTGTATTGCCTCAGAAACGTTGATGGGGTGCGCGCATGGAGTCGGCAGCTTTCATGATGCCAGATTTAACCATTTTTAAAAACTCCTGACAGCTGAATGAAAATGATCAGAATTAGAGTCGGTGTTCGTGATGGAAAAAGGGAAAGAAGGTTTATCTACTGTCTGAATGAAGCATTGGAGCGTTATGAAATAAGTCTGGTAAAATCTAGTAAAGAAAAAAAAAAAAAAAAAAAAAAAAAGCAACATGCTCCACCCCAAACGGCTAAATCTGTACTATAGTCACTGTTCTTGGTGCTTCATGGATGAGCTGATTAATACACAGATTCACAAATAGATTTAAGCTTTAAGGCCCTGTACAGTTACAACTGTCCACGTCACCTACACCATGCAGCTGAGACAAACTCCTCAACGATGGACTTCAGACTACTGCAGTCAAACTCTGTACTCAGGCCATTCAATAACAAAGCCAAACTATCTGGAGTCCATTCTGCAAATACAAAGGTTATTCTCAGGTGAAAAGCTTTAAAGAGGACTCTCAACCATCAGCCTGAGAATGGACCATGCAATACGCAGAAAAAACCCAAAAAGCTTCATCTCAGACTCATCAAGCCTCATTTAGCATTAAAATGCAAAAGTTTGTAAAAGTCCAATTAGACAAAGTTTAAAAAGAACACAACAGCATGGCTTAGAAGTGTAAAACCAAAGGATTTCAAGGGAAATGTTTTATGGAAAGACCAGACCAATATAGAGATGTTTGATCAGAATGAACAAAAACCGGATAACAGAATCACCTCATACTAACTTTAAAGCACGGCGGTGGAGGGATGATGATCTGGGCCTGTTTTGTAGCAAGAGGACGTAGACAACTTACAGTCAGCTATCCACTGTTCAGAATTGAGAACGACCAGATTATACATGTCAAACTCAGGCCCGTAGGCCAATTTTGGCCCGCTGTGAATTTGAGTTTGACACCCCTGGACTAGATACATTTTTCTAATGCAAACTGCAAACTAGTTTATTCCCCACAGGTATCTGAATAACAACACTGGCATGAAAACCTTCTTGTCACACAGAAATCTATAAACCCGTACCTCATCATCATTTGATGCTCATTATCCATGTTATTGTTTGAGGGACAGTGTTGAGAAACACACACTCTTAAGCAAACTCACCCGATATGTAAAGAGGACCTGAGATTTGCCTTTTCTTCCTCCCTCTACTTCTATCTCCACTGCTCCTTTGTTTGCTGGCTCCAAAGGAAGGTCGTATGGAGGGGTCTGCTTCACTGGGCCGATCCTACAGACCACACTGTGGAAAGAAAGAAACTCCATAATGCATCACCAAAGACCTTCATTATAAACTAGAAAAATGGTAAATGCCACTGATGTGCAAGTACAGATTCATTCTAATGAGTGTGTTTGATGTAACCTCATGAATTGGCCCAGTGATTATTAATTATATAAGAGGCAATCTGATGTTAATACAATTATGCAAGTACTTTAGTTTTAAGGCTAACTCCTACTTAAAAGATCAAAGCTCCATTATGAAACTTTTGAGTAATCTGCAAAAAAAATATAACCAGATAAAAAGCATCTGACAGGTGATGTCAGAGGCCGTCGGCATGTACAAACCTGGTTGAGACGGAGTATCTGTCCTCCAGGTGTTTACAGTCCACACCAGCCACTGTGATCTTTTTGATGTCCTCCTTCTTAATTCCCATGTTGGAGCCTTTGATGGTCACCGAGATCTGACCGTTCAGAGGGCCGTAGCGAGGGATAATCTGTAGGATGAAGAGAAAAAGCCCCAAAACGTTTAATTAATAAAAGGCATAATACTGAAACTGACTAAATTACCGCCTGTAGTCGGAAATAAAAGCAATTTCCACTTTTAAAGGTACAGTTTGGAAGAATTACTGACGGTCTCCGGTGCAAAAAGACTGCACTGCAGGTACCATCTTCTTCTGTGGTGCTTTTAAAGATACACTGTGTAACTAATTAGGCTTTTTATGAGCAAAAATCAAGTATGGCTTTCATAAATACAAAATTTACCAAAGTGTAATTGCAATCACATCCAAATGAAAGCGTTGCTTAGATTTAATAACTTATCATACATAGGTAGTGGTGCAACCAACATAAGGCTGCCATGTTGCATCGCCATCATTAAACAGGGTAGCCAACAGAGGACAGCTTAATCAATGAGCTAGGAGGAAATCTAGTTCATTGGTTGGTCAGGAGGGACTGTAGCTCATTCAGATCCAGTATAGAAGCACAACATGAATTGGTTTTACGCCAGGACAGACAGCGACATACCCAGCAAGTTGTGCTACATCACTTTCTCTCTTGGTACACTGGATGGTCAGTTTGCTTTCACACTGCAAGTGAACTGCACCAGGGTTCACTTACGAGTGAACCAAGAATCCCAGTTTTCAAGTGCTCTGAAACTCACTTCTTTGGTCCACACCAGAGCTCAAACATGCATTAAACACTGCTCCAAACAAGCTGTACTATCTATACAAGCAAACCAAGGTTCGCTTAAAATGAACCAAAAAGAGGACAGAGTGACCGCCCCCTTAAAGCGCCGAAGGTTCTCCCTTCATACAGAGAAGTTTGTCCATTTCAAGATAAAAAATAGCGACACAAATAATGCGGCTGACATATGTGAGGACCCTCGACAGGTAGATATGAACAGCTCAGTCTATAAATAAAAAAACACAAGAGTTATTATAGTAAAATGATTACATACAGCGAGAAACACAGCTTTTAATGACAAAAAATCTTCTGTCTTTGACTTTCATTTTGTTACCTGTTGCACCTTTCAGCTACAGATGACAACACTGATGAAGAAAAACTGAATTTTTCATGCCTGGATTGTATGATGTGAATTTAATAAGATTACAGTAGAATTTTAATGGGTGAATATTTGATGAGGAAAAGAGTCTCAAAAGTTTCAATTGAAAATATGTGGAGGGTAATTCTGTCCAGTGCAAAAACTATGCTTCATAAACATAAACAAACATTTCTCTTTAGACTGACAAAAGCTAACTGAAGCAATTAAAAGGTTATTTATTGCAGTTTTATTGCCATTTTTTTTTTTTTTTTTTTAAAATTTAAATGACTGCAACCAAACAGCAAAAAGGAATAAGTTAGCTGTGAGGCTTGTCTGCTTGAGGTAGAGTTGTTTTTGTGAAAGATAAGGTATTTACTAGTTTATATGTAGTATTCACTGTTCAAAGTGGAGCAGTGTTAACTAAATGCAGCTAAAAGATTTCCAATAATTGAGTTCACAATGTGGCTGATAAGTTGCTTGCTAGTTCATTTATCCGACTTCTGGTCCTCCTGAAATCCTCCACCAAAGTCATATTTGCCAACACAAATTGTTTAGGGGAATAAAATGAAGGTGGATTTTCTATTGTTGATTATTGTTTTAAATATATCCACACAGGTGGAAAGGAGATGTAATGCTCTTCTCGTGCACAGACAACTGGATGTTACATGCTGTGTTTTACTGACATACCAGTTACATGACATATCAATGACTCAGGAATGGCATCAATAAATGACTTCTCCTGCTAGTTCATCTGCCAGTTTCAACAGCACAAGCCATTCATTAGTTTCTTTCAGGTTTTTTGTTGACCTGGTTTCAGTGGACATGAACTGACGGCACAAAGAAGAGTTTTTCTGTGATATAATGTCATGAGTTTCACAGCTGCTGGATAATTTTTCAGTCATAATCCTTTTGGTCTCATGACATGGCTGTCACATCTTCTGCAGAAGCCTAAAAAGAACACAATCATGTCAACTAGCGAGGATCAGAAATGAGAAATAATTCTCAAATGGCTTCAATCTGCAAACACCAGAAAGCAAAAAAGCTTTAACACAGAAGGTAAACTGACTTAATACTGAGCAATAGCATTGTGTTTGAGATGGACAATAGGATTTAGCTGCATGGTTTGACCAGATCTGATTAAAATGGATCAAATACGCAAAACACTAACAACGGCTGGTTTTCTTCCTGTGTGTCTAATTTAGCTTGTGAGCTCTGGGTTTTCCTGATGGCTTCGTCCTCCCGCAGGGGGAACATGACTCCAGTATGTATAGGTGTGTGGATGTGTGTACATATAAGTGGGTGTGTATGTGTGCTTATATACACGCAAATGTATATAGGTTGTTCTCTTTTTTTAATCTTTTTTTTTCTTTTTTCCTTTCTCTCTCTTTTTCTCTCTACAAGGTGTTTTCTGTTTTCTCTTCTTTTCGATTATCTTTCTGTCCCTCTTCTGTCCTCTCCAGTCCGGTCCAGCAGTACAAACTTTGTAATACAAACAATTATGCAAAATAAATAGAAAAATAAAATTAAAATCCAGAATTTCAAGGGGAGCATTATATCTATGATGCTTCCCTTGGCAAAGTAAATTTGCCCAGCAGAATAGAGCATCCAGAAAATCCATTTTGCCTGCTTAAATGCTGGACAAGACAAAAAAAAACAAACAGTTCTTAAATTTAAGTTCTTAAACAGCGCCCCCTGTTGTGTGGAGGTTGTTTATTTAACATCAGGTTTACCTAATTTACAATCTCACAAGTAAAGAAATACTTGAAGTTCAGGAGTAATAAAATCTAAATAAATAAATTCTAAAATGATTTCCAGTAGACAGACTCGCTTCTCTTGCTTTTTCCTTCTTTTCGTACATTTTTTGAGTTTTTAAACAGTTCTAGTGTTTTCTATTTTTTTTTTATTTTCAACAGTCTGATCTAAACATGAACATGAACCATTGAAACCATCAAAGAGGGATCTCTGTCTGTATTTTGGTTTTATAGATGTAAAATGAACATGAAATTGACTTAGACATATTTAAAACTTAAAAATCTACTTTAAAATGAGGGTGTGAAGGCTTACATTTTCATGGTCGTAGATGTATTTCCCCTTCACTGATCTGTGGCTTATTTATCCATTTAAAAGTCTCTGAAGGCGCTATTTAAAAGGTATTTTCCACACAGTAACACTTTTCAGTATTAGTTTAATGTATTTTTGTAACTAAGTGACTGTTGCATGAAGTAAGTAGTAAAGTTTCTCTAAATGAACTTAACTCTGCTGCTTAGGATCAATTCTACACGTCGTGCCTCAGGACCTTTTCTTTTCTCTCCTGTTTTGTATTCACAACGTGAGTCCTCTGGCTGCACAACTTCAATATATTTCCCATTTTCTCTTGAACATCGGTCATTTGTTCCAGGTCCTGTCTTGATTTCCTCTGGGCTGCAGCTGATTAAGTCAGAAGTTGTTCGTTATTTCCACAGAAACATCACAGATTGCTGTGGAAAGTTTTTAACGAACCAGAGAACAAGAGGAAGTAAATACACAGGTACATCTAAATTTTTTTTATTTTTTTTTAGATGTACCTGTGTAGGATATATATAGCGTTTCACTCGTCACATTGCCCTTTAATTAAAGATATTTTGGCCCAAATCCAAACAGATATGTACAATATTTTTGACAAATGCTGCTTTATGTAGAATTTGCATCAATGCTTGTCTTGTTTTGTTAATTTTTTTTATGTCACTGAAGCCTTTGTAAGCCTTTTCATGTCCAGTCAAATTTTTAACTTAATTTTCCTGCAGAATCTACCAAAATCTGCAGTCTGATGCAGACTAGCTGTACCAATTGAGGGCATTTTATTTTATTTTATTTTATTTTTGTATTGAAGAAAAGCTAAATATGACTATATATTCTGAAAACAAATGACATTTACATCATTAATGGAATTTAATCTAACAGGTTTTAAATGAACCTGCAGGCTACTCAGTGACTGTGTCACATGCAGAACATACAGAGTGGAACGTGTTCAGAGAAGAGTGATCATGCCAATGTGGCCCCGCCCACATGCAGGCAAGAGGAAGGCCCGGAGAACCCCGAGGTTCAAGCAGCTGGCGGCTGTCCCCAAGAACAGATGTCAATCGCCCCGCTCTGGAGCCAGCCATGCATCCACCCAGGAGGTGTCAGAGGGGGGGCCGCAGCAGAGCAGGGGGAACAGGCTCCAGCAGCCCCGGACCGGCAAAGTCCGGGCACCCAGGGCAGACAGAGTGCGAGCCCCAGGACCCCAGGAGCCCGAAGGCAACCCCCCTACCCCCGCAGGCAGAAGGTAAAGCCCACGCCAATGGAGAGCCAGGACACCCAGACCGCCACCGAATGGCAGCCAGGCCGCGCTCCCCGGGCACCAAGGCCCTTTCACCCCTCCCACACACTCACATACACTCTCTCACACACACACACACACACACACACACACACACACACACACACACACACACACACACACACACACACACACACACACACACACACACACACACACACACACACACACACACACACAAATTTAAGAACTTTCAAGCATGTCTGCACTTTGAAACAGTAATTCATGCCTTCGTAACCACCCGGTTGAATTACTGCAATGCACTGGGGCGAGTCAGTCGTCTTTATCTTGACTGCAGCTGGTACAAAACGCAGCTGCACAACTTTTAACTGGCACTTCACCCCAGTTTTATCATCTCTTCACCGGCTGCCCTCGTACTTTAGGATCCATTTTAAGTTCTTTTTATTTGTTTATAAATGTTAGAATAACTCTGCCCAACTGTACCTCTCTCAGCTCCTCTGTCCCGACTCAACCGTCTCAGTCTCTCAGGTTGGCTGACTAACTTCTCCTGACTGGATCTGAGACTAAACAGAAGCTCAGAGGCGATCGGGTCTTTGCAGCGGCAGCACCTAGACCACAGGTGTCAAACTCCAGTCCTCAAGGGCCGGCTTCCTGCAGGTTTTTGTTGTCTCCATCCTCCAACACACCTGACCAACACTCATAACTAGTT
The DNA here is from genome assembly GCF_933228915.1 of Telmatherina bonti. Classification (NCBI taxonomy): domain Eukaryota; kingdom Metazoa; phylum Chordata; class Actinopteri; order Atheriniformes; family Telmatherinidae; genus Telmatherina; species Telmatherina bonti. The sequence goes on along the minus strand of NC_136632.1, from coordinate 24,376,110 downwards.
TGACGAGAAGCTGCTGGAGCCATTTGATTTGAATCAGCTGTGTTGGTAAAGAGAAACAACAAAAACCTGCAGGATACCGGCCCTCGAGGACTGGAGTTTGACACCCCTGACCTTGACTATGGAATGAGACAGGCGTCCTCTGTATCTGCTTTTAAATCTCTGCTGAAGACCCATCCGTTTACGCTGGCCTAGGGATGCACCGATACCAGTACCGGTATCGGCATCGACTCAATACCATGCGTGTGTACTCGTACTTTTATTAATAAAAGTGAACGGATACCACAATCGATACCACACTGGTCAAGCCAGTGCAGATGTGTTTGATGACATGCTTCGGACATGTTTTAAAAGAAATAAATGCCTTGAATGTTAAAATGTGACATTTTTTGTTCCACTAAAATCCAGATCTTTGATTCAAAACCACACATTTATAGTTGTATTTAGGTAAAATGTGTCAAATCAGAATAAAACTGGTTGAAATAGTTTGATCTGTTTGTATTAGTGAGGTAACTTCAGAAAGGATGGGTCATTTATTACAACCTAATGAAATCTTACACAGTTAAAACAGCAATAATAACCATAGTTACAATAATGTTCACATAAACAGATTTGGTATTGGCAGATATCGGTATCGGCTGATATTCAAATTTCAGATATTGGTATCGGAACTCCCAAAAAGTGTATTGGTGCATCCCTTCTCTGCCTCTTTGTATTAAATGGCAAAGTTGACATTTTTTATCTGATTTTATTTGAATTTATTTTAGTTGAATGTAATTATTTTGCTCTTAGTTGTAGTATTTTACATTTTAATCGTTCTCTTTTCTGTGTTTTTATTCCGCTTTTACTTTTAACTCTGCACATTGTGTCACTTTGGTCAACTTTGTTTTTTTGAAGTGTGTTATGAATAAAGTTGCAATGCAGTTGCATAGAAACTTTCCTTCCAGTTTTGGGATTGACCTGGCAGGAATTGCAGATGCAGGAATTTTAACGGATCCTTCACAATAATGGTGGAAATGAGCTGCTTGGCAGTGGTCTGTGCTCTCCGACTGCTTTTATACTTTATTTACGAGACTAAAATAGTTGTTCTAATAAAATTAAAGCTGCAGCTAATTCAGATTCATCCTCTGGAAAAGGCCTGGTGATGTAAAGCACTACTAATTTCCACATTAATTATCAGAGAAATGTTTGGACTTTAACCTCAGGAGATGATGATTAATAGTCACACCCCTAAAAAGCTGAACTCACTCCTGCTATGAGAGCAAAACCAACTATTGACTATAATTTAATGTTGCTTGTTCTGCCTGTTGGATTCTTGTCATTTTGCACTTATGATTCACACTCCTGCAGGTTTCAGATGGTTCTCGTCCTCAGTCATCCGTGTCATTGCCTTCTATGTTTGTCATTTCCCTGTAACTGCATCACACTGGGAGCGTGGAGGCTCTTCATCCGCTGAACCATTAAAAGCCACTGGATGCAGTTCTGGTTGGTGCTTTAGATATGTTTAAGATGAAGTGTTGTGATTGATGTTCAGAGGATGCTGAGCTGAGAAAACACTGTCTGAAATGACAAAACCAGATGACAGCCTGAATGTTTTGCTCCACTTTCAGCCATAATCAGAGTTTTAAACTGCAGAAAATGACTTCTGAGATCTTCTATGAAACACAGCTTGTCCCAGAAGAGCCTCAGGAGGTTAGCATGACTGTCCTATTTGTGTCAAAGCACAAAGAAGATGCTGCATTTGTAACAGGAACAGACCCTGTTGCCATGGAGAAGGACCGTGGATTAAATGCTTTTGTTCCAGCGACCAGGACATCATGAAGTCTTCAGACAACAAACTTTTCACTCCATTTTAAAAGAAAACGGCTGAAAAGTTCTGCAGGTGCATCAGGCTCAATGTGGGAACAAATGGGCTTTTAACACCTGATGCTAACATGCATCCTGTCTGAGCCAATCACAGGTGGACAGCTTGAAATCCAGTGATTTTTACCAGAGTAACCTGGTAGCAACCTTCTGCGACCAGATCCGACTTTCCAACATTAAAACCACTGATGGTTGTTGGAAAAACCTGCATCCCAGCGTTCACATGGATGCAAACTGGCACCACATACTTCAACATGTCTGCAAGCATTAAGTGAACTTTAGTCACATTGCACCTTTCTAAGGTAAAAAGCACAAAGTCCTTCGCGATAGATTAAAGAAATAAAAAGGAAAAACAAATATAACAAATGGATATAACTAAATCCTTGCCTGGATCCTATTTAAAACCAGAGGAACTACATTCCACAGCTGAGATCTGACTGCCTCAAGTAAACAATCATCCAAAATTTTTACATCAGGACAAAGACACCCAAAAAATCTCTACCTAGATGGTCGAATAGCATTTTTCTATTACATGGAACAAACAGTACAATTTTTTTTTGTCTTGTCCAGCATTTAAGCAAGCAGAATGATGGTCTGGATGCTGTGTTATGCTGAGCAAATGTACTTTTCTAGACTTTTATTTTATTTCTTTATTTATTTTGTGTAAATTTTTGAGTTTCTACTGCTGGATCAGACCAAAGAGGATCGGAGCAACAGAAAGACAAAGGGAAAGAAAACACCTCGTAGAGATAGAGAAAAAGAGCAAGATAGAAAGAGAAAGAAGGAAAAGAACCAGACATTTGCATAAACGTACGCATATACACCCTTACGCATTTGCCTATATAGACACATCTACCTACATATTCACACACATGGACACAAACAGGCCAATCTTAGATTCTTTTCCCCCTGCAGAGGACTAGACTATCAAGTGTCAAGAGCACCATAAACTATCAGGTTAGATATTAATGGGAGACAAAGAAAACAAGCTGCTGTTAGTGAGTAATCCTGCACACAATTCAGTGACTGTGTCACATGCAGAACATACAGAGTGGAACGTGTTCAGAGAAGAGTGATCATGTCAATGTGGCCCCGCCCACACAAAGGCAAGGAGCGGCCCAGGAGGACCCTACAATTTCACACCTAACTGGCAGACTTATTTCAAAGATTATGTAAAAGGAAAATGAAAATAAAGAAGGAAAATAAAGAAGAAATAAAGAAAAAGGAAATATAATAAAAATTTAAGATATATAAAGCAAATAAATGAATAAGAGGCCTTCAGCTAAGCAGCTGTATGAAGACAAAATTTAACCTTGGATCAACCTTCAAATCTTCACTCATGACTCATAAACATGTTCATGTGGTGAGGAACTGCAGGTGGACCATGTTGTCCTGCTCCATCTATTCCCCAAACAGCTTCCAGAAGCGCTGCACACACTGAACAACCCAAAGACCGGAGCAGCTGAACCAGAGAAACATCCGAGGACCAGACATAAACACTGCATCTGATCCAGGTTCATCAATGTAAAAACTGGGATTTAAACTGTAAACTTACTTTCCAGCGACTTCATAGAACAGTTTCTGGAACATCTCACCAGTCCAGGCTGAACTGTAGGAACTGATCATGTAAAAGTTAAGATCCAGAATGGAAACAAACTTTACAGACGGTAAATCAGCAGTCTTGCATGCTCCTCTGCGAGCCTAAAGATGATTAAATAGCTTTTCTGTGCAGCAGCCGCCTGCAGCACTGCAGTGGACCCTGACAAGCATCTCTTAAAGAGCTTAGACAACAATACAGAGTCCGAGGTCTTCATGCTCTCCAAACTCTCCCAGAAACTAATCTGAGGAGATCTTGCTCCCAAACCCGCGGGGTCCAGAGGATCTATTGGTAAGTCCTGTACCAGACACTCCAGGAATACCTGAGGACGTTCTTGGTCCCCGTCCTGACTGATCTGAGCCATTTCAGAGGGAACAGAAAGACCGGAAGCTGCTGGTTATGATGTTTGAGCAGACTGGTTGGTTATGAGTAACCATCAGGTTCATCACCATGACATTTTCACTTTTCGCTTCGGCTTCTTTTTCATTTCTTTGTTTTTATAAAGATTACTATCAGGAACATTTCATGCTTTGTAACATCCAGCTGCTTCTAAAACACATGAAACCTCTTTCAGGAGAGTGGTAGGGATTTCAGACTCACGTCAGAGATGATGGGGTTGGGGCACTGTGCTGGCTCCGGCTGCCGGCAGAGCTCGCTGTAAACACACGTCTTTGTGGCTTCGCACCAAACACATCGGTAGTTAGCATCGGCGTGTTTGCACAAGCTGCAGTCCTCTCTTCCCACTGAGCAGTTGTACAGCACCACTGTCAGAGATGGTGGGAAAAGAAGAGATGTTGGAGCGAATCATCGTCATGGAGACTGAAACATGGCGTTGTGTGAGGGACACACCAACCTGTCAGAGTGCTGTCAATCTTCCTCTCAGTGCCTCTCTCTTTGATATGGAAGGAAATGTTCACCTCCTTCTGCTTGTCGTAGGCAAACTGCAAACACACAGGGACATAGATTCAATTCAGCTATATTTGTACAGCGCCACTTGACAACGACGTCATCTCAGGACACACTGCTGCCGATTGCCTGGACTGGTTGGGACATTATGGATGAAGTCCATAATGGGACTCATTTCTTGATGAATCTTCAGATGTGAATAAAACGTTCCTGAATGCATCAGGAAAGCTAATTTAGCTAATTTAGTCATTAGCCTCATACTGGAAGAAGCTAAGTCTCTGAATCATCAAAGAAATGTTGGGTTTTAATGCAAATGACTCGCGCATGCTCGTAACTCCCCAAAAACGGTCGCAAAGCCTGGAAGTCCACTGAAATCTCCAAACTAGGAAAATTAAAACACTGTCAGAAGTTGTTGCTTGTTTGATCGTTCCAGTTGAAGACTAGAAAAGTCCCGTAAACAGCAGGATTTAATCTGTTTCTGGTGAGGCAACGTAAGCGAGCAGCCTGGATTCGTGCAGCTGGTCCTGGCACCAATCATGCAAAATCATGTTAATCAATAGGAAAATTTAAACAAATGATAAAAGATGAGATAATTAAAAGTTATGAGGCAAATAAGGTTTTTTTTTTTTTTAAAGTAATGTAATGTTGAATTCTATTATTTATTGTGTGTATTATGACTGTTTACTGCTTAAGTTTCATTGTAATGGAATTTAATGTGTATTGCTGTATTTTTCATGCTGTAAAAATTTTATGGTGTCATTGACAAGGGGGTTTTGGACTAGATAAGTGCCCAACTACTTCCGAAACCCTTTTTCAAACTTAAGAAACTTATTTTATTTGTTGTAACCAATATTTGTTCTTTTCAAAGTCCTTTTTCTTTAGTTATAAATATATTGAAAAACAAACCAAAAAAAAAACGTTCATTTTGGTTGGCTGTGTGAAGCAGGGGTGTCCAACTCCAGTCCTCCAGCAGGTTTTATTTATTTCCCTCCACCAACACCGCTGATTCACATCAAACAAATCCAGCAGCTTCTTCTATTCATGAATTTTGGCCAGGTGTGTTGGAGCATGGAGACAACAAAAACCTGCAGGATACCGGCTCCTCATCCTTGGGTGTGAGGGCAAACGAACAGAGATCAGCCGGGTAGGAAGCTGCGGTGAGTCTATTGCTGGATAATTGTCACAGTAAACACTGAAACCCCCCATGTTTCATTCTGGTTTAGACAACAAAACTGCGATTAAAGTTGTTTTAGAGACTTCTTGTGAAGATTAGAATAACTTTCCTCTAATAATTCTCTTTTCTTCAGCTTCTATGTTGTTCATGTGAACATACGGGCATGTCCACCTGACATCTGCATAGATCAGGAAAAGGGTGTATAAAAGCTTGTTTTATGGGCTATGGATCAGAAAGAGAGAACGAGATAAACTGGGACTCATTTCTGTGTCTTCAGTCAGCTGAACCAGTGAGCCAGAAATCCATTTTCCCAGCATAATTTGGGCTGTCCACTGAAAAGCAATGCCTGTTCTTCATTATCTTCATGACAATATAAAGCATGACTGATATTTTCTTTTACTAATTTACTAATTATTCAGTGGATCAAAAACTTTATAAGTTGTTTTAAACATGTTGAGTTAAAATTCTCCGACAGAGAAAGTGAACACGTCCCATTTCTATCAGAAGTAAAAACATCGAGTCAAATATTATAATGACAGTCCTGGCAAAAAAAAGAAAAAACAAAGGGAGAATTATATCAGAAGGAGGGGTGGGATCAATTAAAACAAAAAATCTAATTAATTCCAGGCTTTGTGAATAATTTGTCTCGATTAATCGGATATTAATAACCAAATTTGCCCCAAAAAAAGCCACATTTTTTTCATTTAAATGGAGGTAAGTGATGATGAAATCAAATAACAGAAAAAGCGATTAATGTTATAAACTATCTATTAAAGTTTGTAAAAATGCATTTAACTTTAAAACAGTAAAAAAGAAAAAGAAAACAACCGTGGCCAAAACTAAACAATAAACTGTCATTTTAAATACTTTAACTCAGAGCCGCAGCTCCAGTTATTCTCTGATTAAAAGTCTACAATATTTTAACTGTATAAATGTTTTTAACAACACTCTTCATTAATAGACATGAAGCGGGAGGGAGGAAGAGGAGGAGCTTTGCAGCTCCTGCTGACAGAGAAGAGAAAACAACACGTCCTCTTAATGTCACTCACCAGGACTCCTGAAACCACCAGGAAAAGACGCGAGACTACTTCACTGTCATTTTGTCATCAAATACCTGAATGTTCTGAAACACGCTAAACACAGCGCCAACGCAACTAAGTTAGTGGCGGAGGAACGGTGTGCATCAGCGTCATCGGTGTGCTCTGATAAACACATAAATGTGGTTTTTTTTTTAACGCATTGATGTTTCTGTAAATTCATTACAAATAACGTGTTAAAGTCCCGTCTCTGCTTGTCCAGTTTCTCTTTGTTTTGTGACAAAACAAAAAAGAGAAAAAAAAACTCCCAGTGACAAGGACCTGTCTGTTTATCACACTGTGTGACTGTTCACTGCGTTCACATGACGGAGAGCCGCTGCCAGACCTCCCACCGACTGCTCCAGAAGATAACACTTCATCTTCATCATCTTCATCTTCGTGCCGCTTATCCGGGGTCGGGTCGCGGGGGCAGCAGCCTAAGCAGGGAAGCCCAGACTTCCCTCTCCCCAACCACATTTGCCAACTCTGCGGGGGATCCCGAGGCGTTCCCAGGCCAGCCGAGAGATATAATCCCTCCAGCGTGTCCTGGGTCTTCCCCGGGGTCTCCTCCCAGACGGACGTGCCTGGAACACCTCACCAGGGAGGTCCAGGAGGCATCCTGACCAGATGCCCGAGCCACCTCAACTGGTTCCTCTCGATGCGAAGGAGCAGCGGCTCTACTCTGATCTCCTCCTGGATGACCGAGCTCCTCACCCTATCTCTAAGGGAGAGCCCGGCCACCCTGCGGAGGAAACTCATTTCAGCCGCCTGTATACGAGATCTGGTTCTTTCGGTCACGACCCACAGCTCATGACCATAGGTGAGGGTAGGAACGTAGATCGACTGGTAAATCGAGAACTTCGCCTTCTGGCTCAGCTCCTTCTTCACCACAACAGACCGGCGCAGAGCCCGCATTACTGCAGACGCCGCACCGATCCGTCTGTCGATCTCGCGCTCCATCTTTCCCTCACTCGTGAACAAGACCCCGAGATATTTAAACTCCTCCACTTGAGGCAGGACCTGACTCCCGACCCGGAGAGGGCAATCCACCCTATTCTGGCTGAGGACCATGGTCTCAGGTTTGGAGGTGCTGATTCTCATCCCAGCTGCTTCACACTCGGCCGCGAATCGCTCAAGCGAGAGCTGGAGATCACGACCAGATGAAGCCAACAGGACCACGTCATCCGCAAAAAGCAGAGACCCGATCCTGAGGCCACCAAGCCGGATCCCCTCAACACCTCGATTGGGGTGAAGATAACGCTTCACCCCAACTTCAGCTCCACCGCACTGCTTACCTGCCTGCTTTCAGTGTGTGCAGCTCCAGCCTGGGTGGGTGGACCCTGACATCCTCTGCTGGGGGGGGGGGGTGAGTTTGGGAATCCTAACAGACTAAATAGTTTCCATTTGTGTCACATATAAAATGTGTTTAACCTCCTGATGAGTTTGGTTGTTTTATCTTCCGGTTTCGTGTGGAGAATGAATTGGAAAACATGGAAATGCACATTTGAAGAGTAAATTTTCAGTGACTGACATCATAACCGCTGAATCTGAAGCTCAGGTCCGGTTCTTGTGAGACCTCCTCTTCTGTGAGCTTCATCAGCTCGGTCCCGATGGAAAAACTCCGGCCCTGGACACACAGAGAGGAAGATCGTCATCATCATCATCAGACGGCTGTGCGGTTCTGATGTCAATCATGGAAGTCGGAGTCTCACCTCGTAGATGTCGAGGTTTTTTCCCTGGAAGCGGATGGGAATCTTGTAGCCGACGGGAATCAGCAGCGGCTCCGGAGACTCGAACTGAGGACATCTGTCCAGCTTAAAAAAGAAGGAAATATCACCGCATTGTGCCGTGAGAATGGCGCAAAACACAAATCTTTTTAACATCATGGATCTGTTCCCACATCCACCAAATGACAAACACACTCACCTGCTGTGGTTTGACGATATGTTCGCCGTCGACGGCATCATCGCTGTCACTGCAGACGTGATCCCTGGCGTTCCACTGACACCCCCACTGACTGGTCACACACGCTATGCACCTGAAAACACGCGGTTTTACACATCAGGAACTAACAGAGTCAAGTCTGAAATCAGGTCAATAGATCAGATGAAAAACAACACACACAAATTAAACTTTCATTTATTTAAAAAAGAAAACCGAAGAGAAAATTTTAACCCTTAAACTTAAATTAAGTCTCACATTTAACTAAATATAAGACTTAATACCAAATACTTTGTTATCCAGAGGAGTTTATGGTCCATTTAAATGTGTCCAGGTCCAAAACTTCTGCTTTTATAGATGAGTTCACACTCCTAACACTCATTAGAAGCACCTGCCGGCTTCGCTCTTCCAATAGAAGCAATAAGACTGAACTTAGTTTTTACCTTTCTAGCTTCATTTAATCAGATTTAAAAAAGAAAAACGACTCTGTGCAACATGATGTCCATCTGAACTTACAGTTGTGCTCATATTTATTCATCCCCTTTCATTAAAGAAGGAAAAAAAACAGCTGCCTGCAAAATAAGCTGAAATTGACTAAAGTAATAATAAATAAAAAAATTTATGAAAATCATTACATTATTTTCTAATTCTGGTTCAATAGAAATATTTTTAAAAAAAGCAAAGAAATAAGATAATTTATTACATATTCCATCAGTCATAAAGTAATATTTAGTTGAACAATCCTTTAATGTTTCCGCTCCAGTCAGGTGTTTTCTGTTCCTCTCAGTCAGACTTCTGCACCTGTTGACAGGTATTTTGTCCCACTGTTCAACAGAAACGTCTCTCATTTGTCCAGGACACATTTGTTTGTTTGTTTGTTTTTTTTCTTTCTTCAAATCAGTTAAATAAAAAAACAGTCTTATATTACTAAATTAAAATTTTGCACATTTTTAGTTCTTGTTCCTTTTTTAAGTTTCCAGTTATTTGAGTGACTGGTGTAAATTCAGCCTTTTCTAAATAATAAAATAACTACAATCATAATTTATAGTTTTTTGAACATGTAGGTTCCAGTCTGTTCATATTTGATACGTTATTAAATTACAAGTTTAATTAATGACAAATGACAAAAAGCCCTTTTTTTTTTTTCTTCTGGTAGGCAAACATTTAAGAAGGGTCTTTGTCATTAATTAAACTTGTAATTTAATAACATCAAATATGGACAGACTGGAACCTACATGTTTTAAAAGACTATCTAATTATGATTGTAGTTATTTTTTTAGTTAATTTATTTTGAAAATATTGAAAATCTTACATACTCCACCTTTAATGAAAGGGGATGAATACATATGAGCACAACTGTACATTTACTGAATTTTAAAGACCAAACACCAAATCTTTCCCTTTTATCATCATGATACATTAAACACAAGTTAAAGAGTGTGTTTCTTTTTCCTGTCACTATCTGTAAATAGATGATGCATGTGTGTTATCTTACGGTGTGTTTTGGTTCTTCCTGACTGTAGCAGCGCAGTTGTAGAAGTGATACTCTCCTGACGTCACCTGGATGGTTCTGTTCACCTGAATTGTGACTGGAACGGACACGTAATCTGAACAAACACACAGAAAAGTCACTTAAGACTTTGCCAAATATGATCAAAAACAGCTGCAAAAATCTGAAGAAAAAAAAAATCATGAATGGAGGATTGTGAAGTGGGGCAAACCAACTCATCCCCACTATGAAACCAAAATGTTCTGATTTATTCTGGACATGTCGGTTCTCTTGGAAAACACAAAAATAAAACTTAGAAACTGTGTGGTTACCGCTGCAGAAAGATGAACAAATCAAGCAGTTCAAATAAATGAATATAAACATGCAGACTGGCTGGATTTTATCATGCAATGAGTGAGTGTAAGAGTGTTGCCTTCAAGACTAAACTCAGGGAATACAGGGTTCATCTTTCCACCTACCCTGCTGGTCAGGAGTGGGTGGGATCTCCGTGGGGTCGGGCAGCGAGCAGGTCACCTGCACCGGGTCTCTACCTGTCTCAACGGCGTTGGTGACAAACTCGCCGAAAACACACAGCAGCTTATCGCGAGCCGTCAGGCTGGGGAGCATGGGTATGCGGATCTCAACCTGGGGAAGGAAACACAAAGAGGGAGATGAAAGGATGTTTGAAGCAGGAGAACAGAGTCAGAGAGAAATGACACAAAGCAACGAGCAGGAAAATAGAATGTAGCAGAATGTGACGTGTGTTCTGACAGACAGATGGACACTCCTTTCCACAAGTAAAACATGTTCCAAATTTCCAAAAACTAATTCCCACTTTAGCCCGAATACTCCTTGTATAATCTCTTGCTCCAGACCTGTAACGAAGGTGCTGGGGCCCATCTGGATGACCACTGGTTTCCAGTTCCTTTCCAGTCTATCAGCATGGAAGTGGAGGGAAGGAGTGGATAAACACCAAGCTTGTTCAGCGAGGAATTACTTTATAAATATTTTCTCTTTAATGTGGAATATGTTTTCTGAACATTAAATGTTTAGAAAAAAGATCCTGGTACCTACAGTCTGCATGTTTTAGATGTTTCCACGCTTTAACACGCCTGCTTGACATGAATGGCTCATCAACAGGTTTCCACAGAACACGATGAGTTCATTTAATCTGAATTAGGTGTGTTGGAGTTGGGAAATGTCTAAAACATTCAGAGGGTCCTGAGAGGCAGGATTAGAAACCACTGTTCTGTACATTTTCCCTGAGGACCCTTCTTACAACTACCAACAGGTGTGTTAAAATCATGCTTGGATTTATGATTTCATCAGCTGTTTCTCAACACAAATGGTGGGTTTTGGCTATTTTTCCCCTCTTCAAAGGAAGATGAATCCTCTGCACTTCTGCCTTTCTCATACATGCCTCATTAATAACAATACAAATGATACAAAGTTCATGTTTACCTGCTTACAAAACACTGGTTCCATCTGAATGAAACCACCAATGCAGAAGAAAAACTAAGCCAATACATCTCAACTGTGTGGCCTTAATCCATATCACACTGGTTCCCAACAGTCAAAGCCGTAAGGACCCCAGATGCTCTTAGGGGGACTCCCCTGGGGGTCTAGGGACCCCAGGTTGGGAACCACTGTTCTGAGAGTTTGTTTGTCCATTCAGAGACACTGTCACACAGTTATGTTAGTAAAGTGATTAAAAACCAGGAGGTGATTTTAATTATATTTCTCTGTCCTTGGCACCTTCTTTTCTCTTCATTAGGTTAGATTTTGTTGTACAGGTGATGAGATCTGGAAACAGATCACAGAAATATAAAACTTGAATTTATTTGCCTAGGAACTTGAACCCACTTCTCTTTAAAAATAATTTTAAAAAAGGCTATTTTCGACCTTGGAAAACATTTGTCTAACAGTGTGTGTGAATGTTTGGCGCATCAATAATTACGATTCAACTGTGCTGTTTCGCTCCTCATTATTCTTTGCTGACCTCAGCTATTTCAATTTAGCTGCTGAAGTTTTCATTTCAAACTTTTTGATCTTTGGTGAGTCTCGAACAAGAAGCTCTTGAACAAAATCACCTGAGACTCTCTTCTCTTTAGGTATGTAAATTCACAAGACAGAAACTTTTTTTTCCCCTTTTAAAGACAAAATCCAGTTGTCTTATGAGATTAGAAAGTGAGGCTGCTGGTTCCAAACTGCCTCATTAAGATGCTGCAGATGCTGGTTTCTGCTCAGAGAAACCTGAAGTGGTCTTCTCCACTGCAGAACACAACGCCGTCTCAGAGGATTCACAGGTAATGACATCCAAATTAAAGACCAAAGTTAAGGCAGAAGCCCTGATTGCAACTGGAACTTTAACATAACAGCGTATGAACCCTTTGAAACACATAATTAAGATATTGGCAGAGCTGCAGAAGGGATTATCAGTCAAATATTATAATAAATAAGAACAGATTCTTATCAAGGATGAATATTGTTCTCTTTAACTAAGCTTAAAGTATATCTTTGGCCCCAGATAACCTCCTTCTTTTGACTTGTTTATGTATAGATGTCCCACTTTCTATTTTCAAGGCAGCAATATTTTTTTTACCAAACCAAACTTATTTAATGAGGCAAATCAAACGAATAGAAACTAATTCTGTAGGGCTGTGCATTGCTGCGCAGCCTTCATATATCATCATTAGGCCTGTGCATTGACAGAACTTGGTCTCAGAAGTGTTTTGAGACTTTTGAAACTTTTCAGAAGGAAAAATGAACAATTTCTGAATCGTTTCATTTCAGCATTCAGAGCAGAAAAAACTTGAAGCTTTAATAATTTTCTTATGAAGAGATATAGCTCAACCTTCCCGAACTTCTTGGCCACTAGGGCGCAGCGTAAGCAAGTTGTTTATTTACAAGCATCATCATGGCTCAGTTTGGCTGTTTATGTACTCTAAGTGACAGACGCTGAAACGCTCTCGGCTCCATCGTTGCTCTGCACTTCAGGGAATGTCTGGCTGTTTAGCTGCTAAATATTCCAATTTCTGTTACAGTCAGAAACTAAACCGAAGCAGTGAGGAACTGCTGTCAGCAGAACAACCCACTGAAAGACAACTAAAGAATCAACAGAGCTCTGAAAAGACCAGAAAGTACTTTTTAGGGGCCTTTTGCAATACATGCTGCAAAAGCCAGCTTTTATTTTGAAATGATCAAACTCCCAACATAATAATAAAGTTATTAAAACTAACTGTGCAAAAAAGTTTGCCATTATAACTGCACTTTAAAAGCATTCAAAACACCTTGTCTATTTGCAAAGTGGTTCTTTAAAGCCTGACCTGATTACATTATCACATATCCATAATGTTGTTTTGTTGCCTGATGAGATGAAAATGAAAACGCCATCAACAAATGTTGTAATCTACATATAGAATGTATTTTTTTTTTACTTTTCTTTTTTTTATATATTTATTAAACCTTTGACTGCTGTAACCCAGGAGCATGAAGCTACATAAAAAAGAATAATCCATCTTTTTTTGTGAATCGCTGACAGGATAAAATGTGAGTGTAAGAGCAGTACAGTCTTGAGTAGATGGGCATGATGTGAGGGGATGTCTGCTGCTGTTACATGTTGAAGGGTGGCATGTCTTTCTGGCACATCAGCTTTTTGATCAATTCTTCATTAATTCAGATGGCTGGGCTGTCAGGCTCATAGTGATGCAGCGCGGTAGCCGCTCCAGAAACTCAGCAAACTCTAATAAATGGCTGCCACAGCATTTTAATAATGACATTTATTGTATTAGCAAATTCAAGAATTTTTTATATTTCCCCAGAATTAATAAGTTTTACTGTTCTTTTTACAGAGTTCAAATGTAATTCATTTAAACTTAAAATGGACCATAATTCATCAAAACGTCGACATGTTAACCCACCCTCTAATCTCCAAAATGTAAAACTTGAAAGTATAAGATTGTCCAATGTAATGTTAACTTTTTTTGACCAGTGTCATTGTTTTCAATTTTTAAAACATGTGACAAAGTCAAAGATTGTTTAATCAGCCTTTCTGGCTAATTACTAAACCACTCATGTTTGTAGGTGAATCTTAAGTTAGCATTGAAGGCTAAGACGCTAACCACCTTAGCATTATTTTGTAAAGAAAGAACTAGCATAAAGCTGCATGAAATAAAGTTCCCTTTTTATATCAAAACTTCTGAAAGCTGACCAATGCCATGGTTTCAAAATTTTAAAACATAGGACAAAGTCAAAGATAGTTTAATCAGCCTTTCTGGCTAATTACTAAACCACTCATGTTTGTAGGTGAATCTTAAGTTAGCATTGCAGGCTAAGACGCTAACCACCTTAGCATTATTTTGTAAAGAAAGAACTAGCATAAAGCTGCATGAAATAAAGTTCCTTTTTATATCAAAACTTCTGAAAGCTGACCAATGCCATGGTTTCAAAATTTTAAAACATAGGACAAAGTCAAAGATTGTTAATTAGCCTTTCTGGCTAATTACTAAACTACTCATGTTTGTAGGTGAATCTTAATGTTAGCATTGCAGGCTAAGAGGCTAACCCCCTTAGCATTATTTTGAAAAGAAAGAACTAGCATAAAGCTGCATGAAATAAAGTTCCTTTTTATATCAAAACCTTTACAAGTTGACCAATGCCATGGTTTCAAAATTTTAAAATATAGGACAAATTCTAACATTGTCCAATTAGCCTTACTGGCTAATTACTGAAACACCCATATTTGTAGCTGAGCGTTAGCATTGCAAGCTAAAACATCATCTTCTGTAGCGGAGTATTAATTCATAAACAAAAATGTATTCTAATGTTACATGAATGTTAGCTAATTTACTTAAAACTATGGTGACTGGTAGGGTTGCCACCTTTCACTAATTAAAATAAGGGACGTCCACCACAGCCCCAGTCCACGTTTAGAGGTGCGCCAGTTATGATTTGTTCGAGTGTCTTACTTAAGGAACGATCAAGTAATCAATTATTCAAACTTAAAGATCGAAATGCTTTGATGAAAACATTCTTGTGCAACATTGTTGGATATAAAGTGATGCTAGTTAGGCTTCATAAAGCTGTGATTACATGTCTCTTCACTAACAGATGAGGAAAAATATAAACTGCCATATGCACAATATCTAGCAATTATGAAATTAATTAACCTAGTTAATACTGTGTGATGAATCACATGGCAACAGCACTAGAGGCAGTTAAAGGAATATTTCTGTGTGTAGAGTGTGCAACATTGAACTTTAACCTTTTCATGCATCGTGGCCCTGTAGCGGACATCTATTTACAAGGTTTCTACTTGCATATTCAAAAATGAAGATGGTATTTTTGTAAATAAACCACTTCTTTGGATGTTAACGAATCATCCAATATGTTTTCACTCACTGGAGAGTAAATAAAAATTTGATATAACTGAACATAATTTAATTGTCTGCCAATTAAAGGACGATTCCGTATTTTACGGGACGGGTGGCGACCCTACTGACAGGTCATACTAAAGTTAGCACACTGTTCAGTTTATGGCTAGCTTTTACTTCATAAGTTAGCTCAACATAGTGGCTCGAGTCGTATTGTACTGCAATTATTCCAGCCATCATGTCACATTTTAATGGTAGTTTATGTTGCTATTGGCAACATTTGGCCACATCACTTTAAGATTACATGGCAATAAACAATAAATAACAAAATTAGCCAAACAAAATTATTTTCGGCTTAACTATATTTAAATCTGTTCGCATAGTTTCAGCGCAAATGAAATCCATTTTCCCATCAACCACTGAAGAACCTACAGGGCTGTGTAAGAGCTGGTTTTGGGAAACTTTGGGACCATTTTATAACAGATTTGAAAGCTTGTTTTCATGGTTGACAGCAGCTTTACTGTTGCTTCCTACAAACTTAATTGGACACAAATGTTCTTGCATTTTTAAGTCTTGGTGACCATGTTGCTTGGAAACGGAAAATATTTTGGAATATTGCTGCTACTCGAACCATAAGCACCATGATCTAACATCTGACTTGTGTCTAAACACCATATTTCACATGCAGTCCTTGAGAATCCACATTTTTTTTAAACTGTAAATTGGACTACTTTGATACTCTGATAGCATTGATGCAGTCTGTCAGTATGATAGCCTGACATAGTTATTTGAACATCTTGACCTCCGTTTAATCACGGGTGTGAAAATCACACTAAATGTGAGTAAAAAGTGTGAGCTTTATTCTATATTAACCTTGATGGTATTACTCATATCTGTATGAGTCACCAGTATCGAGCTTTGAAAGCAGTTTCTCTTTGCATTTCCAAAGAAGCATATTTTCCTCCTCTGAGCTGAATCAGCCTGCAAACACAGACATGTTTTCAAAGTACCTTTCAGGTTAAAGACTGAGGCGGTATACATCTGGGTTTCACCCTGAAACTATGAAGAATGTTTCTGTGCATCATGGTTTCTTCATGTCTCTGTAACTTCAGTCACCGTTTCAGGTTTGACAAGAGCCGGAATTCCACTTCCAGAGTAAAAGTGAAAATAAAGCATTCACATCCTTCACTCACCTGCTGTGTCTTCTTACAGCTGAGGTTCGGAGGGGTGAAAGTCTCAATCTGAACACACTGCTGGTCAGGTGACCACAGCCAGGTGTATTTTTCATCTGACCTGCGGCAGTCCCGCTTTCTGGTGCACCTGTTGGTCGAGGAAATGGTCAAACTCTGTATGACTCAACCTCCAAATAAGCCATTAAGAGACCAAAAAGGGAAAAATGAAGGATTTTGTTTTATTTGAAAACTGGTAATGAGTGTTAGTTTTACAGTTTAAATGGTCCTGGATGAGACTATGGAGATGACAAGGAGATCCAATCTAACCTAAATGCTTCATTAGTGCAAATTGCAGCAGAATTCTACATTCCTTCACTGTTTTAGGAGTTTATCTACTGAAAGGACCACATTTGACCATAAACTTTAAATTAGGCTGATTACTTAAGGTGGGGGTGCTAACCGCACACTTTGGCCCAATCATCAGTTCCCACAGCTTACAGTGCACTTTTTCTCTCCGTCTATCACTTGTTCTCACGACTGAATTCTTAAAATTAAACAAGGCGTGGAGGTAAAAAAAAAAAAAATTAAAATAAAAAAACAACTCTGTCTTAGCTTGCTTTCTGTTTTAGCTTGCAAGTTTCAGTGTTAGTGACTCACTTTCCCTCCAGGACACACCAGCCACAGTACGGATCCTTCATAGAGACGCAGGAGTGGCAGTCTGTCTTCAGGTCGCAGGCCTGGACTGGAACCTTGGTGATCTGGATGTATGACAGGCTTTTTATTGAAACGGGTCTGGTTTTCTGCTCTTTAGATACAGACAACAATTTAGCAAATAAAAACATCTCATCTTTTTGTAACTGAGCTCAGAATAAATTAATGTTTTAAGTCAGATTTGTCTCCTGAGCACAGCCGTCATCATTATGTTCATATAAACAACAGAATTAAGACTCAAAAAGCGGCTTCAAATGCACTTTAGAAATGGAAATTTCTAGTTCATAATTATTGCATGCTAAATTAGCAATTTGCTGTTCAAACTTCAGCAGGATAAATATGAATAAAAATGACACTGAAATATTTCTCAGGAAAGCCATAAAATATAATAAAGCTGTTAAAAAGCAACAATATTAATCAGGAAATGTAGAGGTGAATAAATCAAAGATTTAAAAGTAAAAATATGAAACATTTAACAATTTTTGTTCATTTTTAATGCAAGTCTAACATACCCGTATCAGAATTTATCATTTGTATTCATCCATATCTTTTATGTTTTCATTTAAATTTAATTGATCTTAAACAATTTATCCAGTTTTATACCTTTATTCTAACATATTATTATATCCTTTTTTCATTTTTAAACACTCAATGATAAAGAACAGATGAGTATATCTGGTGTGGAATTAGTAACCCTGTGATCAATGCAAAAACAAAAACTCAACAACAGTTTGATTCTAACTTGTAAGTAGAAATTAAATGAATTATTTCACCTAAAAGGGTTTTTGTGAATAAAAAACTCTTACATTAACTGGAGCCCTGCTGATGTTTGAGTTGCAGCATTATCTGCTGCTGTGCACGGCTTCAAGCATCAACTGGTCTGAAGCAGCGTTGACTGAACCAGCAGTTCTGATTGTAGCATAAAATGATAAAAGTCGCCCAAATCTAAATAATCCAGCTTTTCCAGTGGTGAACAACATGGGAAGGTATTTGGAAGAAAGAGACTGAGTAAAATACACATTTATTTGTCATGTGTTGCTTTGTGACAGGATGTCACATAGCAACCGGTTAACCTGCTGCTGCCTGCTTTCACTTTTCTAAAAGACACAAGCAGCGAGGAAATGGCCAAAACATCTGGTGGACGACACAATAAGAAGGTATAAACATAAAGACGTTAAATTGTAACTTTTTTTCTTTTTTTTTTTTAAATTGTCTCGTCCAGCATTTAAGCAAGCAGACTGATGTTCTAGTCAGGGGTGTCCAAAGTCGGTCCTCGAGGGCCGCTGTCCTGCAGGTTTCCCATGTATTCCTGTTCCAACACATCTAGCTTCCACTAAATGGATCAAACAGCCAATGACGTGCACAACTGATTAAGCTCTACTACTAATTAATTTGAATCAGGTGTGTCTGAGCAGGGATACATAGAAAACCTGCAGGATTCTGGCCCTCGAGGACCGGAGCTGGACACCTCTGTTAGATGCTGTGTTCTGCTGAGCAAATTTACTTTGCCAAGGGAAACTTCTATAGATATAATGATCCCCTTGTATTTCTGGATTCTTATTTTATTTTGCTATTTGTTTCGGATTATTGTTCGTATTACAGAGTTTATGCATAAACCCTGTTAAATTATAAATTCATTAAATTAAAACTGGACAGTATTTTAAAAAATTACATGTTTAAAAACATTAATAAAATGAGCCATTTAATATTTTTACATTATTAGCTATGAATATTTTTACTTTTATTCATTTTTAAATCTCCACATCTTTTAAATGAGTTCTTGTATTTTCTTATTGTATGCAAAATGTATAATATTATGGTTAATGATCACATTTGACTTGGATCAGACTGATGACTGAGAAGCAGAGTTCTGTCAGCATGTTGGAGGACGTGCTGCTGCAGATCGCTGATGATTAAAATGATAAAAAAAAAAAAAAGAGTAAAATCTCAACCTGCTGTTCTGGTTTCATTTATCAGTCTGCTGTCGCTTTGCACATCCCGCCTCATTAACGAATCATGTTTAACAACTTGTATGTTAACCATTCACAGGTACATCAAATTGTCCAACTCTAATCCTGTGATCCGGCTTCGCTTTACCACGTTGTATTGTCCCGTAATGAGCCAACTTCATATTGATGGCGTTTCCGTGTAGAACTTCTCTCAGCCAGCTGGGGAAATAATTTTCCTCTGACAAGAAGTCTAATACATTTAAATGAGCAGATGGAACAATCTCGAGCATGGTCGCTCGACTTGATCAAAGCAAAGCGCCCTCTTGAAGTGCTTTGTAATTAATTCATTTCTAGATCAATAACAGCTATTTCACCTGAGTGCGGCTGCTGTGAGGGATGCAACGCCAACGATGAAAGGACAAAGGAAAGAAAGACAGATGATGACAGAAGGCAGAGGAGAAAACAAGTGGGCTGATGTAGAAGGAGAAAGGGAATAAATCAATGAGCGACTTGTGTGCGGTAATGGAGACAGATGTATTGGTGTTAGTCGACCGAATGAATAAATTATCATAAGACAGAGTGAATAAATGAAGGACTAATTAAGTCTGCAGCCTGATGGATGGAATGGAAAAGCAGAAGTAAGCACAAAGCGGCGTCTCTATGTGAGGGTACACGTGTGTGGGATGGATGAAGGAGTGAGAAATTGATTTAGTTAAAGAGAATAACTGAGGCGCAGGCATCTGCGTGAGTTTGACCTTTTTCTTGGTGGTGATGTACAAGTGTTGAAGGCTGGAGTCGAACAGCAGGTTGCCGTTGACCTTGTGTCCTGTGACTTCGCCCGGCGCTCGCGAGTACACCTCGGGATGAGCCGACAAATGTACCTTCAGCACCTACAGGAACACAAAAACTCCATTAGCACCAGTAAATTCCTCCTCACTGGATAAGTTCTGCTTCTCCACAGAAGGTCTGCGTCGCAAAGCGAACCCAACGCCAGAGAGGTCGGCTTCAAAACAGCGTTTTTCTCTAAACAAGACACTTCTAAAAGTTGAAGACACATTTAAGATGAAGCATGAGGAGAAAAGATTTACAGTTTCTGCTTTAAGGAGGGAAAAAATGGTGAAACAAAAAGAAATCACCGGAGGTTTACCTCTCCTGTGGCAGTGCCCAGGAACGCCACGGTGTGCTCCATCTCCACGGCGACAGCCACGGCAGTCATGTCACCCTTACGGACCAACGAAGGCTCAGTTCTTAAGGCAAACTCCGGCTTGCTGGCCAGCGGTGAGGGCAGGAACTCGGCTCCACACTTGTATTTAAGTGCCATGTTATTCTGAGGGAAAGAATATGATTACGTATTGATTCAGCGCCGATATTTTTCAGCTTCTCGTACAGATTTGACTTTAGTTTGTTTTCCACCTGCTTGTTGCTGCTGCACAGCTCCTCAGACTTGGAGGAATAAGGCGAGTAGACGGCCAGCGTGTTGTTGATGATGCCGTTGTGATTGTAACAGGCTCCGGTTATCTCAACCAGCCGGTTGTTGATGGACTGCAGAGGGTACATACCTGCAACCAGGAGCACAACCGTCTGCAGACAGCTCACCACAGCTCTCCCTGTGCTGCCTCGCTCTGAACAAAATCATTCCCATTATTTAGAGTATCAAAGCTTTCTTTAGGAATTGATTAAAATGCTTTAAGGCTGATCTCTCTTCATTAAATTTACATACCTGGAAGTTCTTCTCTCCATGAAAGTTCTACTTTTATGTCCTGAAATGACTTCCATTCAGATCTGCTCCTTCTTTCCCCCATATTACACACCTACTGTCCAAACATGTAGGCTTCTTCATTTTCACAGGAAAAATGTAGTTTTGGCTCTTTTTTTGGTTTATTTTTCCATTAACGTGTCATGTAAACCAAAATAAATATAGATTGTATTGTGATGTAACTTGAAAGTAAAAATCTTTTATGTTTCAACTATTTAACAGCTTATTTGAAGGTATTTGCCAACTATCTCAAAGTCATCTATGGTATAAGTGACATTATTAATAAATAATAACAATAATAATATTATTATTATTATTAGCCACACATCCATTATTAAGACCACAGAAAGCAACAATAACTCTTCTGTCTTCATCCCTTCATGTTTGTCATCAGTATGACAAACATGAAGCAGCGTCCTTCCACCTGAACAGCATCACCCGTCTTCGTCCACGTCTGTCCTCCTGCAGCTGAAACCACCCGCCATGCTTTCGGCGGGTGGTTTAAGTCTAGTTTAAGTCTGGTTTAAGTCTAGACCTAAACATCAACACATTCAAAGCTGCATGACTCCTCCTCGCCCGACCACCTGACCAAACGTTTCTGACTTCCTGTTTCATTCAGGATCCTCCTCCTTGCTTTCTCACCCTGGATAACCTGGCTCGCTCCCATCTGGTGGACTTGCATCGTCATCATCATCACACAGCATCAGCCTCTGTTCCTCTGATAACAGCCGCCTTTCCATTCGCCACGTGACGGGACGTCGTCTCAGCTGCGACACTCATCTCATCCCTAAAGTCATCCATGATGCTCTGATCCAACATCGTCATCGTCACAACTCGTCTTTAAAGAGCTGCTTTGATTTAACTACTTATCTTTTTTAAGGTTTTAATGAGCATTTTTTTCATGTATCGAGTTCTGTGTTCTTGTTTTCCTTCTATGTAGCATCCATGCATCTTTATTAGCAAAACACATGGTCTAAATTATTATTATTATTGAGTATTAATTGTGCAATAATCTTCTCATCCTCACTTTAATTCTCACATCTGACTTGGATTAAACTGGGCAGCTGAAGAACTGGGTATCTTTGATATCTTTGATACTCTGATATCTTTCCCAGACCAGGACACATTCAGCAGACCGTAGCTACGTGCCTGCTGGTCATATTACACAAGTTCATTTCAAGGTTAGGGAATTTAAAAATAGATTATTTTCATCTGAACAAGAAGATATGTTCATTCTTATGTTCTTCTGCAGATAAAGATCCTTTAAAAATGAAGAAAAATGTTCAGAGCAAACATCCAAAGTAGCATTTTGGAACGTTTTCCTGACAGAAACAATTTTTTCTCTCCTCATGTCTGCATAGTTTTATCTAAAATCATTTAAAATGTGATAGAACATATAAAATGAGACGTACACATGGCTGAGAAAGACGAGTCTTCGCTGGAAGTGAAGGTGATGAACAGGACTTTGTCAGAGGCTGAAACTCTTCCGTACTGGCCTGAACTGGTCATCGTCTGAGCCAGAACCACACCTGGTGTTCCCACATAGGCAGCCTGGGAGAAGACAGGAATACAGGAGTTTTACTGAAGCTCAACATCTGCGTCCAACTCATCCACAGCAGCAGAGAGCCTTGTTGTCACCTGGACTTTGTTGTACTTGTTGGTGGCGCTACAGTTGAGCTGGAGCTCCGTGTACGAGTAATAGCTCTGATCGTCCTCGCACATCCTGGAGATGAAGGTGAAGGTCTTGGTGTCCTGCATCCCGAGCGTCCGAGAGAACAGGAAGTACACAAAGCCGCTGTCTTTGAATGCGAAGCGGAAGTCGTGCAGGTACCGCAGGACGAAGGGGTTGGCCTGGACCGCCGAGGCCTCGATGATGCTGTCGAAAACCACCCAGTCCCCGTAGTCCTGCAGGATGCGGGTGGAGATCAGCTTGGTGCTGTCGTGACTGCCGTATCCTTTACCGACCTGAGAGAGGAGCAGAAAGCAGATGGATGCATCTCCACAGAGCAGATGACCGCGATTGCTTCGTTTCCTCACAGCAGCTGATTAAGTTCTCCTGATTTCTGCACTGTTATTGTGTTTTCTCTCAAACAGACCGACAGATGGAGACCAGCCTGATCAGCTTTTCTCAGCCGGGGGGGGTCGTTATTTACCATTAACACACAGACTCCTCTTTATGGGCACAAACTCATTTTCCAAAGTCCACAGAGTCTCTCACCATCAACAGCTCCTCAGTCCCCCCCCGACAAGTGAAAGAGTCTGCGCGTCTTCCTCGACCATTCCCATATCAACAGCATCACTGGTTTGTTTACTTCCACCTTTGCTCCGTCCTCTATGTCTCCATCCTCGTCACCTCATGCATTAATTCTTGCAAATCCCTCCTTTTTCTCCCCCCAGAAACCCCCTCACAAGCCCCAACTGGTCCATAGCTCTGCTGCCCGTATCGTCATCCCATCACCCCCCCCATCCTGCAGCAGATCCACTTGCTCCCAGTCAGCTAATGAATAAATAAACTCCTCCTGTTCACCTTTAAGGCCACTGCAAAGCTCACCCGCTGCATCAGATCCTCCTCCTCACCTCACTGCCCCCTGCCCGCCTCAGCACCGTGACTAACAAAGCTTTCAGCTGCTCTGCTGCCAAACTCTGGGACACTTTACCACCTGACACCTGCAGTATTGCATCTCCTGCTCCGTTTCTTCAATGCATGTTGATTTTATCCATGCTGTTCGATCTGTTGGCTTGTAAAGTCTCATGAAAGTCTCATTTATTACAACAAAGTTGGTCGAACTCAAAGGTACTAAACATACATACAGTGGCCAAAATTTCAAACGTGGACAAAGTCGCAGGTCAAAATGGATATTCATGAAAACAAGCTTCCAGATTTAACAATCAGCCTCATAGATTGGTGGAAAGATCGCCTGCCATCCACTATGGCGCCAGCAGTAGCATGAGGTTGCTATGGCTACTGTGGAAGAGGAGAGGGTCCTGTCCAAGTTGACACAGCAAAATATCAGCATTCTGGGGTTTTATTGTGAGTGCTGCAAAATACCAGCCGGCCAGCTCCAGTGGTCGTTTGGTATTGCCTTGCGGGCCAAATACACAGTTTGCAGACTACTTTGACACCTCTGGACTAGCTGAAACCAGTTTGACACCTATGGACTGGCTGAAACCAGTTTGACACCTCTGGACTGGCTGAAACCAGTTTGACACCTCTGGACTAGCTGAAACCACTTTGACACCTCTGGACTAGCTGAAACCAGTTTGACACCTCTGGACTGGCTGAAACCAGTTTGACACCTCTGGACTAGCTGAAACCAGTTTGACACCTCTGGACTAGCTGAAACCAGTTTGACACCTCTGGACTAGCTGAAACCAGTTTGACACCTCTGGACTAGCTGAAACCAGTTTGACACCTCTGGACTAGCTGAAACCAGTTTGACACCTCTGGACTAGCTGAAACCAGTTTGACACCTCTGGACTAGCTGAAACCACTTTGGAAACCAGTAATCTGGATTCATATTTCTTTCTCAGTAAACAAACTTGGAGCTGTGTGTGTGTGTTCGTAAGTTTTTATCCTCACCAGGAAGACACTGAGGTTTGTATGATCCTTGCTGAAGTATGACATCACTCCGACCACAGACACGCCCTCCTCCGCACTCGCCACATACGACTTCTCCCCTTTGGTGTCGCTGAAATAGATAAGGTGCTCCACATTGCTGAGGTTCCTCAGCGAGCAGATCCCTCTGAAGACGCTGCCGCAGACCACCAGCAAGTCTCTGTCCCCGTGAACAAGCAGCAGCTTGTTGTGGTTGTCCGTATCCACCGCCTCCTCGCAGGACTCTGTGACGGGCGGCGTGCACTGCCTGTTGTCCCGTCTGGGCCCCGTCTCGGTGTGGGCTTCCACCTCCAGGTCAGCGTTCAGCTGGTAGAGGGCGTTGACGGCGCCGACGTAGAGTCGACCCGTGCGGGGGTCGGCCACCACGTTATTGATGAGTGTGTTGGAGGAGAACTCTGCGAGCGTGGCCTGAGAGGGGTTGAGGTAAGCGGTTGCCATGGCGATCAGGGCAAGCTGCCACGCCCACCGCCGCGCCATCGTGTCTGTTAACAGAAAATCAGTCAGTTTTCTCATTTAAGTTAAGAAGCTTTCTGCTTTCAGCAACATCTAGCTGTGAATCTTTAAACTGCAACAAACAAATATAAATTACAGAAAAAAGTTTCCGTCTGATGGATAAATATGTTTTATTCACAATTTATTTAATTATTTTATCTTTAATGACTGTCATGTATCATAATTACCCCCCAGTAAATAATAAACATTTCATTTAATTAAAATTTTCATCTGTAACACACTTTCTTTCTTTGGTGTAATTATTATTTAACAGGTTGCAGTGGACGCTTCAACAGACACCAGAACATGATGCTACATATAATCAATTCTGAGATAATGATCTGGTTCATTAACTGGCTAAAATAACTTGTTCATTTATTTCACATGCTTTTGTTTATTGCAGCAGCTAATTAAACAAATTAGAACAGATTTATTCAGCCCGTTTCCTGAGAGAAAAACATACAATTTCTGAGAAAGGAGGTATTTAAATGTGAGCTGGACCTTCCCGCTGGGCTCCAAAGATGTTTAGCGAAGGCCGAGTTGCTGTGAGGAAACATTTCATCAACTCTTAAACTAACTTGAATGTTTGTGATTTAACAACTTAAATGGTTTATTATGGGATCATTTTATGGGTTTTGTAAAAGTCTGAATAAATGGATCATTTTTTTTCTTAGCTTACTGCTAATTTTTGCTAATATGAAAGTTTAAAAAAAAAAAAAAAAATCCTGATACAAAACCTGATTTAAATGTTTTAGTTGAAGCAAACTGCTGCAGTCAGAGTGAACAGTGATCATATTTCTGATCAGAGAAGAAAATCCATCTTATCACAGGTAAATTATCAGTAAAGGGGGTTCTCCATTTTATGTCATAATCTTATTTTCCATAAACACTTTCAGCGTTATGAGAGGCAGAATAATTCAGTTTGGGTGAAGCAGATGTTCACATAACATCAGAGCTTTTTGAAAAATCAGAGCTTTTTGAAAAATCTTCAACTTTCAGCTTCTGCTTTTATTGTCATTTATATTTCTATTCTATTATTTTTAAAGTCTTTTCATTTTGTTCTTTGTTTTGATTTTGAAATTCTTTTCACTTGTGTCCTTGTTTCTGTTTTGTTTATTACACCAGGGTGGAAAACATTTCAGATGAAGGAGCTCCTTGACAGGAAAACAAAAGTTTAGTTTATTGGGAACTTTTGAGCTTTTTCTTTTTAAATTTGCAACATCTATTTATTGCCTTATATTTGTTTTTTTTTCCCCATCAACATACAACAGATCTAGATATTGCTGTAGTTTGTTGGATACTTCATTAACAAAAATTAAAGATATGCAAAGAAAATGATTGTTTCTATCTTCAGTCACTTACTCATTAACTCATAACGGCCCTGCATGGAGACATTTGGTGTCACTTTACAGTAAAACTTTGCTCAAAATCCATTCGAACACAATCTGATTCTCATCTTCTGCCTTGATGGACACCAGAAACTAAGATAATAACGTAGCACATTGTAATAAATGGTAAATATTTCTAAAATAAAAAAAATAAAAAAAAGAAAAAACCCCAAAAACAAACAAAAAAAAGTCACTTTTTGTTTTAACATCTTGTTAAAGCTCTGTGATGGACTGGTGACCTGTCCAGAGTGTACCTGCCTCCTCCCCAATAACTGCTGGGATAGATACCAGCTTCCCACAACTGTGAAGTGGACAAAGCAGTTAAGAAAATGGATGGATGGATGGGATGCATGGGATAAATAGGAGGGGATCAGATGGGATGGGATGAGATGGGATGAATAAAATGAGATGAATGGGATGGATGGAATGAGATGGGATGTTATGGATGGGATGGGATGAGATGGGATGTTATGGATGGGATGAGATGGGATGTTATGGATGGGATGGGATGGGATGGGATGAGATGGGATGGGATGGGATGAGACGATGGAGGGGATGAATGGGATGGAAGGGTTGGGATGGGATGGATGAAATGGGATGGGATGAGATGGGATGTTATGGATGGGATGGGATGGGGTGAGATGGGATGTTATGGATGGGATGGGATGAGATGTTGTGGATGGGATGGGATAAGATGGGATGTTATGGATGGGATGGGACTGGATGGGGTGAGATGGGATGTTATGGATGGGATGGGATGAGATGGGATGTTATGGATGGGATGAATGGGATGGAAGGGTTGGGATGGGATGAACGGGATGGATGGATGAGATGGGATGGAGGGGATGTTATGGATGGGATAAGATGGGATGAGATGGGATGTTATGGATGGGATGGGATGGGATGAGATGTTATGGATGGGATGGGATAAGATGGGATGTTATGGATGGGATGGGATGGGATGAGATGTTATGGATGGGATGGGATGAGATGGGATGTTATGGATGGGATGAGATTGGATGTTATGGATGGGATGGGATGAGATGTTATGGATGGGATGGGATGAGATGTTATGGATGGGATGGGATGAGATGGGATGTTATGGATGGGATGAGATTGGATGTTATGGATGGGATGGGATGGGATGAGATGGGATGGGGGGATGTTTTGGATGGGATGAAATGGGATGGATGGGATGAGATGGGATGTTATGGATGGGATGGGATGAGATGGGATGTTATGGATGGGATGAAATGGGATTGGATGAGATGGGATGGGATGAGATGGGATGTTATGGATGGGATGAAATGGGATTGGATGAGATGGGATGTTATGGATGGGATGAAATGGGATGGGATGAGATGGGATGGGATGAGATGGGATGTTATGGATGGGATGAAATGGGATTGGATGAGATGGGATGTTATGGATGGGATGAAATGGGATGGGATGAGATGGGATGGGATGAGATGGGATGTTATGGATGGGATGAAATGGGATTGGATGAGATGGGATGTTATGGATGGGATGAAATGGGATGGGATGAGATGGGATGGGATGAGATGGGATGTTATGGATGGGATGAAATGGGATTGGATGAGATGGGATGGATGAGATGGGATGTTATGGATGGGATGAGATTGGATGTTATGGATGGGATGGGATGGGATGAGATGGGATGGGGGGGATGTTTTGGATGGGATGAAATGGGATGGATGGGATGAGATGGGATGTTATGGATGGGATGAAATGGGATGGGATGAGATGGGATGTTATGGATGGGATGGATGGATGGACATCTTATTAAAGACTTCATATTATGAAACTGGACGTTTCTAAGCATGTTTAATTGTGTTCGGTCTGTAATGCAAAACAAAATGAACACTTTCATCATATTTAGGTTTGATATTTAAAATTATATTGTAAAAGCAGATACATTAACGCATTAACGCTCTGACAGCAGCAGAAAGTCGAGGAAGAAAGACTGAAAGCTTGGAGAAAAGACCAATGAGAGGCAATAATGAGGAGCTTCTCATTAAAGCCAGAACATCCTTTACTGGAGGAAGGAGGAGGAGGAGGAGGCGGCAACAAACTCAAAGTCAGAGTTGCAGAGCCAGATTAGATTTGAGGAAAAAAAAACCAACAAAAGAAGTGTGTGTTTGTGTGTGAAAAGGAAAGACAGAGTGTAGCAATTAGTTGTCTGACATTCTGAGTTTCTGCTTCCATTAGTCCGGATGGGAGTGTTTAATTATAGCCGTGGCCTGTGGCTGTAAAACAAGCCTGTAGTGTTCAGTAACATCATGCTCCCTGTAAAAACATCTTTCTGCACAAACAATGCTCTCGGTTCAAACAGAAGCTCCAAACCCCTGCACTCACTTTCACACATTTATGTCCTTTAAAGGTTAAAAAGTGCATCATATAACTTCTCCTGGTTGCCACGGCGATGTCTCACACTGCTTGAATCCACATCATACTCATTCATTATCACTTCTGTTTTACTGGAAAATCACAGTTTTTTTTCTGCAGCAGGTATTAGATAATTCTGACGGCACATCTTCTGTTTCTGCTCGCTGCAAACTGAATTCACCTCAGTTTGTCTCATTGCCAAGCGATTTATTAGCCGGACAGGACTCGTCTTTCCAGACACCTGCCTCTTCACTTATCTACAGATATCACAAGTCTGTAGCTTTAAAAGCTAACCGTTCGCTAAAGTTGTAAGTCTGAAAAATCTTTAAATCTTTTTATAATCCATTTTTACTGTACAGCACAATATTCAGAAATCCCAAATGAAGCACAATTACTGCTAATCACATCTCATGTTTCTCAGCACAAGTTTTGTGCTGCAGCCTCATCTCCACAGCCGCTCTGATGACTCTGTCACATCATAAGGACAACGTACAGTGTGGAATAAAAACTGGTAAACTTGGTGTGATCTCCGTGTCCCTGCTTGTCTCCATGGCAAAGTGTCGGAGACGCTTTTGACATCATCATCTGGAAATAACGGATTAAAAGTTTTCCTGCAGCGGTGGAGAGGCTCCATGAACAAACTGTGATAAATGATTAATCTAGCTCTCTGCTGCAGATGTAAACTTAGTGTGACGTGACTTTGGCTCTGGCCCAAAACCTGCACAACACCCTATGGTGCTCTATGAAGTGTGCACCTAGTAAAAGTGCATGTAAAGGAGCAGACTACAAGCGTAGGAAAACAGCAGATTTGGAACAGTGATGTTTACATCATCAACTTGCTCTGTTAAGTCATTTCTGCAACATCCACTGACAGCTGTGCACGCTATTTTACTGCTAAAAGTGATGATTGAAATGTAACAAACAACCATGTTGGAAAAAAAGAAGCAGAGGCATTGAAGGGAGGCGTACGCCCGACTTTTGGCGCTGCGCTGGACTTCATTCCAGAGGCATGTTTAATGCTAGGGCTGTTTTGTCCCAAATTGATTCAATTCAGATTTTCTGGTTGCCGATTTGATTTAAATTGAGATTCTCACAGTTCTTTGATATTGCTGCTTTTTGTAGATTAAAAACAAAAAAATGTATAAAACTTATTGCTCATTTTTCTTTATTTCAATGAGGAAAAAACAACGCAGTAACCAGACCATCATTCCACTGCTATAATGCCCAAGAAGAAAAGTAAAAAGATCAATATAAATAAAAATGACAAAAACTTTGATGGATTATTTTAATTTATTTTAAAAAAAATAAAAAATTGATTTTTTAGAATTGTGAAGCAAAAAAAATCCCAATTTTCAATTTTTCGATTTGATTTTCCAATGCTTTGGGCTACTGACTGCTTGGACTTGAGAAAACATTTTTCCAATTGCATTTGCTCAATTGCAGAACATCACCATTTTTCCACTTTATTTGGTTTAACATATCACATGCTGCAATGAATTGTGGGTAAATTTCATTGGCAAAATGGGCATGGATGCGAGTTTTTAACATACAAATGACCAAAATGAGTTTTAGCGGATCAAAGATTGTCGGCTTTTTTCCAGCAACTGTCTGCCGTTTAATTCATCTTTGCAAATCTGCCTGTTCGTTTTAAGCACTTTAGAGATTAAAATCCCCCCAAAAAACATCTAATTACATTTTTCCACACCACCTGATGAAACTAATAATCATAAGAAATTTTATTCCCAGCTCTTATTAAGAACTCAAAGACGCTTTACAAGATAAAAGACCGGAGAAGAAGAGAAACAACTCGTGCAAATATAGACTGAAAAAAGATCAGGTAATAAAAAGCAAAGATACCAGTTCAGACAAAGTTTAAAAAGTTGTGATAAAATCAGATTCTAACAGGGGAGTTCTGAGAGCTAAACCTAACATAAATCATGATAAAACTTCTGAAAGACCAAGCTGAAGGTATATAGAAACTTGTTGCACTGACTAAACCCTCCGTCTTGTGCTGAAGAGGCTTCACGCTGATGAAAGGGGTTAAATCAGACCCCATTTTCCCCAAAAGCATTAAACATGTGCTTGTTAGTGAAGGCGGTCATGCAGCTGGGAATGTGGCTCAACACCTCAGTATCTGGTACTCCTCACTTCAGTGTCCTCCCCTCTCATTAAATTCCATATTTCTCATTCTCACCAACGCTGGAAAAGAAAAAGGCCGAAAGATGGCAGGTATGTTCACCATCTCTGCCTCTTTCTTAGAGGGCCCGTTATGGATCCGCCACATCAAAGCAGAAATCATCTTTGGTTTCCACACAGCAGCTGTCTCTTTGCTCTGCCTGCCACCTCGCCCCTTTTCTTTCTCTGCAGATTTTTCTTGCTTTCATCCTCCTGCTCGGGATCTTTAAGCCTCGCTGATGTCAGCACAGGAATAAACTGGATGTCAAAGGTGTGTGTGAGCGTGTGCATGTGTTTTGGGGTTTCATATATGTAAGTCAGTTTAAGATGAAATCCTTGCTTACAGCTTGTAAAGGCAGAAAACTTTGTCTTTGTGAAAAAGCACAGGACAGTAACATGATTAAAACATTAAATTGATGCATTTGAGAAATTACTGTAAACAAAAAAAAGAGGAAAAAAGCAGCGACTGTTAAGTCTCACAGCATAAAAGATGGTGCCATCTCTGTAAATAAAGGTTGTTTTTTTCCTGTGTGAAATGATGGAGTGAACTGACAAAGCTGGAAAGTGGAAATTATGCCGGCTCACCAAGCTGCAAGGATTTGTGACAACCTTGAGTGTGTTGGAGGACAAATGAAGCCATGAGGATGGAAGACTTGGAGTCTAAAATGTAGTGTTAAAGCAGCAATGAAGGATACTGCCATCATATGACCGACAAAAAGCTCAACCTGCAACTTAAACAGCTGGATAACTACAGTGAGGGCAGATCTGATAGAAAATCCACGTATCCATGCCCTCATTTCTAACTGAATAGATGCTAGTAGTGAAAGTCAGGCTTGTTTTTATCCAGGTTTCAAATCTGAGTCTAACTCCTCCTTTGATTTCTATGAATCTGAGCGAGTGGCCATGACTTGTGGAGTTCCTCAGGGGTTAGTCCTTGGACCTCTATGGTTAAAATGGGTCAAAATCTATGAAAGTTAAAGACACATGTCAAAACTTTTGCCATTTTCCAACCACATGTCCCCTATTAAAAGCTGATTCTGCAGCCATCTTGCATCCTACCTGACCTGTTAGCTCTATCTAGCCAGCAGATGATGACTTTGACTGATTTTACTCTGATACAATGACTCTTGTTTTGTCTCGCTCTTTTATTCTTATTGTGCTTCGTGTTTAAAACAGCCTTGTTGTACCGTGACGCAAAACTCTGCCGCAACGTCACGTTGCGTCCCGAATGTAAACGTTTCCATGTGGTTTCTCAGCCTCGGGACGCTGCAGAGTAGCAGCGGCTCTAGAGAAGCACATAATAGATGTCACTGTGTCATCAAACAGGTCCAGGTCAGAAAGTTACAGAATGCTCCTTTAAACATCAATTATCGCAGTTATGCAGACGACACACAACTTTATGTCTTTGTCACTAGGCCAACAGACTTACTGTGTCAGCGTTTGGAGCAAGTAAAACATCTGGATGAGAGAATTTTTAACAATTAAATGAAGATAAAACTGAGATTCTTCTGTTTGGTAGCAAAGAGAAGAGGATCATCGTTGGTAAACACCTGGAGTCGGGTTGTTTTAAGATCGAGATGAAAACCTTATAGTTAGGATATGAGCATCTCCTGAGTTGGAGTCTGCATGTAAGGGACCCAACTGTCCAGGTTCTGCTCATTGCTCTTATAGTTATGGGTAGTCTAGCCAACCATTACTTATGTAGCAATGGGGATGTTACCTGATGCACTGAGAAGTACCGCGCTCTACTTCTCTAATATATTAATGTATAAATATATGACAATATTGCCGTCTCTAACTTATTTCTCTTTTTTTTCCCGCAGGTCTTCCTGAATAAGTGCAGTTGTACATGTTGATCTGTCTTTCCTGTCCTCTCCACCCCAACTAGTCGAGGCAGATGGCTGCCCTCCCTGAGCCGGGTTCTGCCGGAGGTTTTCTTCCTGTTAAAGGGGAGTTTTTTCCTTCCCACTGTCGCCGTGTGCAGCTCAGGATGGGGGATTGGATCGAAGTCATGACTCGATGCCATCAGTTGGTTTCTATTATAGGATATGTATGAACTGGCTTGAAATGGTGTGTATGTAAAGTGTCCTGGGACAATATTGTTGTGAAGTAGCGCTGTACAAATAAAGCTGAATTGAACTGAATATTGAATTAAAACTACTAACAAGTCTGTAACCGTGGAGTGTTGATAGACTCAGACGTGACTTTCAGCAGCCGCATCAAAGCTTCACGAAGAAGCTTTTTCCCATCAAACACATCAGCAGAACGAAAAGCAAAAACAAAGTTTGTGTGTCTGAGATGGTGATCAGCATCACCAGAGCACCACACGGGACTGAACTCCCAACACTTCTCTCTCTTCCAACACAACTCTGCGTCCTGTCATCTGCAGAAATACTCTGATTACTCTGCAGCTGTGAGGTGTTTCAGAGATGTACAAGATGCTGAGAGCAGAGAAATGGACAGTCAGTTTGTGAGATTGTGTGGAAACAATCACTTCATCTTGAACACAAACAGAAGAGATGATTGTTGACTTCAGGAGGAACAGGAGTAAACAAAACACTGTGTAGACCCTGGGAGGAGAGGCGGAGGTGGTGGAGGAATACAAGTACCTCGAAGTTCAGCCGGTCAACAAACTAAACTGGAAATGCAACACATAAGCATCTGCAAGAAGGGATGGAACAACTTAACCCTTTACGGTCCTGGTAGGGGTCAACTTGCAGTCGCTTTAATAAATTTCTTTTAAAAAAATGAGGAAATAAACACCAGAGCATCTCTACCAACTGGTTTAGGTATGTAAAACGCAAACTGAAGTGTGTGTTATAACACTACTGTTTCACATTTCAACCATTTCACTGTTACTTTATTATCAACTTCTTTTTTCATCAACAGTTTGCTAAAAGACATTTATTCTGTTTATTCTAGTCCAAAACAAACAGATTTTAGTTTAGTTAGTATGAATGATAAAGGGTTCAGGAAGCTGAGATCATTCAACATCCTTCCATAAGTCCAATCAGTTCTGCAGCATCAGAACCAGAGACATAAAGAAACTGGTGCAGACGTAACTAGAGCTGATTATCCAGACTGCTTTCTCGTGTGTCCAAAGATCTGAGGTACTGCACACATCTCATGCTGTCAAAACAAGGAGCTGAAATCCACAAACACGTCAAACGACATGGAAGAAGGTATTATAGTCCTTCATTTTACAGCTAAAGATCTTGTAATTAAACAATAAAAAACATTTTAAGACCTTTGCTCGATTGCTGATTGCAAAAACAACCAGCGCAGTAAATGTGGAGTAATTGTTAGTCTGAGTACTATAAGATAAGTGACTGTTTCTGCAGTGCACTTGTATGGCGGTATGAACCCTCCTTATGTTCAGACGCAGCTCGTCTGTCTCCATCTGGCAGGAGTCAAATCTAAGGTTTGTCATAATTAGGTCAACAGAAAATGGGAATGGAGGTTCTCTTAAAACTGCAGCCTTAGAATTGCCTGGAAAGCTGTGAGATTGCATTAGGAGCTAACAGCAGGACATATATGATGATGGAGCTCTACAAGCAGCCCGAACACAGAGGCAGAAAACGCGTCTCATTAAAAATCTCACTGCATTCTTTGGAAAAGTCTCGAGTGCTGACCCCTCTGCTTAAAAGTTGAGAGTAAAAGTGAATCCAGGAAAGTCTGTCGAAGCTGCAGCTGAGGGAATAAAGCCTCGCTGATATCCTGCCTCTGTCCAAACTCTCTAAGCCTCTAGTTTCTCTTTATCACACACATCGTGTGTGTATGTGTGCCTGTCTTTACATCTGTCCCTCAGGAATGAGTTCAAATAAACCTGGCTTTTTGTGACACACAAGAGACCCCCAGGGATGAGGTAGATCCGACACCCTCCCATGTCTCTCTCTCCATTTTCCCCGCTCTGTTTTTGACGGAGTCTGCAGATGTGGTGCTGGCTCTGATGTGTTAACCAAAGAAATGTTTAAACTCACAACAGTCTAGTTTTCATTCAATCTCAGCTTCAAACATATCGGATGAATGTGGCAACAAAAAAAAAACAAAAAAACAAAAACCGTCACACAGCTTTACATTTCTGGAGATGCACCAAACATCGGACCTCTTCCTCTGAAATTAGGTGATGCAAAACACAAAACAGTAAAAGTAGAGAAAATAACAGACATGAAATAGCGAATAAAAATGTTAAAAACAAAAACTCTTTCCAAAATCCCAAACTTACTTTCTCTGTTCTCTTTCCTGTTCTCTTTCTGCCCCTCTTCTATCCTTTCCGGTCCAGTCTACCAGCATAAACTCTGTAATACAAACAATTATCCAAAACAAATAGGAAAATAAAATAAGAATCAAGAAATACAAGGGGATCATTATATCTATAAAAGTTCCCCTTGGCAAAATAAATTCATCCAGAACATCAGTCTTCTTGCTTAAATGCTGGACAAGACAAAAATAAAAAATAAAAAAATCCCAAACTGATGAGCTGCTTTAGTTTCCCTGCTTTCTCTCTAAGTGGTTTAAACCTTTTTCAATATTCATTGATGTGCTGGTGCAACGAACAGTTTAAAGAAATAAAAATCGCCAACAAGCAGCTGATAGCGCCTTTTTCCCACTTCCATCAGGTAATTCAGCATCATGTCTTTGTTCCTGCCTGTCAGGAGAATCTGCGCTTCTTGCTTTTGGATAAACAGGATTTCTAGACATCAGGGTCGCCATCTGACCCAGAATGGTTCAGTTCAGACAGAACAGCAACACCACAGGCCGCATGGTGGAAAACGGGAAGACACATCAGATGATATTACTGGACAGCAAAACGAGGTGCTCTGTCAAAAGAGAAAAAAAACAAGAGAAAAACGTCTCCCGAGCGGTTTCTGGATCCGAGATGGATGAACACAAAAGGACACCAAGTCATTTTATTTCAATATTTACATTTCAATGCAGACTTGACACTTAATGTCTCTAAGATGTTTTCTTTCTTTAACTTGAATTTTGGTCATTCATTGTCAGCTAGCCTCAAACTTCCGTCGTTTTTCCTTCAACTGTATCTATTTAACCTCATTACACTATATGCATCATATTTAATACCTAGAGTTTATTATGAATCTTTGTAAGGACTTTTTAAAAAAATCCTGTTGTACAAACGCCAACACTTTCACAACTGCCTGGGAGATTACAGTCTTTCAACTAGGGATACACCGATAGACCTCAGTATCGGTATCAGCTTAATACCAAGTGTGTGTACTCGTACTTGGTACTAATAAAAGTGTACCAATACCACACTAGTCAAGCCAGCGCAGATGTGTTTGATGACGTGTTTTGGACATGTTTTAAAAGAAATAAATGCCTTGAATGTTAAAATGTGACATTTTTAGTTCCACTATAACCAGATCTTTGTTCCAAAACCACACATTTATAGTTGTATTTAGGTAAAATGTGCCAAATCAGAAAAAAACTTGATGAAATAGTTTGATCTGTAATATTATATTTGTACTGGTGAGGTAACTTCAGAAAGGATGGGTCATTTATTACAACCTAATGAAATCTTATACAGTTAAAACAGCAACAATAACCATAGTCACAATAATGTTCACATAAACACGTCTGGTATCGGCAGATGGGTGCATCCCTACTTTGAGCGATTTATAAGCCAGACAACTAACAGCTGGACAGAACTAAGGAAACCCTTCGGAAGAGCGAAACAAGAAATTCAAGAAATTAGAAATATCAAGTCGCCTTTATTCAAGTCCTTACCATCATCTGGGTGAGAGAAAAGCTACACCAACACACATAAACAAATACTTTAAGATGTAGTGTTAATCTCGGGTGTATAATGATGGCTGTAATCTACTTCTGCTCCGATGCATGCATGTTAGAAAGATTTTCCTCTAATGGGGATGTAGCGAGTTTGTCCCTTTATACGTCAGGGTGTCTGTTACGACCCTCAATGGAGTTTGTCCAGGGGTAAACAGGGGTGGCAACATTAACAAAAGAAAACCAGGAAAACGTCCAAATGAAGGCTTTATTTTGGACCCACTAGTCCTGAAAAACATCAGGTCAGAAATCAACAACCAAACAAACCCGACAACAAAAGTACAAACCAAAGTTGGCACCAACCCAGCGGTAATCACAAAAGCGCCAAATCGAACACCAAACACCAAACAGTCAGTCTCCTTCAGGCAAGCTATGGCACCAAGGCTCAACCAAAACACAGCTGCCAGGAACGAAGGTTGGTGACAGCCTTTATTCAGGTGCTCAGTCGAAGGTCCGACCAATCAAGAGTAGGTGGGCGTGTGGCGACCAATCAGCATCCAGCACACATCAGCCTGAGGGCAGCTCCAGGAAGAGAGCCAGGTGTAGCAGATCCCCCAGATGATGGTGGTTGAAATGAGCTAGATGACTGGCCATGAAATAAAATCTGTAGGATTAACTGCAGGACTAACAATGACCACTCCCAAAAGAAAATATAACATCAAAGATTTTTTATGTAAAAACATGTAAAGATCTGGTGGAACAGAAGCTCAGCAGTTCAGTTTTCAGCCAGTAGCTCTTCAGGGATGGAGATGAACCTCACATTGCTCTGATGGCCGGCTAACACCTTGCAGTGCAGCCATGTTGCCATCGATGTGTCTCGTTTTAAAAGATACAATATGAATGTAGTGCTTTTAAAGTTTAAAAACAAGCCCAGTTTGCCAGAACCTCAATGTGCTGGAAATCCAGCTGGCCTGATAAAAGCTTTTTCTGATGCTAACCTTCCCCAGGAACAATGCATCACCAACAGCACGCCTGGTCCCTGAACACGAGGGGTGGGAAAATCGAATCGAAAAATCGATAATCGCAATTTTTTGTTTCACAATTTTAAAATAGATTTCTTTGTTAAAAAAAAATTTGATTTTTTTTTTTTAAATCAAATAAAATGAATCTACTGTAGATTTTGGTCATTTTTATTGTTTTTATTGATCTTTTTAATTGTCTTCTTGGGCATTATAGCAGCAGAATGATGATCTGGCGACTGGTTTGTTTTCTCCAAACTGAAATCAAGAAAAATTACTAGCAAAAAAAGGTTTTATAAATTTTTTGGGGTTTTTAATCTACGAAAATAAACAATATCAAAGAATTTTGAGAACAGCAATTTAAATCGAATCGGCACCCAAAAAAATCGGAAATGCTGATTGGGCGTCTGCATGTGTGTTTGAAAATCTGATATGAATTTTAAATCATGCTCAGCCTGTAATTCATGTTTGATCCCATTTTTCTTGTTAATTAAGTGATTTCTTTGTTGTTATTGCAGCTTCTTCCTGAGGGACACATTAAATTAAATGTATGTAATCCTGGATTAAGCATATTTGCAGATATCTGCCAAGCCTGAATAATTTTTTTCCACAGCTTTGCAGAATTATGTCGAGCTGTTTTGGGGTTTATATTCATATTTGTCCAACAGCAAAGCTTAAAGTGGGGCTTGTTACTCTGCATGTGTGAAATCCAGACGATTGTCTTCTTCATGTTTTGCTTCTAAACCTGCTCATTAATCTGAGCACATAAAGAATCCAAACTAGTGGAAAATAAAGAAAAGAAACACACAGATTCTACACTGTGGATGCAGAAAATGAACTGACAGAACAGTCCGATCAGAGACCATAAGGAAAGGAGGAAATGATGCTCTCAGTCTGATGAAGAGGCAGATTACAACACAAACCCGATCCGACTTCACCTCAAAAGGAACATTACAACTTTGCCACTATGACACCCTCTAACAAGCCGTCCTTTCAGGAGGATCGGTTGGAAGATACAAGGTCCGGGCTGGTAGACATTTAGCACGAGAGCGCCATTTAAACACACGATGTTTGTGAAGTACCAGTTGGTGACATCTCAGCAGGGCAGCGACGCAGCGAGCAGACACAAACAACACAAAGAGTCAACACAAAGGCAGACTGTCAGCAGGGAAAGCAGCATAGAGGACTGACTGTGAGGACGTAAGCCAGAGATAGGCTGGCCTGTACAGCGCAGGAAACAGGGTTAAACAACATTTTAGGACCAAAACTGAAGTATCTGTATCAAACACCGCTGGAATATCAGTCCATTTGGTGGTATACACTCAAAAATAGAGGCACCAGCTTGTACCTAAAAAGGTACATTTCTGTACCCTTCAGTTCTGGTCTATTTTTGTTCCTTATCAAGTTCCACCTCACCTTATCAAATTATGTTTTTCACAGCATTAGGCCTGGTCCATGCAACTTAGCAATATTATCTTTAATCTAGAAATAATCTTCAAAAACTCAAAATACTGACGTTGTGGGCAGCAGCAAGTGTTGTGCGTCTGAACCGGTCTTAACAATACATTTCTTTTGAGGCGACTTTTTAAATTTTTTTTTAAATAAAATCATCAAATATCAGTTGTAATATGTGGTGAAGTCGTAGGAGGGTATACTGATTGCTGAAGAAAAGCTGGTAAAAGTCCCAGTATGCACCATACGCTGTAAAAAATAGTCCTGGTACACAAAGGGATAGAATTTAAAAGTGCCAGTACTGCGTACCGCTGCGTACCGGCCCACTTAAAGCACTGCTGCTAACACTAGTTTTTGTCACGACAAACATTTTTCAATGCTGCAGGTACCCTTATGGTTAAAATGGTACAAATGTGTACTTTATGACACTTTGAACCCTTTTTCATACTCTGAAGGTGTGCTTCTGGTCTCTAAAAGACCAGTATTGTACTTTTGAGAGAACATTTCTTTAAAATGTACCTATAGGTACAGAAATGTCCTTATCTTGTACCTCTGTTTTTGAGAGTGTATACTCCAGGATACAGTGGTATATGTATATATAAGAGTGATATGTCAGTAATAATGACAACAACAGCAGTTTTAGTGGGACAGAACATGAGTCAAGAGTTGGATTAGACAAAGGTTCCAACTTTCCAGCAGTCTGATGACCACTGCTCATCTTCACCACCTCAGCAGGTTGACTGGTTGCAGGTTGCAGCAGGCTGGGGATCGAACCATCAACCTTGCAGTAGGAAGAAACGTGAAGCTGCACCAACATGGACCATTAACTCTTCCAAATACCAGACAGAAAGCTGATAAGTTAAACATGTTTTTCCAATGA
This sequence comes from Telmatherina bonti, assembly GCF_933228915.1. NCBI lineage: Eukaryota > Metazoa > Chordata > Actinopteri > Atheriniformes > Telmatherinidae > Telmatherina > Telmatherina bonti. Next base: position 24,335,931 of record NC_136632.1, on the reverse strand, counting down.
CCAAAGACATTTTTGGGTTTGGGCTTTTTGGAGACAGAAGTGACAGAGACGGGGTGTGAACAAGGATTTACAAACATTATCTGACTCTTATAGTGAAAAAAGTTTGTGATGTGGTGAGTTTGGACCATCTCCCTGCTGTCTAGGACTGGACTGCACCACACCAACAGGAGCTTGATGAAAAAAAATTGCAAAGCGACATGTTCGTTGATAGATTACCAATCTAAAGCAGGTCTGAAGTCGGCGTAAATTTATTCTCCCATCCAGGGGATGAAGAGAAATCCACAGACTGCCTGGAAGGAGGGAAATCAATCTCCTTAAATAAATATGACTTTACAGCAATGCATAGAAGGTTTTTTTTTGCTGTCTTAAGACTGAAGCAGAGAGAGGAAAAACCATGATCCCATTTCATGGCGGTAAACTCACGTACACATTTATTCTGAGCTATGCAAATGTAATTTAGCGGCCGTGTCTTCTGCGTAAGAGTGAGCGATTAACAACCGTTTTCTATCACAGAACACCTCCCATTAACCTGACAATGACATACGCTGATGAAACCATGTGTGTCCTTCGCTGTATTTCCTCTGCATACCAACACTCCCATCTGCTGCTTTAATTATCTCATACCTGAGCTGAGTTTCCAGAAACTTTTTTTTTCCCAGTAGAAAAGATTCACATATCTGTCAGAGTTTCCATCAAAGCAGTCAGAGGGTGTTCATGTCTGGGATGATTGTCTCAGTACGCCTCGGTTTGGTTCAACACTGCACTCAGCTGGCAGGGGAATAACTGTCAGGGCTGTCCCGACATCTCTCAGCACCTCATTTCTAAGTCCTTAAGATGTGGTGACTGAAGTTCTCTGTAGACTGACTGGATCCAGATCCTGATGGCGTTGTGCTGACGTTCAAAGGCAATGCTTAACATGAGAAGACAAAGCTTGGATCAAAAACCTCACAGGTGTTCTGTCACTATTTTGAAAGAGTTCAAAAAGATCAGATCATGTCCTGGTTGATACGATGGGAATGGACTCCCTTCCACAACTTTCAACGCAAATATCTGATGGGATCCCTCAAAAAGACCAGAACAATGTGCTCATGTTAGCATTTCACAGATCCAAGGTATTTTTAGGAGCTGACAAGTTAAATTGTAGATATAAAAACAGATATTTGGATTCACAGTGAAGAATCTAAGACAGAGGTGTCCAAAGTCGGTCCTGGAGGGCTGCTGTCCTGCAGGTTTTCCATGTATCCCTGTTCCAACACCTAGTTTCTAATAAACAGCCAATGAACTTCTGCACAATGACTGATTCTTTTGAGTCAGGTGTTTTGAAGCAGGGATTCATGGAATACCTGCAGGTCCTCGAGGACCGGAGCTGGGCACTCCTGTTGTCAGAGAATATCAGAAAAGAGAATTTATCCTTAAATTTAAACTGTTTTAATGCAGCCTGCAAGCCTGAATGATTTTCATTCATTTCCAGACAAATACTTTAAAGGCACAGCGTGTAAAACTGACTGACATCTAGTAAAGGTTTGTATGATAAGTACTTCGCATGCCAAGCACAGATGTGGATCTACGGTGGCTGTCAGAGGCCAAAGTTCTGTTTTTATCTGAGTAGATCCAGTGTCTTCTGGTGCTGCGACGATTGGACTACAGGTGACTACTTCAGCTCCGTGTACACGAGTACCATCTTCTTCTATGGTGCCTTTTAATGTTTTATCTGAAACATTGTTTTAGTATGAATCAAACAAAATTGACTCTGCGGTTTTAAACTTCACATGCAGTTTGTCCTTTCAGGGCCACTGTAGTATGGTGATGCAAATGCAGCAACTTGCAGAATGAAAGCCTCAAGCATTCACTGCAATGTCCACAGATGTCATCAATAAAAAAACAACATATATGCAGGTCAGTTTCCATGACTGTGAGCTATTCTGAGGCAGAAATGTCGCCCAGCAGAGAGATAAAAAACAAATTTACTCTTGAGAACTGAAGTGCTGGCCTGGTGCTTCAAGAGGTTGGTGGACCATTTCTCTAACTGGTTGTACGTCGTCTAAACCAAATGTTGGTGTGTTTGTGTAAAACACCAGCAAATGGAAAGCTCTGCAGAAGAGACATGCTTCCACAAACACATGGGTTGGAATAAGATGTTCAGAAAAACGGCCAACAGGAGGGTTTTATGGGTTTGGACCACTTTTTTAAAGTAGATTCAGGAACCAAATCAAGATGGTTCAATTTAAGAGAAGATCAGAGTGGGACTTTTAAATAGAGGTCTAAAGCTTCTTCTTTTTGGCAACACGCAAACCCCCTTCCTACCTCTACTGAATGCATCAGAAGCTGATAGATAAGCCATTTTCCGTTACAATCTTAGTGGAGAAGGGTCTTTTATTTTCCAACCGATTAAACTGCATTCATTCTTTCCCCCTGCCATGAGGGGAGATTATTTCTCTGATGTTATTATCAGCTCTAAAAGAGCTTCTAATTATCACTCATCTTCCTCCACACCTGCCCTCGTGCTGCCTGGCGAAGCATCCAGGGTTTGAATTATCAACTCAGATATTTTCGTGGTAGAAACGCCAGAGGCTGATTCTGTGCTCATTACCCAGAGTGACCACACAGAGCTAACTTGCTGATTGTTACCATGAGATATAAAGATTTTATTAATAGCCAAACTTCCTGAATGCAAATTAGAACCACTTGAGATAATATTTTCAGGAAAACCTGCAGGTATTTTAACAATTGGATTATAAATCACCTTGTAATCAGGCTAATCGGCTCGTCTGAAGAGAAGCTTACTGTGTATGTGGAGCGTTGGTAAATAAACACAGATTCATCTTTTGTTTCTAGTTTTTGCAAAAGTTTTTCTATCATGCATTTGAAGTTAAAAAGGACTTTCTTCTGATTACAGCGTCTGACGTATTTCTGGCTGAAGTCGGAGGTCTGCAGCTCCTTCTGTCGAGTCATTTTGTCTGGATACAGTTCAGATTTACAGCTCCCCTTCACAGAATAGAAATTAAAACTCTCTTCCACGGAGAGGGAAAAAAAAGTGAAACGCCCTCTTTTAAAACTTCACGCCTATTTCTAAAGCTGGATAAAAAATTAATTAGCGGTTCCTGGAGCTCTGCCAGAGCTTCACATTGTGTTGGGAGTGTGTATGGACAGATATCAGAACTGCTTTTATCCCAAATTTTTGCAAAGTTTTGGAGGTTTTTTCTTAATGTTGCACTCTTTGGCTCTTGGTAAACCTTCACCCATGTTCACATGCATTAACAGAAAGAGAGCAAGACAGAGGAGAGGCAGTTCTTCCAGCTCTTCTCTAACAAGGCGGGCTCTGTTTCAGCGACGCTTCGGTCCGAGTGAAAGTGAAAATATGCGCAAGAGGAAAAAAAAAAAGAGACAGAAAGGGAGATTGTTCTTTGCAGCCAGAAGACTGAGATACAGCCTTCATTCCTGCTCAGATGAAAGAATTTAGAGTGAGAAGCCTTATTACAGAAGCAAAGGAAGAGAAAGAGGGCGAGCTTGCCCTCCTTCTCTTTCTGTTCTGGACTGATTAAAACACAGATAACTCTCCCTCCCAGGCTGAAAGCTGCTGGAAGCCAACACACACACACACACACACACACACAAAATGCCTCATTAAACTCCAGACCCTACCACAGCTTCTGGGAGTTCTGAAGGATTTTAACCTGTTGGACATTCTGTGTCTTTGTGTTCAGTGTTTAACGGACCTCTACAGAGTGTGCATGCGAGCGGGCGTGCATGTTAAAGATTTCTGGACACGCCTCATCAATCGCCAGCTATCAGCTGATGTGATCAGCTTACGACTTATGGCAGACATTGTCCAGCCCCTCTTTACCTCCGTAGCGGACAGAAAGGTCCTGCAGGGGATTTCACTGGGACAATGTGGGTTTAATTAAATAAAGATGAAAAGCAAAGTTATTATTTTGCTGTATTAGTGTGAATTTTACATTAATTTCTCACTTTTTAAACAGAAAAAGTGAACAAAGCCAGATTTAAATGACATGGAAATAACTGCTTTAATATGCAAATAAAGTTTTCTACATATTGAGTTCATCTTTAATTCTAATTATTAATATCAGGACATAATTTATGTCCGCAATTCAATTCAATTCAACTTTACTTATATAGCGTCAAATCACGGCAATGCCATCTCAAGACCCTTTAAAGACAGAGGGAAACATAATGAAGGCCAATTCATAACAGCCTATATAAGGAAACCAACAGATTGAGTTGGGTCCAACTCAATCTCCCATCCTGAGCAAGCACACGGCGACAGTGGGAAGGAAAAAAACTCCCTTTTAACAGGAAGGTTCAACGGATTAAATGGTGAACATGGGAAGACAAGTTTATTTGCAGATTTGTTACTAAAAAGCAGTTAAACTGCAAATGGCAAAATGACCTAAAAGTTTTCCATTAAATTCTTTCATTTAGACCAGTGGTTTCCAAACTTTTTCTTCTCTTTTAATCGACGACAATAATATCGAGCCTCCCCTCCCGTCACATGAATCAAAGAAACACTAAGAAATACGTCTTTAGTTTTATTTTAGTGGCTGTATTGTAGGTAACTATAATTAAAACCATGTCAGTATTATTATCCATTCTTCTGCTTCATTTTAAACCAGGAATCTGCAAACTACTTCAGGTGAGACAAAGCTGCTTTAGTAAAACAACTCTGCTATTATTAAGCGTTCCCGTTTCTCTTCCAGCTGTGGTCGGAGGAAAAAGAAGATCCGTGTCTTCCCGGGCCGACTGACGTGACTCGTGGTTGTTCCAGAAAACCCGGAGCTAACTTTCTCGGGCCCTCACTCCGTGTTCAGGAGAAAGGAAGAGAGGCATTTATAATAAAAAATGACAGGCTGCATCTACTGAAGAGTTCACCTTTATTTTCAGAGATGTACTGGCATAAATGCGATCGCTCTCTCTTGTTTTTCCTGCTCCGATCTCAGTCTTCCTCACTCCAAACTGCACACATTCACTTGATCTTTTGACTTGTCTTCTTGGGCATTATAGCTGCAGAATGATGGTCTGGCTACTGTGTTGTTTTTTCCTCACTGAAATCAAGAAAAATTACGAGCAAAAAGAAGTTTTATAAATTTATTTTTGTTTTTAATCTACAAAAATCAGCAATATCAAAGAATTTTGAGAATCGCAATTTCAATCGAATCGGCACCAAAAAAATCGGAATCGAATCGGGACAAAAGCATATCGTCACAGCCCTAACATTCACACACTTCCGGGTCTGAACCTCCAGTCGTTCATAAGCATATCTCCTAACTCCCGTTAACACATGCTGAGCTGCCTAACCTGCACATAAGGGCGGAACATCTCACAACACTATATATGATGGTCAGAAGGTTTATTTCTAAAGTAACCTGCAGGATTTTCTTTGTGTTCAGGATGAAAAGCCCACAAGTGGTGGTGTAACTTGTTTCATTATATTAGATGATAATATTGTGGTACAAGCAAAAGACTGTGGTCTCATTATTACCCACCATGGTTATTATTACTATTAATGGTCAAACAGGGACAAATATGCTCCAACATACTTTGTTCTCTTTTCTTTATTACTTGAAGTCTCTCTTGTTGATTTATCATCATTTTTACAAATTCATCCAGTGTAAAAACTCCCAAGTTTCATTTAGCCTTGCCGTGCCCCCCCGTGATAACTCTGGTTATCACCCCCCAGTTTGGGAACCAGTGATTTAGGGTGCTTCATGTTCCAATAGTTCCTTGTTTCCCATCTCCAACACCTGGATGGGTTTGGGTCCCCTGAGCCCAACTCCTGATTTATTTTCTGCTTCATTGCCTCCTGGGACATTAAATTTTGTTTTAATCTACAAGTCTGCTACATCATAACGTCTTTCGTACTCACTATCTGAACCGTAAACAAAAGGTGCAATGAATGCTGATAAAAAGGAATAAAAAATTTAATCAGCATTAAACAAAACACCACAAACCATAAAAAAGACTTAAAAGTTACAAATTTCCTTAAAAAAAGGGGAAAAAAGCTGTCTTCACACAAACGAGAACTAATTGTGGGGATATTCAGAATAAGTACTGATCAGTGTGACTAATGTTAAGATGGAAACAGGACCGCAGCGTGGTTTGATCCGGTCTGGAGCAGAAACTCGTGCGTCCTTCTGCTAAAAACAAACCAGTCTGTGATCATTTTAAACTGGGAACATTATAAAAGTTTAATGTCATATTTTCTGTTTTATTTGTCGTGCTTGTTCTTCCTTTTACCTGCCAAGGAACTACAGAGTTTGTCCGCTCCAACGCTGCATGTTGCTTATTGATGTTCATTAAATGCTCTGTCAAATAAACTAATAAGTAATGTGATTCCATCAAACGAGATTCAGCTTCTCAGCGGGCGTCAAACCCACCAACAACGCTGTCATTTTTCACTTTGTCGGCTCTCACAAGCTCATGCTGACGTCTTGTTTTTATTCTGGTTTGGTCTCCAGAATTTCGCTGCTTAAACCCCAAAGTGCAAAATTTACTGTCAAGTTTAAAAAGCATCTTTTATCCCTCATTTTAAATAAGAATAATTCATCCGACTGGTCGACTGCAGGTGGAAGCAAAACAAGCACAATGTTTTCTTTTCATTTTTCATGAGTGTATGAAGATTAAATAATGTCAGAATAAAAACAGAACATCAGACCTTGACCATCAAAGCTCGCTAAACCCTGAAAATAAGAAAGTTTTTCTTGACAGCTACCTTTATTTAAAAGTATTTAAAACAGTTTTTAGACCCATCAACTAAAACCTTAATCCTCGTGGATTTGGTAACAAAAACATATTTAAACACATAAAACTAAAGATTAAAACCTTAAAACCTTCTCCAAAGCAGACTGGAAGCAGCGCCGAGAAGCTAAACCTGATGCGATCTGATCAACAAGCTGCAGACGAGACGGCAGAAATCCGGCCTCGACCAGATGAAAATGAGAATCAGTCTGAATAATCAGTAAGTGAGAGGAAAGGTTTGACCTTTAAGAGGTCTGAAAGAGGCAGATCTGACAGCTGCATGATGAAAAAAATGCTTTACAGATGTGTTGCAGAGGTCCAATATGGATATCCTGAGTGCGACGCAGCCTGGAAGGCTCAAACATGACCTCAGTTTTGTCCTCGTGTAGCTTTATGATGCTGATCTAAACATGCTGACGGACGGTCTCCTCCAGGACACAGGGGTCTCCTTTTCCACACTGCTGCTGGCTCATCGTAGACCTGGTCCTGAACGGTCCTCCCTCCCCTGGCTGGAGCTCAGAGGGGCGAAAGGTTGGAGCTCCACATAGTTTCATTAAAGTTTTAGTGCGGAAGTGGGGGAGTCTTTCTGCCGGGGCCCATCAGACATCAGCCAGATGAATTTTAAGCAGGACGATAAACAGTGTTGTGAGTTAATGGTGATGAAGAAACATGTCACACAGTGTAACAGCTTTTTAATGCAGCTCTATTCACGTGGTGCCTTTTCTCTGTTTCTACAGACATTAGTGGACCTGCATGAGAGCTGGATTTCCCTGAAGGGAAGCTTTGCCGAGGTTCAACTTGCTCCACGGTGCAGCTTGTAAAAGTGTCAGGCGCTCAGAGCTGCCTTTATGCTCGGTTCCAAAGTGCTGATCGCATTTTGTTTTCTGCCTGACTGTTCTCATCTATTTTAGGTCTGTAATCCATACCAGACACCTACATGAATCTGGCAGAGTAACAAGAAAAGACCTTGCATTCTGCTTACAAAGTGCCCCAAGTGAAATAAAGTCTTTAAATGAATTTTTTATGCTCAGTTTTGCAAAAAGCATGTCCAGCAAGAGTGTTAGGAGCATTTTTAAACATTGCATTTTCTTTTCTTGGTGCAGAAACTTGCTTGACTTCAGCAGACGTGAACTCATCATGCTGTTTTCTGTGTAATCTGATTTCTAGGAAACAGCAAAAAAGCTCTGTAGATGCAGATCCTACCAGTAAGACCAGTTTTTAAATGAGTAAAAATGAAGCCAGAGAAGCTGAAGTTCTTGATGGGAAACAGAGTGTTTTTTACTGAACAGCATTCAGCTGTGGAGCATCAGGATCCTGAACCAACGAACCAGACTAGAGCGGTTCTCATCAATACGCAGCAACCTGAGAAACACCACAGGTATAATCATATATTCATCTTCTATTGCTGATCTGAGGCTGAGTTACCGAGGCAACGCACCAAGGAGGAACGCCCCACATCCTAACATGTTCAAATAAAGACAAACATTGTTAAGATACTAAAACGATAACGTGGCAGACTCATTAAGCCTCCACTGTTTTCTTAGATATAGTAAATAACCTTTGGCATCTGCCTCAAGGCAAACACCCACATTTTCAGCTGAGTATGAGAATCAAGCAGATTTCCAGAAGGTAGGCAGGCAAACAAAGAGGTAAAGAACTGCATGAATGTCAGTGTATATAAATGAACAGCTTAAAGGAGCAGCTTAAAGAAGAAGATCTGCTGCTGCTAAGTTGGTGTATTAAAGCGCTGAAGGGTGCAATCTGGGACACAGCGAGAATTATTAACAGCAAAAGCCTTAAAACAGTTTGTATCTTCCAAACAGAGCTAAAGACTGAGACTGGGTGAGACCCCTGATGCAACCCCGTCTCCCCCACCAGACTCAGGATGCTTTCTTAGGTTAAGTTTTGGGTCTGAATCCAAAAATTAAATGAGAACAATTAAGATTATCTTAATGCCTGCATACACAGATCTGCCTGTAAAGGGTTTAGAAGAAATCTAATGCCAGTTTCAGACAAATCATATGAGAATATGTCAATTTCTAAGACTGTGTTTACTAAACTATACAGAAAATGAAATATGCAAAATACTTTTGGAGGTGCGATTCAGTCAGAGGAGTCTTTACAAAACACAGCAGGTGCAATCAAATCTTACAATTATATGACAGTTTTTATGCATTAATGCAAACCAGTTAAACTAGAAAAGCACAGAGAGGTCAGACTTCCACCAAGCAGCTGATCTCCACCATACAGTGATTTCCAGGCAATGTTCTTGTCCTACATTCGTTTCCCATGGATCCACCATCAGATTCCACATCCATTGATAATGAATCCACAGCTTCTTGCTTATATTGTGGTGTTTGTTGCATGTTTGTTCTCGTGCAGTGATGAAAAGTTGTTCCAGTTCTGGATGGTAGCATCCAGAACAATGTGGATGGTAGAATCCAGAATGCTGTTCCTGTACTAGATGGTAGAATCCAGAATGTTGTTCCAGTTCTGGATGGTACCATCCAGAACGTTGTGGGTGGTAGAATCCAGAATGTTGTTCCTGTTCTGGATGGTACTATCCAGAATGTTGTTCCTGTTAGGGATGGTAGCATCCAGAACGTTGTTCCAGTTCGGGATGGTAGTATCCAGAATGTTGTTCCTGTTCGGGATGGTAGAATCCAGAATGTTCCATTTTTGGATGGTAGCATCCAGAATGTTGTTCCTGTTCGGGATGGTAGTATCCAGAATGTTATTCCTGTTCGGGACTGTAGCATCCAGAATGTTGTTCCTGTTCGGGATGGTAGTATCCAGAATGTTGTTCCTGATCGGGATGGTAGAATCCAGAATGTTGTTCCATTTTTGGATGGTAGCATCCAGAATGTTGTTCCTGTTCGGGATGGTAGTATCCAGAATGTTATTCCTGTTCGGGATGGTAGAATCCAGAATGTTATTCCTGTTCGGGATGGTAGAATCCAGAACGTTGTTCCAGTTTTGGATGGTAGCATCCAGAATGTTGTTCTTGTTCGGGATGGTAGAATCCAGAACGTTGTTCCAGTTCTAGATGGTAGCATCCAGAATGTTGTTCCTGTACTAGATGGTAGTATCCAGAATGTTGTTCCTGTTCGGGATGGTAGTATCCAGAATGTTATTCCTGTTCGGGATGGTAGAATCCAGAACGTTGTTCCAGTTTTGGATGGTAGCATCCAGAATGTTGTTCTTGTTCGGGATGGTAGAATCCAGAACGTTGTTCCAGTTCTAGATGGTAGCATCCAGAATGTTGTTCCTGTACTAGATGGTAGTATCCAGAATGTTGTTCCTGTTCGGGATGGTAGCATCCAGAATGTTGTTCCTGTTCGGGATGGTAGAATCCAGAACGTTGTTCCTGTTCGGGATGGTAGCATCCAGAACGTTGTGGATGGTAGAATCCAGAACGCTGTTCCTGTACTAGATGGTAGCATCCAGAACGTTGTTCCTGTTCTAGATGGTAGCATCCAGAATGTTGTTCCTGTTAGGGATGGTAGAATCCAGAACGCTGTTCCAGTTTTGGATGGTAGCATCTAGAATGTTGTTCCATTTTTCGATGGTAGCATCTAGAATGTTGTTCCTGTTCGGGATGGTAGAATCCAGAACGTTGTTCCTGTACTAGATGGTAGCATCCAGAATGTTGTTCCTGTTAGGGATGGTAGAATCCAGAACGCTGTTCCAGTTTTGGATGGTAGCATCTAGAATGTTGTTCCATTTTTCGATGGTAGCATCTAGAATGTTGTTCCTGTTCGGGATGGTAGAATCCAGAACGTTGTTCCAGTTCGGGATTGTAGCATCCAGAACGTTGTGGATGGTAGAATCCAGAACACTGTTCCTGTACTAGATGGTAGAATCCAGAACGTTGTTCCTGTTCGGGATGGTAGCATCCAGAACGTTGTGGATGGTAGAATCCAGAACGCTGTTCCTGTACTAGATGGTAGCATCCAGAATGTTGTTCCTGTTAGGGATGGTAGAATCCAGAACGCTGTTCCAGTTTTGGATGGTAGCATCTAGAATGTTGTTCCATTTTTCGATGGTAGCATCTAGAATGTTGTTCCTGTTCGGGATGGTAGAATCCAGAATGTTGTTCCTGTACTAGATGGTAGCATCCAGAATGTTGTTCCTGTTAGGGATGGTAGAATCCAGGACGCTGTTCCAGTTTTGGATGGTAGCATCTAGAATGTTGTTCCATTTTTCGATGGTAGCATCTAGAATGTTGTTCCTGTTCGGGATGGTAGAATCCAGAACGTTGTTCCAGTTCGGGTTTGTAGCATCCAGAACGTTGTGGATGGTAGAATCCAGAACACGGTTCCTGTACTAGATGGTAGAATCCAGAACGTTGTTCCTGTTCGGGATGGTAGCATCCAGAACGTTGTGGATGGTAGAATCCAGAACGCTGTTCCTGTACTAGATGGTAGCATCCAGAATGTTGTTCCTGTTAGGGATGGTAGAATCCAGAACGCTGTTCCAGTTTTGGATGGTAGCATCTAGAATGTTGTTCCATTTTTCGATGGTAGCATCTAGAATGTTGTTCCTGTTCGGGATGGTAGAATCCAGAACGCTGTTCCTGTACTAGATGGTAGCATCCAGAATGTTGTTCCTGTTAGGGATGGTAGAATCCAGAACGCTGTTCCAGTTTTGGATGGTAGCATCTAGAATGTTGTTCCATTTTTCGATGGTAGCATCTAGAATGTTGTTCCTGTTCGGGATGGTAGCATCCAGAACGTTGTTCCTGTTCTAGATGGTAGCATCCAGAATGTTGTTCCTGTTAGGGATGGTAGAATCCAGAACGCTGTTCCAGTTTTGGATGGTAGCATCTAGAATGTTGTTCCATTTTTCGATGGTAGCATCTAGAACGTTGTTCCTGTTCGGGATGGTAGAATCCAGAACGTTGTTCCTGTACTAGATGGTAGCATCCAGAATGTTGTTCCTGTACTAGATGGTAGTATCCAGAATGTTGTTCCATTTTTGGATGGTAGCATCCAGAATGTTGTTCCTGTTCGGGATGGTAGCATCCAGAACGTTGTGGATGGTAGAATCCAGAACGCTGTTCCTGTACTAGATGGTAGTATCCAGAACGTTGTTCCTGTTCTAGATGGTAGCATCCAGAATGTTGTTCCATTTTTGGATGGTAGCATCCAGAATGTTGTTCCATTTTTGGATGGTAGCATCCAGAATGTTGTTCCATTTTTGAATGGTAGAATCCAGAACGCTGTTCCTGTTCTAGATGGTAGAATCCAGAACGTTGTTCCAGTTTTGGATGGTAGCATCCAGAATGTTGTTCCTGTTCGGGATGGTAGCATCCAGAATGTTGTTCCATTTTTGGATGGTAGCATCCAGAATGTTGTTCCATTTTTGGATGGTAGCATCCAGAATGTTGTTCCATTTTTGAATGGTAGAATCCAGAACGCTGTTCCTGTACTAGATGGTAGAATCCAGAACGTTGTTCCAGTTTTGGATGGTAGCATCCAGAATGTTGTTCCTGTTCGGGATGGTAGAATCCAGAACGTTGTTCCAGTTTTGGATGGTAGCATCCAGAATGTTGTCGGGATCCACATCTATCTTTGATATCTTGGCAAACCAGCTGGGAACTTCTCCAGGATTTACTCACCATTCATTGTGGAGTTATATGCAGGTATATTGAAGATCTCACAACGAGAAAAAATCCTTCCTGAACATTTCTGGATCCAGATCCTGATCCGGATCACTCCCAACATTTAATGGAGTCAAAGACCAAGACCTGTTTTTAGAAGAACCTCATGAAAATCCCTCCAGTAGCTCTAGAATAGAGTTGCTAACAGTTTGACACACCGACAGATCAGCGCATCCAAAAACATATCTCCATCTTGTATTTCTTTAAGTCTACACGCATATTTTGTAATTCTTTCACAGCACTGATAATTATTGTTTGCTTGATATTGATATTTTTATTTGCGGTGAAGTCTTTCATTAGAACACGGTTTAATTACCACAATATACATCGGTAAATCTGGTTTGGTTTTTTTCTATATTTTGTAAACAGAAGGCATTGCTGGATCTGTATTGTTTAACAGTAAACCTCATAAACTCCACTGATAAATCACATGCTTTCTGACCGAAGCCCTGCAGTGGCCAGTTAGATAAAATCAGCATCAGAGGTTATAATCCTCAACAGAAAGCAATGCCTGTATGCTGAACTGGTGTCAGCGTCCAGCTTCCTGCTTGTGTGGTCCCATGCAACACCTCCAAGATGAAAATCTGAATTATTTTCAGTAGTTTGCCCAGAAATTTACATTTATGTGTTTGCATTTTCTAGCTGTAACAGACACAGGCGCTCATATCCAAAACTTAAACAGTTGAATTTGTGCAAAGTTGAAATCAGGTTTGCATCCCCGACAGGTGCAGAGCCAATAGGAGTCTACGAAGAAGGAAAATGACACGATTTCTGCAGTTTTGCAACAAACACAAAGTTGCTGCGGCCTCCTTTCCCCTCCCTCTCCGGTTCCTCGCTGTCTGAAACGGTGGATAACATCAATAAGCAACTGTGGGAAGCAAAACACAACACAAATCCCACGAAAATATATATGATGCTGATTAGCTTGTGATAACTTGTCATAGCCTGTTAGCTGCTTCTCCATCGGTTCATTGCAGGGCCTGGAAATTCAGTCCACATTCCCACCAGTTTGGACTGGTTTCTGAAAAAGCAGCTTTTCAGAGGATTTCAGGTGAAGTACTGGAGATTCAAATCGATGATTTACAGCCAAAACACTGAGGGACGAACCAGAAGGTTAGTTTAGCAGGGATGCAATGAATCCTAAAGACCAAAGAATAGTTTTCCGTCTTATCAAACCAGATCGACTTTCCAGGGATCTTTGGAACAAGCATGATGGAAAGCAGCTTCCTCGTGTGGCAGCAGAAATAGAGCCAGGTGTGAAACAAATGCTCAAATGCACAAGCACGCCTTTGTACCAAGAGAACCAGCGACTTTGGGCTTTGATATTCACCGGAGAAAAGAAGTGTCTTGTTTGTTAAACATACAAGGAGATCCTGAGGAGTTTGCAGAGCAACAGGAGCAGCAGGGAAAAGGAAACACACACACGAAAACACACAAAGCTACAGAAATGGTGTGACCATGGTTTAGAGCAGGGGAAAGGAGAGGATTAGTTTGTTTTAAAAGTTACACACTCACAAACACACACATACACCAGCACAGGAATTTCAAGCACGCACTGCCACAATACAATCATTCGACCCAGCTGTCAGCTGGGAAATCCACATTATTGATATGTGGTGTGAATTTACAGGCTATTACCAGCTAAATGTTACCCCGCCAGGATTCGTGTGTTCCTGTGTGTGTGCAAAATGTTTTTTCCCCCTCAGCATTGAGACAAAGGTCTCCCATCGTTCTAAGTAAAACAGAAAATAGAAAGTTTGTGTTTTAAAATTCATTTTGGCATCAGCCTTACAGCAACAAGCAAGCGGAGTGAATAGCAGCAGCCTTGAGGTTGTGTAACGAAGCCCGCTGTGTGTTTGTGAGTGGAAAAGTAGTTACGCTATCAGCTGGTGGCAGCCAGCTGCTGCAGCTCGATAGAGAAACAGTTTACATTGCTCTCTTTTTCTCAGCCCACAGGCGATATGCTGTTGTTTATGTTAAATTATTAACATTTCTCATATTATTCTGAACTTTTCCAATAAAAAGCACTAATATCTGCATTAGGTAGTCAACACTTAGCCCATGTTCTGCAGGGTGAAAGGCGCAGATAGCCGGAGGAAAGCAGCTCTGATTTCATTGATGTCTGGCTGAGTTCAGAGGATGGTGAGGGTCATACTGGTCTCAGCTGGTTCCCTTTAAAACACAGCTTTGCTTCTTTAGCAGCTAAACCCAGAAGCCAACCTTCATTTGCCCGATGGCCGCCGTTATCTCCGAATGTGCATTATCCCTTTCATAACTTTCACCGCTGCAAACAGGAAGTCTCCTGTTTCACTGAAGAGTCAGCTCTAAGTGTACGGACACACAGCGTTTTAGTTTTCATGACCACAGTCGTGGAAGTTACATAACGCAGAGTTATTCCACAAATGATAACACACTCTGCCAATACTCTATTCCTGCAACATGTGCACCTCAGTTGTTTTTAAATAAGCACATATAATAGAATAAAAATTTCATGTAGCCTGGCAGGTGTGATGGTCCTGCTTCATGATAAAGGATCGCACTGACAAGGTTTAAATGTCAGAAAATATCAGCTGTAACTCAGATACTTTAGTATAAATATATCAAATATCAAGAATGCTGAAAAATAAAATAAAATAAATTACATAAAATGAAATAAAAAAAATAAAATAAAAAATAAAATAAAACAAAAAATAAATAAAACAAAATAAAATACAAAATAAAATAAAATAAAATCAGCATTTAGGATTAACTTCCTCCAGTATTTTTTTAAATGAACTGTTTTATGTTTTGATCTGTTTCTTAGGTTCAGTTTGTGTCCTCAGTTTTTTTTTTTTTTTTTTTAATCAATGTTTTTAATTTTACTTTTGATTCAGCTCATGTTTTCTTTCCATCTCACTTTGGTTCTGAACCAATCAGGTTTGAGTACTAGTACCCAACAGGAAAAATAAGGAAACGCTTTTTACTTTTTAAAATGTTTTCTGTTGTAAAATGTCTTTTTTCTTTCATTTTTTTCATTTAATTTGAGCTAATCTGTCCATATTTCAGAGTATTTGGTTCCAGTAGTTCAGTTTTTTTTTTTTTTTTTTTTTTTTTACTTATTCCATAGGATTTTTTCCCCATGTGAACAGGTGAATGATGAAAAAAAAAAAGCTTCCACAGCTGCACATGTTGAGTCGTGCAGAAGCATCTCACACTGCGAGTGAGTGTCCCTGCTGTGAGACACCAAAGGAGAATGCAGGCATGGAGGTGTGGATGGCAGCTGCCTCTGCAGAGCATCATCACACCTCCTGCAGCTCCGACTCCATCCTGATTATTAGAAAAGAGCTCCTGGAAAGTTTGATATTATGATAGAAAACAGCGATTATGGAGAGGTTTGCTGCAAGAGCTGCAGGTAGCACTTTTCTGTATTATAGTCTGTGTGTGTGTGTGTGTGTGTGTGTGTGTGTGTGTGTGTGTGTGTGTGTTTCACCCAGCCTGTGCTAGCACTGCTATCTGACTGGGCAGATTGTGATTTTTAGCTGAGCAGCGCTAATCTCTTGTTACAATATGAAGCGCTGATTACACCAGTGCACACAGTGGGAACGAAACTCTGCAAGCGTGTGCGTATTTGTATGTTTGTGTGTAACAGAGAGAGAGAGAGAGAGAGAGTGAGCATATAAGAGGGCAGATAAGATGACAAGATGAGAGCAGGAGCCATAAGATTAAGTTTAGAGGAAGAGGAGAGGTGTTTAAATGCGTTACAGAAGTGATGCAAGGTTATTGTGGTTATCTGACACACACAAAGCCGACAGCACAGTACGTACAGTCGGGATGTTATGACTAGGACCTGGCTCTGCACTGTCCGGGTATGCTGGACCATTATACTTTCTCTCTTTGTGTTTATTTGTTGAGATAAAATCAGCAGAATAACCAGCTGAAGGAAGCCGTGAGGCCGGGACAGGAAAGCCAAGCGAAACGATGACTGATGGACAGTGTCGACTGGCGCTGCTGTTCAGGAGTTATGTGGACCCCGTTATGCAACAAAGTTCAGATCCTTATCCATTAGAGGCGCCTGAGTGGTGCCAAATTCTTCCAGCAGCTGGATGAACGTGTAAATATCTGAATCATAATGTTATGTGCAGCAACAGGTCCTGCAGGGCATCCATACTTTCTACTAGGGCTGCGACGACATGCTTATATGATTTGATTCGATTCCCATTTTTTTGGGTGCCGATTCGATTTAAATTGCGATTCTCACAATTTTTTGATATTGCTGATTTTTGTAGATTAAAAACAAAAAAATGCATTAAACCTTTTTTTTTTTTTTTGCTTGTCATATTTTTTTTAAATTCAATTAGGAAAAAAAAAACCACAGTAACCAGATCATCATTCTGCTGCTATAATGACCTAGAAGACAAGTAAAAAGATCAATAAAAACAATAAAAATTACCAATTTTATAATGGATTAATTTTATCTGGAAAAAAAAAATTAACAAAAAAAAAAAAAAGATTTAAAATTGTGAAGCAAAAAAATCCAGATTTTTGATTTTTCGATTTGATTTTCTCACCCATACTTTCCAGAGAATTAAACCCTCTAGTGTTTTAGTTAAGTCATCAGGATCAGAGGTCAGTTTAAAAGTTTATGCTCAAATCTTAAAATCTTATCTGAACAGGGTGGAAAAGTTCAGCTTTTATTCAGATGGTTATTGTTCTTAAGTTGAGAAGAATTTTCTATTGAGAGACTTTGGATTTCTTATATGTTATAGGAAGTAGTGAGTTAATTCAGCCACTTAAGATTTTGAAATAGAAAATGTCCTAATATTTGGAACTATTGTGCAACTTATGAAAACTCATTTTCAGAAAAAGTTGAGCTAAAACACTTTTAGTTCATCTACTTAAACATTTAATAATTATTCGAGTCTTGCAGCATTGCAGCTGTACTAAATTTCATCAGTTCAATAAATATGTGAACTACTTCCATGAGTTCTGTTACTGCATCTCTTTGGTTTGGACAAAGAACACGAGAAGGAGAAGTGAAACCAAACTGACCTCACTGGTGCTGCAGGAAACGTTCACCGTCTGCTGACCGACGCTGCCTCAGACACCATGTACAGTCTGTAGACGAAAAGCTGGATGGAAAAAAAGAACATTAATAAATGTGATCATGCAACATGCTTACATTTGCTGTCTGTCACAATAGCAACTTATTTTCATGAATGCAGAAAGAGAAAAAAACAAAACAAAACAGTTTTCTGCAACATGATTGGTCGAGAAACTTGTCACAAATACAAGAACATATAAAGTATCCATACTATTCATTTATGCAACGCTTGCAAAACTTGGAACAATCAGATTAAACCTCTGACAAAAACAAACGTAATGCTGCTCTCTGAAGAGACTCAGTGCATCAAACCATTTTAGTTTGGCCAGTCAAACTTTACATTCCCATGCAACACTGTTCACTTATCAATTTTAATCAACAAAGTTTCATCTGTGTTTATGGTCAGTTGTTCTTGATCCAGCATGTAGGATACAGTGACACCTACAGGACAATCCCCAGAATGCAACAAAATGAACAACAACAACAAGCCCGAGGAAATAACCGTTGGGTAGAAGCTCCCAGCAAGGTGAAGATAAAATTCTGATTCAGGTGATTTTCATAAATCAAACTGACCATCATGCTGCCGCTAACATTTCAACTGCAGGTTATTTGATCGCTGCTATGCTGATAAAAACGGAAGCAGAGAGAAGCATCTCTTTAATAAGCTGAAGGAAAGTTGCATTATTGAGAGGATTTGACTGGAATATGAAGTGAGATAGACACAAAGCGCCACAGGGTCTTTTAATAAAAAAGTTTCTCCTTCATTTCTCCTCTAAACTTGGCAAGCGATACCATCTGGATATTAGTTTCCTGCTCAGGATTTCATATACTATATTATTACTGCATTTTCTTATCCAAGCATTATCTTCCATATGGAATATTACATAATAGCTCATGCAGGAATAAACCCCAGAGTGAGCAGATTTCTCACTCTTCTCTTTAGTCATCTATCATCAGTTCAACACAGTCATCTTTTCAGAAAGTAAAGACGTGTTTGGGCAAATATCTCAGATCTTTTAGTTACAATAGAGCCAAATATGTGAAAATATTTGCTTAGTATCATCTAACATCTCTGAAACTGAGCCGTGACTTGAAAACAAAATCAACATCTTTTTTTCAGGAATAATTTTAATCTCAGGGATTATCTAGCATACATCTGGGAAGTCTGAGTCGTTTCAGTTTGTTAATTTGGACCAAAAACAGCAGATTTTCATTTCAGCTACGTTATTTAGCATTTGATGCTAATCTGTATCACGTCCTCTACAACGTAGGTTAAAAAAGCACCTCATGCAAAACACCTGCATGCAAACATTTTATGCAGTTTTCCCTGATTTTTTATAAGCTTTTACACTCATCTTTTCTCTTTTTGCATTTCTCATGTACAAATAAACCCTTAGGAATAAAAAACCCAAAAATTAAAGTTTACAAACACACACACACACACACACACACACACACACACACTGGAAGCCAGTTACACTAATTAAACCATCCAAGCTCAAACTGGACTTGCAGATAAATATGATGCAAACTTTTTTCTAATGGAGTTTTTTGGGACAGCCTGCTGATTTGAACTAATTTCCAACATTACACAACATGCAGATGAAAGGCTGCAAAGCACATTTCTTTTCCAGGCCTGCAAAATTATTTCAAACTTGCTGTTTTAATGATTTAAAATCTGCTTTTTATTTCATTTCCGAATCATAGGAATGTTTTTTAAACATGAGATTTGCACCAGAAATGAATCAGCCTACAGCGACTTTCCATCAGATTTCATTCAGCTTCGTCGTGTTTTACAGAAAATCTGATCGTTCAAATACAAAAAAGAAAACACAAAGATCCCGGTTGGAGCAGTTACAGTTTGGAGAAAATCCTGATAATAAAAAGTGAATATCAGCAAACAAAATGTTCAGTCACAAATTTCTCTGTGTGATCCTCCAGCACACAGCTCGCTACCATCTGCCTCTCCTGTCATCCGTTTTCCAATCTGAAGTCCTCTGATAACAAACCAGGATGGTCTCCCCTGTTTTTAAACACTTCACTGACTGCAGCCCTTTTAACTTCCCCGTTATCTGCTGGCTGACTCCTGTCTTCCTCTCTGTTCCCCCTTCACTCCACTCAGCATCTTTATCTCAGAGGAAGGTCAAGTTTCTGTCCAAATTTCCCAAAAATACAAACTTACTGTTGTTGAGATTTTGTGCTTGGATAGTCCAGGCTGTCAGAAATAGGTAACCTGTTCTCCCTGAGCACTTCACATTATTAAATATGATCAGAATTCCCGTTATAACCCCTGATGATCATTTTGTGCAGGATTCCAGCAGAGATCTCCATTTGATTCCTTTCCTGAAAACAACTAAAAAATCCAGCAGCAGCTCAGAAAAGAAATGCACTCTCTTTCATGTAGCGACACCTTCATCCGCCTTGGTGATTAATGTGTTTTTAAAGTAGAAAGTTTATTTAAACTGAAATAAATGGAGACTGAGGTGCTGAGGGGGTCAACTAGGGTCATTAAAAAAAAAACCCCAACACTTATTATTGCATTATACTGTGTTGGTAACTCCAACCTCATCACACAGGGTTCATACATCGACCTATTTCCTGAGTTTTCATGCAAATTAAGTGCAAAATTTGAGAGAAATTCCAGTAAATCTGCATGAATATTTCCCAACACTACGATTATGCAGATATAAAAGGGTTAGTTTGTTGAAAGAATCAGTAGCTGGCACCGATTTCCCAGCTAGAAGAAGGTACAACACGATTATGTAAATACAATTCAAATCTTTAGGGAAGGAAAATAAACGGGTGCAAAATCACAAAGATAGAAAGCCTGCAAAGGGAGCAGAGTCAACTGTGGAAACGGAGACTTCTGATGGGATTGGGAAAAATTACGCCAATTTCAGAGAAATCTGCTCTCGTAGCATCCAGTTGCGTTGCCTTTTATCACTGTCAGGGTTTTTAACTCTCCCAGTCCTCAAATGTTTAACATTTCTCTGAATTTAGCTGTTTTTTCCTGTACAAGTTGGAAACATGCATTAAAAACATGACTATAGTTGCATTCAATTACTTCCCGATAAATCTGTCTGATCTGACAATAATGCAGATTTCAGGCTGCAGTTCTTAAACAGACACAATCATGCCAGACAATATCTCCACATGGCTCATTAGCATATCATTACATTTGCAATTTCCCAAAGCCATTTCTGAACCTATGGTTACACAAATGCTGATTACTCCCACACTGAATGTGCTCTTATGGAAAAACACACAAAGCAGATGCTCAAATTAAAGTTTGTATTTCACCATAAACCCCTTTCAGCTTTACACCCCTTGCTCCTTGTCTCCTGAGTTTTTATTCTATTTTCTTTACTTTTTAAAAAAAAAAATCTATTTAAACTTTGTCTATTTAAAAAAGAAGGCGCCATTATTACCTAACGGAGAGGTTGGTGGTTTTAACCTTCAGCACACGGCTTAAAAAATTATTTTTCCTGATAAAACTGCATTCTTTGTGACAAACAGAAAAAAAAAAAATCCTGCCTAACTTTTAAAAGCACTTATCTTTCTTGGCATTTTGTACATGATTACATATAGGATGAAAAAATATGTTCATAGTGTCTTCTTCATTGTCTTTTGTACATATTTCTTGGAAAAAAAAAGAACAAAAATCCACAAACAAAAATTAATTTACAGTTTTTCTTTGGAACTTTTTACTGGTGAAGATCAGGGGTGTATTGTATCTTGAATTTCAAAGTGAGCAACACGACTCGATCGTCCAGCTCTGTCCCCCTTTTACTTGGTCCGCATACCGATTAGTCTCGTGGACGAACAGAGATCAGAACAGATCTCTTCAAACATTTCCCCTTCAGACACATCATTGTCCTCTAAATGTGGCCCTGCAAGGAACTGTTACTGTATTTTGGCGCATTCATGCAGCAGCTGTCAAGCTCTTGCAACAATCAGGCGTATTAATGCGCCGGCAGTGTGTTGAAGGTTAATACTCCACTAAAAGAAAAGTCCTGAAGCACAGAAAGGCTTTTCAGCAGCGTTGAGGTGCACAACTTTTCAAATAAACTCATAATGACTCCACAAACCTGATCAAGTCATGCAGGCAACTGTGTGACGGTCTAAACCAGGGGTCCCCAAGTTCAGTCCTCAAGATCTACCATCCTGAGACCTTTAGATGCAACCACACCTGTATGAAATGAATGTCTGGTTACCAGGCAGCTGCAGAGCTGGATGACATGCAGAAGAGGGAATTCAGCCACTTGATTCAGGTGTGGGAGGTTCACACAGTGGCCTTTCAGTGTGGAGTTTGCATGTTCTCCCCGTGTTTGCGTGGGTTCTCCCCAGCTGCCCCCCACCACCCAAAGACACGCATGTTAGCTTGCAATGATTGCTGGGATAGGCTCCAGCTTCCTGCGACCCTTTATCAGTGAAAGTGGATAAAGAAATGGATGGTTGGATCCAAAAGCTGCAGGATGGTACATCTTGAGAACCAGACCTGGAACCCCTGTTCCAAACAAATCTAAACTCAGACTTTAAAATCTCACGTTTTTAATCAAACAACCTGCAAAGCAAAGTCCATCTTACCGGGAGTTTGTGGATCAAACAGGTCGTCTTTGTTTTCCTGTAAATCTATCCAACCCTCACCATATCGCTGCTTTGTGATACTAAAACACCAAAGCTGTAAATATTACACGCAGTGTATGGACTGTGTGTATGAGAGAAAGATTACTTTGAACTTTTCAACTGTGATGCAGTGTGTATGTATGTGTGTGCTGACTAATCCATAGGGAGAAAAAGAGAGGAATTGGTCATTTTCTCCAGTTGCTATCTGATCCATCGTCTAGAGGGGTGGAACACCAGTTGTTTCTCTCTTTCACACTCCCATGCAGCAGGAACTTAAAATCCAATTATGGAGCTAGCTGGGGGAAAAGGTTACTCTTCTGTCTTTCACTGACTGCTCACAGCTGATTTTTCTTTAACCCCTTTCAGACGTGAAGCCTATCATGTGACAGATGGCTCATGAAGCTGCACCTGATGCAGCCATCAAAACTACGAAGGCAAACACACAAGAAAACCTATAAAATCACGCTAAATTTACAGTAAACCGTGTGGCTGTTGTCTTCATAGTAAGTAGCTTTAAGACATGTTTTTACTTTTAAAGTAAGAAACACAACCTAAAAGTATCAAAAGTGTCAACAAGGCAATCAGAAATAGAGACCTTCATGTCAAATCCAGAAGATTCTTTCAGAGAATAAACAGCAGAAATAGACACAAAGGTAAAACACTCAAAGCAGGGAAAATCTGAAAATCAGAAGATCCGTTTCAGCATCTCATCACAGCTTAATGGAACTGGACCAGCTGCAGTGTCTGCATCACTGGGCCAGTTCCAGGCAACAGACTGATGTCTTAGAGTCTAGAAAGAAAAAGCAAACACTCCTGTTCTCTCAACTAAACGTGACTGAAGTGGTCCACCCATCCTCCATCCAGTCAGAGGCCAGTATGAAGGCCAGTTTCCACTGTGTGCATGTGCACCATGGGCTCCAGGCAATGGTTTGGCTCACATCAGGCACACCGCGGCGCTTGTCAGATGCATCCCCTAGTGCCTGGCTGTGGATCTCCTCTAAACATACACGCGAGGTGTATTGTTGAGAAACCGTGCCACCAGAATATGTACAGTTCAGCAGTTCAGATGGAGCCACACAGGAAATCACAGAAATTTCAAAATAAAACCAGGTTAGAAGTCAGTCTTTTTCTTTTTTCTTTCATCATGGACGATAAGATGTTTGTACGACTCCCCAGATGCTTGTGTGAACAAAGGTGTCAGCAGTTTTGAGTTGGAGGTGAGTTTAACATACTTCCTAACAAACACATTCTTTTCACTAGTAATGACGTGATATATGTCGCCATAGGACGTGCGATTCCGTGATCTCATAGACCCAGTTAAATACATTCCACTCATAATTCTATAAACTTCAAACTCAAACAACAGGGACGCATTATCGATGTTATTTTCATGTTTTAAACTAAGCGTTCAGTCCATCTTGCGTCGTATCAGAGCTTCAGGATTGCGACTGTTGGCATTGACCCAGAGTAAACCTCTGGGGTGTGCTACAAACTATGCAGAGAGAAAGACGAGGGTTGCATTCATGCCATGTGATGTGATCTCTGTTATGCAACTGGAACTCCTGAGAAATAATCTGGAGTCTGAAGAGTTTTATCCAAACTGCATGGAGAGAAATTACAACCAGGTTTGGTTGCGTGGCCTTTAGGGCAGTTTGTCCTCACAAAGTTCAGACATGACCTCGCAAAGTTTTGCGCTGGGTGGAAATATGTCAAATAGGAAAGCAGAAACAAACGCTTGTAATGTCTGCAGCCTGAACATTTGGGAGGAGGGTGGGGGTGTAGAGAGAGCTTCATTCAGCTTAACAAATGCAATTAGACAGCTAAAGTTCAAACACATGGTCGAAAACAATGTGTTCATTCAAGGTTCAGCAAGGCAACACACACGAGAAAATCTTCAGTAGAAGGGTAACTGCATGGGACTGTAAAGAGCTGCTGGAGCCGCTGTGTGACACACACTAACAACACTATAAATCTGAGCTGGAGAACAAGTTTCTAACCATCTCTCACGTATTTTATGAGTCTTATTTTAGTTTTATATGGCTGATTTTCTTTACTGGAGAAAACAAAAAAATGTGCGACTGCATGGAAGCCCAACACAATTACACAACCATGGCAGTTTGTTTTTATTGTGTAGAGCAGAGATCACCAAGAGATAACCTCCTGGGACCAGTGTCCTGCACGTTTTAGTTGTTTCCCTGCTGCAACACACCTGATTAAAATGAGATGCTTCTCAGCTTGATAAGATCTGCTCAAGCCACTGAAAGATCCATTAATTAGGAGTGTAGGAGCAGGGAAACATTTAAAACCTGAAGGAAGATGGCCTTTTTTAAAATCTCATTTGACTTTCTAAAAGAGAATCTGCAGATATCCGAGTGTTTAGAATGTCAAAGTGTACCTTTAGATCAGGGCGGCCCAAGTCTGGTCCTCGAGATCTACTATCCTGCAACCTTTAGATGCATCTTTTGTGCAACATATCAAACAAACGGCTCGTTGCCAGGCCTCTGCAGAGCTGAATGACGTGCATGAGGAAAGTTAGTCATTTGATTCACATGTGTTGGAGAAGAGATGCATCTAAAAGTTGCAGGTTAGTAGATCTTGAAGACCAGACTGAGCTGGCTTGATCTAAAAGGTACACTTTGACATTCTAAACACTCATTTCTTCAGATATCTGCAGCTACTACATTATATGAAGACATGCTCTTCACCTTCCTCAGTAAGTATAGCGGATGACATGATTGTATCAGCAAAATGCTGTGTTTGGTTCTGGATGTGAACCAAACGGTAGCCCCTCCCTCTCTTCACCATATAAAGACCAGATGAGAGGAGCACCTAAACCTGCAGATCCCAGATGTGACCTGGCAACCGGGGATGAATTGAGTGAATGCATCCTTTTGGATCAGACATGGTCTGACTCAGTGCAAAACATTTTACAAAGCAGACAAGCTAAACTAGCCAAACACTGAGCTAAGAGGTTAAAATTCTCAAACTAAATCAAATCAGAGTATAGAGGACTTTATTGCACATAAAATTAAACTAATAGTGTTTTACGATAATGTGATAAACACGCCCCGCCCCACCGCTCTTTTTTAACCCATCTTTTCCCATCAAATCTACATGAACATAAATTTATCATTGTAGCATATACATAGTTATATTGACAGATATGGACATAAACATACCCACACAAAAGCAAACAGACACACTCATATACACCCATGTACATAAAACAATGTCTCAGACACTGTCCTAACCCCCACCATACGCATCAGGAAAACTAATACACTGGAAAGTCGATATAAAAACAAAACAAACAAAAAATGAACCAGACTGAAGCCACGTGTTGTAGTCGTGCCAGTGGTGACCCCTCTGTTTATCTGTGATGACATCTCTTCTGTCTATATGAAAAATATCTAATTTTGGCGATATTTGGTACCCCAACGGAGGGGGGGGGGGGGGGGGGGGGGGGGGGGGGGGGGGGCGTGCAACAAATTAAGCAAACGTTGCTGTGTTTGTCAAATTACTTGCTAACTGGAAGTGCTGGTTTAAAACCAGAGAAGTTCAAGGCTGAACTAGGAAATTTTATAATGTGTGGCAGATATAACCTTAAGCCCCAGTTCACCCATACCCTCCACCATAATGGAAACTTTGTAATAGTAATGTTTGCGTTTAATAAATCATATAATTCAATAAACATGTTTAAATAATCAAATGTGCAGGAAACTGGCCTTAAGCTGGAAATCCCTGATGTAGGTAACAAAACAACATAAAGAGCAGCATGGACATGTTCTGCTAACTGCACTGCCGAGCTAATTCAGGACCTGACTCAGTATCAGGAGCAAAACCGATCATCTGAACAGTTTTAGGTCATCAATAAATATGCAGATAAGGTTCCAGAGTGATGCCGTGTGCTGACTTTACTACAGACCAGCAGTAGAAATGGCATAAGTATATAAAGATTTAAAAAAATAAAACTAACTTGGTGTTTACTGAGATGGATTGGCGAGCCTTTCGCCCAAAGACTGCTGGGATAGGCTCCAGCTTCCCCGCCAACCTTCACTGGATTAAGTGGTTAGGATAATTAATGAATGAATGAATTTGGTTTTTATTTATTTATAGTATCTTTCTAAAAAAAGTGTGGTTGTCCTCTGTGGTGACAAACGGGTACATTTAATTCTATTCTCTGAGAAGCTCCAGTAAAACCATTCAGCTGTGAATATGATGAGCGATCTAATGGAAAAGATGGAGCTGGACCACACTGACCAGATTAAATACTCCCAGAAAAAGCACTGTGATCCAACAGAAGTCTCCAATAATTCATAAATCAATCAAAAAGGATCCTTCACCCCATCAGTACTGAACCCCACCTGTGATTTTTAATAAAAGTACAACAGCCGCCCTGAAAATCGGTTTCATCTCAACTCCCGAAGGCGTTTTCATTTAATTTACTTTCCATCACCTTTCTCGTCTTTACTGTCACCGTACCCAGTCAGCCATCTTTCCTTCTCATGTACTCCAGTCTTACTTTCACACTTCTACGCTCTGGTTTGATTTCAGCTCGTCTCTTTCCTGCTCCGGCCCTTCATTTCCATCTCACACCTTTATGCCATCTCATGCCCTGCATCCCCCCCCCAGGTTACCTCTGTGGAAAACAGAGGAAGGATCTGAGCTGCGATCAGGGAATACGAAGGTGATAGACGAGTCTAATGGAAAGATATGGTGGACGGGGGGGGGGGGGGTTGCTTTCTAACTGGGAAAACAGCCTCGCTGTGATGAGCCACATGGGACAAACTGCAATTAGATTTCATGTAGTCTTGATTAACTGTCCAAAAAGCTTGAACATTTTAGCCGAGGCTGAAAGTAATAAATCTTTGAGTGAAGACGGGTCGTGGTTTGTAAAAGCTTCGAAAATGGATTTCTTACATAACTATTTCTCATATTAGTCAACCAAAGTGGGCTGTGTGTAGGAGCAGAGGGTATGAACCAACACACAGGAAGCATGAAACTAATTCAGTTCCTCACATATCAGCTTCAGATTGAACTGGTTTGTAACTTTTATTAAATTCTTTTGTGTGTCCTCTCATATGATTTTTATTCCTTGTATATTAGATATTTGTTGAGAAAGACTGTCTCTTGGTAAACTGAAGACCATGTTGCCAAAACGCTGACAAAGATCTATTCTAAGTACTAAAACACACCATGCAGTCAGCATTCATACGTGAACTTATGATCCTTTTGGTTACATAAAGACACTATTGGACAACAATACACAAGAAAATGGATCAGTTTTACGAATCAACCACATTCCTCTGAGTTAACATCCAGACAGGGACTCATTTCCTGCAATGTCGGCTGCCAACAACTTCCCTTTTCTGCTGAAGTGGGGAAAGTTTCCCAGGAGGTCACAACCTCTGGATGGAGGGAGGGGAGGTGACTTGCTGTCTGTGACAATGCAGGTTTAAAGTGCCAATCAGGACAACAGCTTGTTAAAGGTGTGCAACATGACCTCTCTACATAGATCATGCAGGAAAAACATTTTCTGGATCAATCAGGAGGTTCAATCAGGATTATTAATCATATTAAAGACACAAATTCAATCCAAGTTCTTCTGAAGGGGGGCTATAAACCTGACATCAGCTCTGTTTTACAAAGTACGTAACCGTAACCAGGGATCTGATAGTGAAAAGGTCTTCAAACAAACAGAGGGAGGGGCGCTGAAGTGCTTCCTGAATAAAGCTGTTGCTCACATCCAGCCTTACTTCCCGTTTTATTGCAGTGCTTAAATTTTGATTGGCTGTAATGGAAAAAGGCTTAAAATATTTCTTCGAAAGCCTTTAAATACCCTGCATCTGGTTGTTTTCAAAGGCTTAAGAGAAGAGCAGGTCCTAAATCACTGTTTTACAGAGTTTTAAATCTGAATATTACAATCCTCAATACATGCATTTTTTCATTCTGGATCGGCTCCTACTGGTTAAAAAAATGTTGCAGACATTTTCTTTTTTTTACTTTTGCTGAACAGAAAATCCAACAGCTGAGATGGACAAACAATTCATAAAACCAAAGAGCTCTGCACCCCTCCCTGAGTCTGATCAAAAATATTTGCAATATTTGGTCACTGAGTCAATGGTTATGGCCTTAATACAAAATAGAGCTCATAAACTCTTGGTTTTCTGTGGAATTTAAAGGTCCTAAAAGACATGCGCATCAATCTTATAGTGAGGATATGAGCATCTCCTGAGTTGGAGTCTGCATGTACGGGACCCAACTGTCCAGGTTCTGCTCTTTGCTCTTATAGTTATGGGTAGTCTAGCCATCCATTACTTATGTAGCAATGGGGATGTTACCTGATGCACTGAGAAGTACCGCGCTCTACTTCTCTAATATATTAATGTATAAATATATGCCAGTATTGCCGTCTCTAACTTATTTCTCCTTTTTTTCCCGCAGGTCTTCCTGAATAAGTGCAGTTGTACATGTTGATCTGTCTTTCCTGTCCTCTCCACCCCAACCAGTCGAGGCAGATGGCTGCCCTCCCTGAGCCGGGTTTCTTCCTGTTAAAGGGGAGTTTTTTCCTTCCCACTGTCGCCGCGTGCAGCTCAGGATGGAGGATTGGATCCAAGTCATGACTCGATGCAGTCAGTTGGTTTCTATTATAGGATATGTATGAATTGGCTTGAAATGATGTGTGTGTAAAGTGTCCTGAGACAACATTGTCGTGAAGCGGCGCTGTACAAATAAAGTTTAATTGAATTGAATTTTAGGTTTATTAATATTTTTAACATGTTGAGGCTTTCTCAGGCCTGGGGAACTTAAACTGAACTCAGCGCTCAAGGCTGCATTTACATCAGGCGGCACAGATGAACTGGGGAAAGTTCACAGACTCACTCACTGAACACACGCACTCACACACACTGTTACAGACACACTCTCCTATCTTTCACCGCCTTCTCCGGACCTCGCCCCTCCCTCCACCCACCAACGGTGAGTTGGATGGGCGTGCTGCGACCTCACTTGGCTGTCTGGGAATTGTCTGAATTTGTGCTGATGTTTAGAGGTGTGTTTTTTTCTTGCATCTTTATCCTTTCCCCCTTAAGGTGAAGTGTAGAGATATTTCTTTTTTTCCCACACCGACCCATCCTTCCTCATGTCATCTTTTCCTCATTTATAAGGTGACGCCGGTAAAACTGGGCCTAAGCTTCAGTTCAGTTCTGTAAATGTTAAATATCTGTCTGTCAAACCTTGAACGAGCTCGATGGAACCTTAAATTTCCCCTCAGAGATAAATAAAGTATCTTTGATTTGATTTCCAACTCCTAATTTCTGATACCAATATCAACTGATACTGATATTTTTGGAGCGAGTTGTACCAAACAAACAAAACATATGGAAACTATGCAGGAGAGGAGACGTAGCTGAACAGTTTGACATATAACGTGCATATTGTGTAAAAGGTTGTGTCATATCTGACAGCTTTACTTTGAACCTTTTACAAAAACCAATATGGTGGAAAATGACAAGATAGAAAATACTGAACTTTTCAGGACAGATCCAATGTGCAAACCGTTTTGTTTCTTAACCCACATAAACTTTTTTTTTTCCTTCAGTTTTTTTTAACTCTTAATGAGTCCATCATGTTGTGATGTAAACAATCATCAGTGTCTGTTTCATACAAATCACTGCAGGTGTTGCAGTAAACAGGCAGAAATGTGTGCAGCTCAGTAATCTGGAAACTTTATTTTCTTGGTTTTTAACTCAGGAAATGGAAAATAAACCATCAGTTTATGGATGTTTTGGTCTCAGAGCTCAGCTGAAGGAATCATCTTGACCTTGTGGGACTTACTGAATGAATGAGAAGTGAATTTAGAAGTGACTCTTTAAATAAGAGATTGCACAAAGGGAAACATTTTTACCTCCCTCTTATCCAATCATTTGATCCATTTTTTTCTCCCTGAATCATATTTATAGTTCTAAGTATTTGACATAACCTCCAGTTGATGATGCTCCAAACTGGACTTATTGGTCGTTTTAAATCAGCAGTGGACTAATTGATGATTGGTTATTTTAAAGGAATTGCCAGAAGTGAGGAATGCTTGGTTATCTCCCTCCATGCCAACCTCACACCTCTCTGCAGATCATTTCAGCATGTTTCTTCTCACTTTCCATCGTCAACGTCCTTACTGTGGCTCACGGCCCTCATCCAGCCAAAGAATTAGCACCAGTAACAAACTGACACACTTTTTCCACAATCCAGTGCGTTTAATCCATGTCCAAAGCAGCATTCAGCTTAAAACGTGTTTTTAACCAGCGTGGCACCAACTCCCAGTCAGGAAAACCAGCTCTTTACTGGTTTATATCACAAAAAAAAAAAGTTTAAAATCAACCACATCAACTACAAAAAGACCGCCGTGTTTAAAAACCTACATTAACTTCTATGGTAGTTTGTTTAATCCCAGAGAGTTAAAAGCTGAACTTAAACCTTGAACCTCATTTTCTCACCATTTAATGTTTTTAATAGCATTTGTGCATTTATGACATCCGTTTTTACTTTTACCTTGAAAATGATCCTGAGCCATTTCTAAATCTACAAATGGGCAAGTTTAAAGGTCACGCTTTAAATAAAACACATTAAATCAACGTAGCACAAAAAATAAGCAAGTTTGTGTTCGTTCAGTCATTTCTCCCTTTATTAACATCACCTGGTGTTGTGTTCTACATTGCTGGAAAGTCTGAATAGTCTCTTCTACAGCCAGGTATAACTCGCTGACTCAGTTTCTATTAAATAATTATTTTTTTCGGCTCATATGAACACAGTTAGTAAAACTGGACCAATGTGTGTTTGTTCAACTGCATCACAATAAATCTAGAAAGTGCTTTAAGATTCTCTTCTTCTGAATTGTGGGAATACAAATATAAAACAAAGAGAATTAAATCAGAAGGATGGGGCTTCTGTGGAATGAGGAACTGAGCTAAATTTATGAGTACTCTGTCTCCACCCCCTCTATTTATCTCTGACAATGTCTACTGTGGTTGTGCACCATTCTATTTAAATAAAATGGACCAAAATTCCCTGCAATATTCTCCCGAGGGCGTCGTTGGCGGCTACAGATTAGTTGGAAAAAGTTGTTAGGATACGAGTGGTCAGCTTCTGTGGGGGTCAACTTGCTAAAGCTAGGGATTTACCCAGGGATTTACCCATAGACTGTAAATAAAAAGATGGGCGGAGCCTCTGTGACGTCGCCCGTAGGTTTCTGAAGAGCTGAACTGAAGCTCGGTGGGCTTCACCATCTTGGCAGGGGCATGCGTGTTGTCTCACCCGGAAAATACAAATATGGGCAAAGAGGTGGAGCTGAGAGGTGGGCTGTGAGCATCATAGTGGATGATTGACATCGAACGAACTCCGAGCTTTCTGTAGCTAAAAGCTAACCAAGCTAACCAGCTAATAGAGGTAAGCGGGCTAAAGCTAAGTCACGTTGTTCACAGACTAAAAACCACGGTTGTTCTATGTTCTTCTGACTTGAAACGGGAGATTGGGTACTTGTCAATCAAAAGGACACGCCCCTAAATATGCCGAACTTTGAGATTAAAGTACTTTCAAACGGAAGAGTTGGAAAAAAATTGACTCCCCCTACATTTGTCATGAAGGTAAACCTGACCTATTAGACCTAAAATGGATTTTTGAACCAGGCTGTAAACATGTTTATTTCTGCCGTGAAGTTGGTCTTTTTAACATGGGAGTCTATGGGGATTTGCTATGTTTTGCAGCCCCTAGTGGATGAAGGGAGAACTGCAGTTTTATGCACTTGAGCATAGGCTTCACTTTTTACTACCGCAGGTTGCCGCTTGGAATTATCACAAAGTCAAGCCTGTTGAGAGTTTTATCTGTCTGCAAGCAAAGCTCAACAGGCTGCTTTCGCTTTTTCAGACTTTCCTGTTAAATCCAAACGATTTCTAGATGAATACTCAATGTTGTAGGTTTGTAGTTTTTCTATTCATCTCCAGAAGCGCCAACTGTGGGCGTGCATGGCACAATCTGAAGATGAGGATGAAGCTAAGTTATAATTGCAGAAAAAGATCTTTTTTCTCAGATATGCAATAAGTTTTTATTAATTAGCTTGTATGAGGACAGGTAAATAAGACTAATTTGGATTTGTTTTCTCATGATTCCTGGACGATGGAGAGCACCTGAAAATAAGCTGCACCTTCATAGAGTGCGCAGCGGCTCCATTTCCTTCTTCAGCCCACATCCAGTCTCCTTCCACCTGAATGCATTATGCATCACACGCATTTCTTCATGTGTCTTCCATCACTGGGTGTGTGCATGAGGCGCAAACTGTCTTGTTAGCCAGTAAAAATCCATACATTAGCCACATCAGCGTTTAAGTCTCAGGATTTAAATCGTGTGAAAAAGTAGCGACTTAGAACCCGGAAATTACAGCAACTGGATGATAATAAATTAGTTTGAATTAATTATATCTGTGAAGTGCATTAAGATGAGTTTGATGTGAACTGGTGCTAAACAAGTAAAGCTAAATTGATTTTATTTCACGGGTATATATTTGTCTTTAATTCACCCTGGTTCATTTTTGCATCACAAATAAAATAAATTAACAGTGAGATAAGGAGGTGAATGAGACTAAAAGGGTTTCTAGTTAAAGAAAACCTAAACGGACAATGAGAAGACAACTGATGCTGATGTGAGGTTTGGGAAAATGCAACAAACAGTATATAAACAGAATTTCAGGCCTGTTTTACAATTATTACCATCATGAGTGTCCCTTCAAATGCAAAAGTTGACCAAAGAAAGAGCTAAATAAACATTTCCAGAACAGTTAATTCCTGCTTGTTAATTTCTGCCTTCCCTGATCACCGAGACTAAAATGAGTTGTTATTTAGTGCAACGAGTCAGATTCCATTAAATCTGCTCTGCAGGGAACCGTCTCAGTTGACAAGTAAGCTTTTTAAACTGAAATCAATGACATCCTTCCTCTTCCACCCCTTTTCACAACAAATATGCAACAAGCATCTCCGCACTGCTGGAGTCAAAAGTATCTTCGCAGGAAGTTGGT
Source organism: Telmatherina bonti (assembly GCF_933228915.1). Classification (NCBI taxonomy): domain Eukaryota; kingdom Metazoa; phylum Chordata; class Actinopteri; order Atheriniformes; family Telmatherinidae; genus Telmatherina; species Telmatherina bonti. Next base: position 24,302,748 of record NC_136632.1, on the reverse strand, counting down.
TTTAATTTTCCTGCTGAATGGCTGAGAGATGGAAGTCGGGAGCTCCAGAGGAGGGAAATGGACTGGAAACACCGTTCGGCAGGTCAAAGGTTACATCTCGTCTCACAGAGTCCGTCTGGAACTCAGCAGAGGTCTTCTCTTGTCACAAAACCACAGTTTGACGTATCTGACATCAAGAATGCCTCTGCTGTGCAGACTCCGTCCTTTCCTTCATTCCTCTCCTCCATGCATCAGCTCACGGCGAGCAACAACGGACGGATGGGTGTATGTGTGTGACCGAGCTCTATAGAGACTCGGGACGATCCTTTTTGGAGAATTAGGACGGCAAAATGACAGCTAGAGTTGACAAAGCTGCCAGCACACTCAAATGTATAGACAGAACACACACACACCGATACAGCTGCCATTTTTTTATCAGTGTCGTCTGACAAGCAGGGAGACAAAGACAGATGCAAAGAGAGATGGCGAGTAATAAATACTGGAGGAGGATGAGACTGTGATGCACAAAATAGAGCAAATTAACATGTGAAACAGCCTTTAAAAGGATGGTTTAGATGCAGAAAGTGGCCTCTTCAGAGCTTAGTCAGTTATCGCTTGTCTGCTTCAGGGGGACGAAATGCGATGGGAAAAAGTTAATCAGCTGATCGGTAGATGAGGTCAACAGGATGAAGGCAAAAGATAAAGATTCTCCACAAGGAGATTGAAATTTGAGGTAAAAGACAGATTTGGGACGACTGAGTTGCATAATGTGCACACCTTGTTAACACAACCAGCTTCACACAGTCATGTCGGTGCAACTTAGAGCATTTAATCATGTAGACATTGTCAAGACGACTTGCTGAAGTTCCAACAGCATCAGACTGACTGAAATATTTACTGGGATTTTTTGCACACTATGATCTCCAGAGTTTTCAGAGAATGATGTGAAAAAGAGAAAGTATCCAGCGTCCAGTGAGCAGCAGTTGATTCGCAGCGAGATTCTCATGGTGATGAGGTGGAACGGGAGATTCTGATCATGATGAGGTGGAACGGGAGATTCTCATCATGAGGTGGAACGGGAGATTCTCATGGTGATGAGGTGGAACGGGAGATTCTCATCATGATGAGGTGGAACGGGAGATTCTCATCATGATGAGGTGGAACGGGAGATTCTCATCATGATGAGGTGGAACGGGAGATTCTCATGGTGATGAGGTGGAACAGAAGATTCTCATGGTGATGTGGTGGAACGGGAGATTCTCATCATGAGGTGGAACGGGAGATTCTCATCATGATGAGGTGGAACGGGAGATTCTCATGGTGATGAGGTGGAACAGAAGATTCTCATGGTGATGTGGTGGAACGGGAGATTCTCATCATGATGAGGTGGAACGGGAGATTCTCATCATGATGAGGTGGAACGGGAGATTCTCATGGTGATGTGGTGGAACGGGAGATTCTCATGGTGATGAGGTGGAACAGAAGATTCTCATGGTGATGAGTGGGAACGGGAGATTCTCTTCATGATGAGGTGGAACGGGAGATTCTCATGGTGATGTGGTGGAACAGAAGATTCTCATGGTGATGAGGTGGAACGGAAGATTCTCATGGTGATGTGGTGAAACGGGAGATTCTCATGGTGATGAGGTGGAACAGAAGATTCTCATGGTGATGAGGTGGAACAGAAGATTCTCATGGTGATGTGGTGGAACGGGAGATTCTCATGGTGATGTGGTGGAACGGGAGATTTTCATCATGATGAGGTGGAACGGGAGATTCTCATGGTGATGAGGTGGAACGGGAGATTCTCATGGTGATGAGGTGGAACAGAAGATTCTCATGGTGATGAGTGGGAACGGGAGATTCTCTTCATGATGAGGTGGAACGGGAGATTCTCATGGTGATGAGGTGGAACGGGAGATTCTCATGGTGATGAGTGGGAATGGGAGATTCTCATGGTGATGTGGTGGAACAGAAGATTCTCATGGTGATGTGGGGGAACAGAAGATTCTCATGGTGATGAGGTGGAACAGAAGATTCTCATGGTGATGTGGTGGAATGGGAGATTCTCATGAGGTGGAATGGGAGATTCTCATCATGATGAGGTGGACCGGGAGATTCTCATGGTGATGTGGTGGAACGGGAGATTCTCATCATGATGAGGTGGACCGGGAGATTCTCATGGTGATGAGGTGGAACGGGAGATTCTCATCATGATGAATTGAAACGGGAGATTCTCATGGTGATGAGGTGGAACGGGAGATTCTCATGGTGATGAGGTGGAACAGAAGATTCTCATGGTGATGAGTGGGAACGGGAGATTCTCTTCATGATGAGGTGGAACGGGAGATTCTCATGGTGATGAGGTGGAACAGAAGATTCTCATCATGATGAGGTGGAACGGGAGATTCTGATCATGATGAGGTGGAACGGGAGATTCTGATCATGATGAGGTGGAACGGGAGATTCTCATGGTGATGAGGTGGAACGGGAGATTCTGATCATGATGAGGTGGAACGGGAGATTCTCATGGTGATGAGGTGGAACGGGAGATTCTCATCATGATGAGGTGGAACGGGAGATTCTCATGGTGATGTGGTGGAACGGGAGATTCTCATCATGATGAGGTGGAACGGGAAATTCTCATCATGATGAGGTGGAACGGGAGATTCTCATGGTGATGAGGTGGAACGGGAGATTCTCATGGTGATGAGGTGGAACGGGAGATTCTCATCATGATGAGGTGGAACGGGAGATTCTCATGGTGATGTGGTGGAACGGGAGATTCTCATCATGATGAGGTGGAACGGGAAATTCTCATCATGATGAGGTGGAACGGGAGATTCTCATGGTGATGAGGTGGAACGGGAGATTCTCATGAGGAGGAACGGGAGATTCTCATGGTGATGAGGTGGAACGGAAGATTCTCATGGTGATGTGGTGGAACGGGAGATTCTCATCATGAGGTGGAACGGGAGATTCTCATGGTGATGAGGTGGAACGGGAGATTCTCATCATGATGAGGTGGAACGGGAGATTCTCATCATGATGAGGTGGAACGGGAGATTCTCATGATGAGGTGGAACGGGAGATTCTCATGGTGATGAGGTGGAACAGAAGATTCTCATGGTGATGTGGTGGAACGGGAGATTCTCATCATGAGGTGGAACGGGAGATTCTCATCATGATGAGGTGGAACGGGAGATTCTGATCATGATGAGGTGGAACGGGAGATTCTCATGGTGATGAGGTGGAACGGGAGATTCTCATCATGATGAGGTGGAACGGGAGATTCTCATGGTGATGTGGTGGAACGGGAGATTCTCATCATGATGAGGTGGAACGGGAAATTCTCATCATGATGAGGTGGAACGGGAGATTCTCATGGTGATGAGGTGGAACGGGAGATTCTCATGAGGAGGAACGGGAGATTCTCATGGTGATGAGGTGGAACGGAAGATTCTCATGGTGATGTGGTGGAACGGGAGATTCTCATCATGAGGTGGAACGGGAGATTCTCATCATGAGGTGGAACGGGAGATTCTCATCATGATGAGGTGGAACGGGAGATTCTCATCATGATGAGGTGGAACGGGAGATTCTCATCATGATGAGGTGGAACGGGAGATTCTCATGGTGATGAGTGGGAATGGGAGATTCTCATGGTGATGTGGTGGAACAGAAGATTCTCATGGTGATGAGGTGGAACGGAAGATTCTCATGGTGATGAGGTGGAACAGAAGATTCTCATGGTGATGTGGTGGAACGGGAGATTCTCATCATGAGGTGGAACGGGAGATTCTCATCATGATGAGGTGGAACGGGAGATTCTCATGGTGATGAGGTGGAACGGGAGATTCTCATGAGGAGGAACGGGAGATTCTCATGGTGATGAGGTGGAACGGAAGATTCTCATGGTGATGTGGTGGAACGGGAGATTCTCATCATGAGGTGGAACGGGAGATTCTCATCATGAGGTGGAACGGGAGATTCTCATGATGATGAGGTGGAACGGGAGATTCTCATCATGATGAGGTGGAACGGGAGATTCTCATCATGATGAGGTGGAACGGGAGATTCTCATGGTGATGAGGTGGAACAGAAGATTCTCATGGTGATGTGGTGGAACGGGAGATTCTCATCATGTGGTGGAACGGGAGATTCTCATGGTGATGAGGTGGAACGGGAGATTCTCATCATGATGAGGTGGAACGGGAGATTCTCATGGTGATGTGGTGGAACGGGAGATTCTCATCATGATGAGGTGGAACGGGAAATTCTCATCATGATGAGGTGGAACAGAAGATTCTCATGGTGATGTGGTGGAACGGGAGATTCTCATCATGAGGTGGAACGGGAGATTCTCATCATGATGAGGTGGAACGGGAGATTCTCATGGTGATGAGGTGGAACAGAAGATTCTCATGGTGATGTGGTGGAACGGGAGATTCTCATCATGATGAGGTGGAACGGGAGATTCTCATCATGATGAGGTGGAACGGGAGATTCTCATGGTGATGTGGTGGAACGGGAGATTCTCATGGTGATGAGGTGGAACAGAAGATTCTCATGGTGATGAGTGGGAACGGGAGATTCTCTTCATGATGAGGTGGAACGGGAGATTCTCATGGTGATGTGGTGGAACAGAAGATTCTCATGGTGATGAGGTGGAACGGAAGATTCTCATGGTGATGTGGTGAAACGGGAGATTCTCATGGTGATGAGGTGGAACAGAAGATTCTCATGGTGATGAGGTGGAACAGAAGATTCTCATGGTGATGTGGTGGAACGGGAGATTCTCATGGTGATGTGGTGGAACGGGAGATTTTCATCATGATGAGGTGGAACGGGAGATTCTCATGGTGATGAGGTGGAACGGGAGATTCTCATGGTGATGAGGTGGAACAGAAGATTCTCATGGTGATGAGTGGGAACGGGAGATTCTCTTCATGATGAGGTGGAACGGGAGATTCTCATGGTGATGAGGTGGAACGGGAGATTCTCATGGTGATGAGTGGGAATGGGAGATTCTCATGGTGATGTGGTGGAACAGAAGATTCTCATGGTGATGTGGGGGAACAGAAGATTCTCATGGTGATGAGGTGGAACAGAAGATTCTCATGGTGATGTGGTGGAATGGGAGATTCTCATGAGGTGGAATGGGAGATTCTCATCATGATGAGGTGGACCGGGAGATTCTCATGGTGATGTGGTGGAACGGGAGATTCTCATCATGATGAGGTGGACCGGGAGATTCTCATGGTGATGAGGTGGAACGGGAGATTCTCATCATGATGAATTGAAACGGGAGATTCTCATGGTGATGAGGTGGAACGGGAGATTCTCATGGTGATGAGGTGGAACAGAAGATTCTCATGGTGATGAGTGGGAACGGGAGATTCTCTTCATGATGAGGTGGAACGGGAGATTCTCATGGTGATGAGGTGGAACAGAAGATTCTCATCATGATGAGGTGGAACGGGAGATTCTGATCATGATGAGGTGGAACGGGAGATTCTGATCATGATGAGGTGGAACGGGAGATTCTCATGGTGATGAGGTGGAACGGGAGATTCTGATCATGATGAGGTGGAACGGGAGATTCTCATGGTGATGAGGTGGAACGGGAGATTCTCATCATGATGAGGTGGAACGGGAGATTCTCATGGTGATGTGGTGGAACGGGAGATTCTCATCATGATGAGGTGGAACGGGAAATTCTCATCATGATGAGGTGGAACGGGAGATTCTCATGGTGATGAGGTGGAACGGGAGATTCTCATGGTGATGAGGTGGAACGGGAGATTCTCATCATGATGAGGTGGAACGGGAGATTCTCATGGTGATGTGGTGGAACGGGAGATTCTCATCATGATGAGGTGGAACGGGAAATTCTCATCATGATGAGGTGGAACGGGAGATTCTCATGGTGATGAGGTGGAACGGGAGATTCTCATGAGGAGGAACGGGAGATTCTCATGGTGATGAGGTGGAACGGAAGATTCTCATGGTGATGTGGTGGAACGGGAGATTCTCATCATGAGGTGGAACGGGAGATTCTCATCATGAGGTGGAACGGGAGATTCTCATCATGATGAGGTGGAACGGGAGATTCTCATCATGATGAGGTGGAACGGGAGATTCTCATGATGAGGTGGAACGGGAGATTCTCATGGTGATGAGGTGGAACAGAAGATTCTCATGGTGATGTGGTGGAACGGGAGATTCTCATCATGAGGTGGAACGGGAGATTCTCATCATGATGAGGTGGAACGGGAGATTCTGATCATGATGAGGTGGAACGGGAGATTCTCATGGTGATGAGGTGGAACGGGAGATTCTCATCATGATGAGGTGGAACGGGAGATTCTCATGGTGATGTGGTGGAACGGGAGATTCTCATCATGATGAGGTGGAACGGGAAATTCTCATCATGATGAGGTGGAACGGGAGATTCTCATGGTGATGAGGTGGAACGGGAGATTCTCATGAGGAGGAACGGGAGATTCTCATGGTGATGAGGTGGAACGGAAGATTCTCATGGTGATGTGGTGGAACGGGAGATTCTCATCATGAGGTGGAACGGGAGATTCTCATCATGAGGTGGAACGGGAGATTCTCATCATGATGAGGTGGAACGGGAGATTCTCATCATGATGAGGTGGAACGGGAGATTCTCATCATGATGAGGTGGAACGGGAGATTCTCATGGTGATGAGTGGGAATGGGAGATTCTCATGGTGATGTGGTGGAACAGAAGATTCTCATGGTGATGAGGTGGAACGGAAGATTCTCATGGTGATGAGGTGGAACAGAAGATTCTCATGGTGATGTGGTGGAACGGGAGATTCTCATCATGAGGTGGAACGGGAGATTCTCATCATGATGAGGTGGAACGGGAGATTCTCATGGTGATGAGGTGGAACGGGAGATTCTCATGAGGAGGAACGGGAGATTCTCATGGTGATGAGGTGGAACGGAAGATTCTCATGGTGATGTGGTGGAACGGGAGATTCTCATCATGAGGTGGAACGGGAGATTCTCATCATGAGGTGGAACGGGAGATTCTCATGATGATGAGGTGGAACGGGAGATTCTCATCATGATGAGGTGGAACGGGAGATTCTCATCATGATGAGGTGGAACGGGAGATTCTCATGGTGATGAGGTGGAACAGAAGATTCTCATGGTGATGTGGTGGAACGGGAGATTCTCATCATGTGGTGGAACGGGAGATTCTCATGGTGATGAGGTGGAACGGGAGATTCTCATCATGATGAGGTGGAACGGGAGATTCTCATGGTGATGTGGTGGAACGGGAGATTCTCATCATGATGAGGTGGAACGGGAAATTCTCATCATGATGAGGTGGAACGGGAGATTCTCATGGTGATGAGGTGGAACAGAAGATTCTCATGGTGATGTGGTGGAACGGGAGATTCTCATGAGGAGGAACGGGAGATTCTCATGGTGATGAGGTGGAACGGAAGATTCTCATGGTGATGTGGTGGAACGGGAGATTCTCATCATGAGGTGGAACGGGAGATTCTCATCATGAGGTGGAACGGGAGATTCTCATCATGATGAGGTGGAACGGGAGATTCTCATCATGATGAGTGGGAACGGGAGATTCTCATGGTGATGAGTGGGAACGGGAGATTCTCATGGTGATGAGGTGGAACGGAAGATTCTCATGGTGATGAGGTGGAACAGAAGATTCTCATGGTGATGTGGTGGAACGGGAGATTCTCATCATGATGAGGTGGAACGGGAGATTCTCATCATGATGAGGTGGAACGGGAGATTCTCATGGTGATGAGGTGGAACGGGAGATTCTCATGGTGATGAGGTGGAACAGAAGATTCTCATGGTGATGAGTGGGAACGGGAGATTCTCTTCATGATGAGGTGGAACGGGAGATTCTCATGGTGATGAGGTGGAACGGGAGATTCTCATGGTGATGAGTGGGAATGGGAGATTCTCATGGTGATGTGGTGGAACAGAAGATTCTCATGGTGATGTGGGGGAACAGAAGATTCTCATGGTGATGAGGTGGAACAGAAGATTCTCATGGTGATGTGGTGGAACGGGAGATTCTCATGAGGTGGAATGGGAGATTCTCATCATGATGAGGTGGACCGGGAGATTCTCATGGTGATGAGGTGGAACGGGAGATTCTCATCATGATGAATTGAAACGGGAGATTCTCATGGTGATGAGGTGGAACGGGAGATTCTCATGGTGATGAGGTGGAACAGAAGATTCTCATGGTGATGAGTGGGAACGGGAGATTCTCTTCATGATGAGGTGGAACGGGAGATTCTCATGGTGATGAGGTGGAACAGAAGATTCTCATGGTGTTGAGTGGGAACGGGAGATTCTCTTCATGATGAGGTGGAACGGGAGATTCTCATGGTGATGTGGTGGAACAGAAGATTCTCATGGTGATGTGGTGGAATGGGAGATTCTCATCATGATGAGGTGGAATTGGAGATTCTCATGGTGATGTGGTGGAACGGAAGATTCTCATGGTGATGTGGTGGAACAGAAGATTCTCATGGTGATGAGGTGGAACAGAAGATTCTCATGGTGATGAGGTGGAACAGAAGATTCTCATGGTGATGTGGTGGAATGGGAGATTCTCATCATGATGTGCTTCATGTCAATTCAATAAAATCTTAGGATTTAGTTGAAATTACCATGAAATTCTCCAACTTTAGAAGTACTTTCCTCTCAATTTAGAGACATGAATCCATCCAGCTGGGTTTTTACTCATATCTAAGTCCATAGAATCAGGTCATCACTTAAAGAAAGACTTCTGACACGTCCACAGAGATGTTTGTCATATAAAAGTCCCAACTTTTACTATGACAAAGGGTAGGTAAGGGTAGGTATAATAAGCCTTGGCTTCTGCCTACACCTGATCAAATGAGAATGATCAAACTTATGTTAGTTTATGTTGTTTAAATTTTGTTTGTGATGTAAATTTGACCAAACAATATATACAAAATACAACTCAAGACAACTTGCAGCATGTTGATAGTGACAGAAGGGACACAATAGTTGCAGCACAACTGCTGGGAAATCATACTGGTGAGGTGACTGTAGACAGGGAGGGAGGTGGGAGGGCGGGTGGCAAGCAGTCCTGCACTCATCAGTGACAGATCCATTCATCAAGACAATTTCAGCACTGGAATCAGCAGGGGGCTAATTACTCCCCAATGCCTCCTCATCGAACTAATGTGTCCAAAGAAAACCTGAGGAAGCTTTTCCTGAGCTAAGAGTCTTCTTCACAGTCACAACCGAAGGCGCTCTGCTGCTGACAGGAACTCCAGAGGAGCGTTTTAAATCAGGATTCAGGATCAGGATTTTTGTCTCCTCTCTCCAACACTTAAATTACAGCTTCACAGCGATGCTGAAAACTCTTCAGAAATTCTTCTGCTCTGTGTCACATCATATTAAAGTGCATTCTGTGTATACCTATTAGTCATTTTGCCAAGTTTAGAGGTTAATTTTGCATCCCTATTGGTTGCTTTGTCTAAGTCTTTATTTTTACACCCAAAGTGATGAAAAAAAAAACCGAAAGAAAATGCTTTTTTAAAAGCAGCAGTGTGATTATCGTCAGCACTCTGAGGACTACCATACATTTAAGACTGGTTCAGTAACTAGCATTACCTCGCAGGGGACAAGCCTGTAATTACACTGCATCCTGCAGGCTCCCTGTTTCTGATAATCACAAGTTTTTGAGATAATTATGCTAGGTCATAACAACAGACGTCAGTCCACACGCCGGGACTGAGAATAAACTACCAGCTGTGTTGCACACCAGGAAAACTCAGTCTCATCTCTGTCTACTTCTGTCAGGCATGTGCCATTGGCTCCAGTGTTTGGCAGGCAGACAGTCGCAAATCGTGACGGAAACACCAATAATTTCTATGTGTGGGCAGGTGCCTGCCTAATCTAACACAATCTAGATTGTAAGGCACCCTTAAAATCTTGCAAAGCTACCTAAATGACTCAATAGAAGTCCCCAGATTCTCACAATTACCTTCACATGTCATGACAACCAGTAGCTTAAGTTGACATTTTTCCTGGAAAGAGAAAAGATGTGGAAATAGTTTAAAGCCTCTGTAGATGGATCATCCTGTCAACTAGCCTCAGAGTAAAGCACCAATTCACTAAATCTGTGTACGTACGAAGATCATCGGTATAGTACAGTAACGTAAAAAGGCGGCGTAGTGAGTAAACGAGTTTCATGTGGGGAAACTTATGATGTGAGAGGAAAAGGCGGAGCAGCGCTGGGCCTTCAGTTGTCGTTTTGACCGTAATACAGCAAGATACTTGTGCAGTTTCTTTTAAACTCGCTCGTTTAAAAGTAATTTAATCTCAAAATTCTGCATATTTAGGGGCGTGTCCTTTTGATTGGCAGGTTCCCGATCTCCCGCTTCATGTCAGAAGATCGTAGAACAACCGCAGTTTTTAGCCGGTTAACAACGTGACTTAGCTTTAGCTTGCTTACCTCCGTTAGCTGGTTAGCTCCTGTTATCTCCGGGTTAGCTCTGTTAGCTCTTAGCTACAGAAAGCTTGGAGTTTGCTCGATGTCAATCATCCACCATGACACTCACAATCCCCCTCTCAGCTCCACCTCATTGCCCATATTTGTATTTTCCGGGCGAGACGACACGCATGCCCCGGACAAGATGGTGATGGTAGGAACCGCCCACCGAGCTTCAATTCAGCTCTTCAGAAACCTACGGGTGACGATATGGAAGCTCCGCCCATCTTTTATATACAGTCTATGTATGAAATGCACTAAATGTGACTTTCAAATCCGTAGGCACCACAGGCTGTAGGAAGTTATAATCTCAAAGATTATATAAAAAAAAAATGATAAAAAGGCATGTGGAAAAAATAAAAACTAACTATAAAGATGTAACAATTTCATTTTTTCCTTTCTGGATTGGGTCAGCACCGAATTCCCTGCACCCTGCCTGCACATCGCTGGCTTCTATTACTGCATTTCCACAAAGAATGATTTAGGTTTAAATATTTCACAAATATCACTTTTACTTTGCAAAACACTTACAGAATTGCAAAGATTGCCAGGGTCACTTGCTTCCAATGTTGTTTGTGTCTTTTCAGTGGCTCATTATGCTCCTCACAAAGACCAAACAATAGGAACTTATCAGTCGTGTTCTCAGATCTTACCAGCAGCTTACTGTGCACCAAATAATTGTTATCTAAATGTCGCTGCTGGTGTACAAGGCTCTGAATGGTTCTGGTCCAAAGCATGTATATCTGATCTGCTGATGCCATTTGAGTCATGAGACATCTTCAGGTAATCTGGGTTTAGTTTGCTTTCCATTCGAGATTTTAGCCTAAACAAGGACCACCAGCGATTGGTTTTTTTTTTCTCCTAATGTTAGGAACAAATGACCAAAAAAACCTTCAGTCTGTTCAAGCTTAGCGCTTTCATAACAGGTCTAAAAATGGGAAAGTTCTTTGAATTAAGAAAAAGATTTTATATCATCTTGGTAATGTACAATAAGATGACGTCTGTATGATATGTAACCCACTATTTACTCTCTCTAATTAATTTTAATTCTTCTATTTTCAGTGTATTTCTATGTTCTTGCATCTTGCTTTTAATCAATGTAATTTCTGAGTTGTCTTGTGCTAGACAAATACATCAGCAATGCCTTTGATATTTGACAAGTTTGTGTTTATTTCTAAGACATTTTATTGTCACACACCAGAAGGTTGCTGGTCTCTGGTCGCTGGGTCCATTTAATAACCCAGTTAATGTCTATGAACTGTTTAAATACCTTTCATTTTAAATGAATCTCATCTAATAGTTCTTCTCGTCCGCTTGAATAAAATCTGAAATGTATCTGTCAGTAAATAGACTCATTAGGTGGAAACCAAAGTGGAAATAAAACTTTCTTTCCTCCCAACACGCTGAATGGAGATGCAGTCAAACAGATGCACAAACATACAAATGAAAGCAGACACTTTGATTTGTTTTGTTCAAATCAGGTATATAAGAGTCTTTTTTTTGTTATACAGAGCGAAGCACCATCTTGGCAATGCAATGATTTGTTTTTGTTCCACCTTGGACCGTGTTTGTTTCCTCCAAGTATGGAGAAAACTAATTTATTTTTGGCACCATGTGCAGTAACTATGCTCCATCAAACTGCAGAAACAATATGAAAAAAATGTCACCATCCTCTGCAACAAAGCCCAGTTTTTGCACCAAAATAGTTTAAAAAAAAAAAAAAAAAAAAAAAAAAAACTTTTTCAAAGTGATTCAAATGAACAGGGACCATATGGAAAGTTTTATTTCATTTGCCAAACTCCAGGCTACATGAGGAACGCCCACTCTGCTGCATTTCTGATAAACTTCTTTGCACAAAAGGTCTGAGACCAAGTTTTACTTTTTCCACTGCCCTCATTTTTTCACCAGTTTCCCCACTTAACATGTGCAGCCAGGTCCACGTGTGTGTGTGTGTGTGTGTGTGCGTGTGTGTGGGCAGTTTCATCCAGGCGACCATAAGGATTCCTAATGACCAATTTACATAATTAACACGCTGAGGCATGGCAGGCTGCCTCCCCCTCTGTCTCACGTACGCACACACACACACACACACGCACGCACACACACACACACACACACACACACACACACGCTCTGCTTAAGTGCTGGAAAAGTTGAGCCAAAGCCAAAAACCTTCCTCCTTTGTTGGTTTGTCTCCACATTAAATTCCTCCTTGTCCTCCGAAGCAACATTTGTCATTTATATTTGTTTATTGTTCTGGCCGTCGTCCACTGAACGGAGAAATAAGACGCGAGGATTCGGCATCTGGGTGGCTCGTGTTTTCTTTGGGGAAACCGCTTCAGTCCCAGTGGAGAAAAGGACATAAATATGCATCAGGAATTCAAAGAAGCGTTTGCTTAAGTGCAGTTTAAATGGATTATTTTTGGTTATTACATAAGCAGCAGGCTTCAATTAAAGGGTTTGGTTTCTTTGAAGTGGAGTTGTATGAGGTACATGTGCAGTTTATGGGAGGGTTTGTGCCGTTGTGTGATAGCTGCTTTTTTTAAATTCAATACAAATCAATTAATAAAAAACCAATTTGTTTCTTTTCACATTTGTACAGGATTAGAATAAAGTATGGAAATCAAACAGGCAAAATACGAATTTTCTCATATTTATTAACATTAAATTTGGATTATTGTAAATAAACTGCGACTTAATCGCTGTTGTTTCTTTTTTTTTTTTTTTTTACAAAAAAGCAGTACTGGGTTAAAGTACTGCACAGAACTGCTTTTCCATTTCCTTAAAAATGTTTTTAAAAAAGAAAATCAGGTGAGTTTTCTTTTTTTTAATTAAAAATATAGAAAATTAGGAGAACATGATGGTGTCATGAAACACATTAAAGGTTATTTTAGTCAACTGGTCTTATTTTTTTAGGATTTTCTAAAGATTAAGAAGAAGATAAATGTCTTAATAAGCTGATTTTGCAGCTTTTTGTCTATGAAACAGCTTTGTGCTTTATGGTGATTGTGTTTGAACAGGCTTGTTTGTGATGAGGCAGATCCGACTGATCACATACAAAGCTCGATGTCTGCTCAGCTCCATCCTCCTGCACCAGCTGCTTGGGATGACGGCATGACCGATCTAATCGCACCTGATCCACCAGCCGCCTGGTTTAGACGTTGCTTCAACAAGTTGATACTTGAACAGAGCATTTTTGATGCACGTACATCAGATTTTGAAGATTAATTCTGGGTAAATACTAAAAAAAACTTTCTCAGTTATAAGTTTCTATTTACATGAACAAATACAGCAAATGTTATTCATCAAATTTCAGTAAAAAATAGTTGGACACCATGAACTAACCACCAATCTTCCCTCTATTAGAGTTTGTTTCCGGCACTGAGCTTGGTAATAATTGTGCACACATCCACCTTCTGTCCATCAGCCGTGTTCTGTGCACGGTTTCATGCAGGCAGAATAAATCAAACAGGATTAGATGGACAAAACACATCACTCCACCAGACAGCAGAACACTAAATCCATCATTGGACTTGTTAGGAAAATGATGTCCACACAACTTGAACACCCCGAATCAATGGTTGGTCAGAGGAAGGTCATGATTGCTTCAAGTCAAAAGATAAATATTCAGTCAGACTTGTTTCCACTGTTAGACTCCAGTGCAACAGAGGGAGATATGTGCACCTTTTACTTACAAATCATGATAATTTGCAGATATTTTATTTAATGGTAAGCTAGAGCCATAATTCATGCTTAAACCTGAGAAAAAACATTTGTGATTTACTTAACAAACATGATGAAGGTAAATAATTTTTATTTTATTTGACACTGAATCGGATCATGACAAAAATGAGCAAAAAAAACAAAACAAAAACAAAAAAAACCTTCGATCCACCATCCATCCATTCATCCATTCATCCATCTATTCATCCATCCATCCATCCATCCATCCATCCATCCATCCATCCGTCCGTCCATCCATCCATCCATTCATCCATCTATTCATCCATCCATCCATCTATTCATCCATCCATCCATCCATCCATCTATTCATCCATCCATCCATCCATTCATCTATTCATCCGTCCATCCATCCATCCATCCGTCCATCTATTCATCCATCCCTCCATCTGTCTATCCTTCCATCTGTCCATCTATCCATCCCTCCATCTGTCCATCCATCTATCCGTCCCTCCATCCATTTGTCTATCCCTCCACCTGTCCATCCCTCCATCTGTCCATCCATCTATCCATCTGTCAGTCCATCCCTCCATCTGTCCATCCGCCCATTCATCCCTCCATCTGTCCATCCATCTATCCATCTGTCCATTTATCCATCCATCCAGCTTATTGTAATTCAGGGTCACAGGTCAGCTGGGTCTTATATCCAGAATGATCATAGATCCTCAATCACAATTATAAAAAAAGTAAAATGTATTAATGAATCAAAAAAGAAAATATTAATTGATGGGCATTTCGACAGATAAATGGAACGAATGAAAAAACATACATATACAGTATTTAATGAACAGTGCAAAGCCCAAACGACGTAAGTTGTAAACCGTGTAACCCGAGAACCGCCTGTAAATGCACTGACTAAATTAGACAAACACACTGAACAAACAAATCAATAAAAACTGTTTTTTTTCCAACACAGGGGCCGGATTTATTAAAGAATTCTATGTGTTAACTTTTAGTTAAGTTATTTTATTATTTTTTTCGTGTTGTCGACTAACATCTGCTTCGGTCTAAAACTTGTTTGGGACCTTCCTGCTCCGCTTCTAAACGCTGAATGACGAAACCGCAACGTAAACTATATCCACCCTTAAATACGGCGGTTCGCGCCACTTGTCAATTACAAGAGTCTTTGTTGATCACCTGCAAACCAAAAAGTTATTTGGGTGTGCACGTGATTGTGCTTTTTAACAGAGATCTTAGTAAATCGTTTTTTTTAAAAGACTCTACAGGAGGGTTCTTCAGGCCTGGTCCTCAAGGACCAGGGCCATGCAGGATTTAGACGTTTCCCTGCTGCAACACGCCTGGTTCAGACTCAGACTTGTGCAGAGTTCAATGTCAAGCTCTGCACAAGTTTGCTAATCAGCTCTTTATTAGTCAAGTGTGCTGCAGCAGGGAAACTTCTAAAACCTGCAGAACACTGGCTGCTGAGGACCAGGACTGAGGATCCCTGCTCTGCAGACCCCAAAACGAAACTGAAAGAGCTGCACAATGGAAATATACATAAATATTACTTCAACATGCAAAATATCAACAGTAAATCCATTGTGACTTGAAACATGACAATCTTTAATGACGGCTGCATTCCAGTTAGCCGAGGGTTTGTTCGTGTTCTCCAACTAACCAGCATGCACAGGTGCAGAAGTGGCCTGCAGCTCTCACTAACCCACCTTAAAATTAGTTTCTGTAATCTTCATCAACAACACTGCACATTGTGAAGCGTCTGAAAGCTCTTAATGAGGTTTCAAACAGCTGAAATTGTAGCAGATTTGCTGCATACGCGCAGTCTGACAGCCATATTTAAAGCTGAATAATGCTCAGCGTTTACTCACAAAGTTATTATCCCTCTAATACATCATTAGGGACAAAATTCCCTCTCAGTGCCAATTTTTTAAAACCCAATCACATCTTTAATCAAGTGACTCAACTCCATTTTGTTTGTTCTCTCTTTCAAGGAGAGTCTATCAGTCTGAGACACACACATCAGCCTTCCATCATCATTTCTCCACACTGATTGTTTATAAAAAAAAAAAATAAAAAAAAGGGAGAGAGAAGAAGCATTCGGGCTCCGCCAATGCAAATATAATTTAGCGTAAAGAAAAAAGGGAAAGTTAATTCACCTGGGAAGCCTGAGAGGGTTTGTGTGGGGCTCTCACAGTGAGGGGTGTGTCTGGTGTTGCATTTCCACTCTGTGGTCTGAATGGAGAGTCTGAAACACACTTGACTGCCATAATGAGCTCCTTTTAGTGCTGGGAGTGTGTAAACAGGCTGAACTTTGGGGGTGCAGAGCAAGAAAGTGAAAGAGGGAGTAAAGGGAAGAGATAAAAGAAAGAAAAATCGGCTGCGCTCAAAGAAGAACAAGAGTCCCTGGAGCTCCTCCCGCTTTTATTCCTCCTTCCTCACCCCGTGCAAACATGCTCCCGCCTTCATTCCTCCTCGTTTTCATCCCCCCTCCACCCCCCTTTTCAACTGCCCTCTTTATCTCTTTTCTTCTTCCTCATCTTTCTCCCTGCTGAAACACAAAACCCTTGTAATCCTCGTGTTCCAGGCGTGTCCGGAGGGAAAGAGAAGACACGAGTGCCTTCATCACAGAAGGAAGAGAAGGAGAAATAAGTGGGAGTGATGTGAACAGGACGACGACGACACTGGAAAAGCAGAAAAACGGAATAAATCTGTCATTCTTGATTGCAAACTATATTTTGTAGCCTCCAGTCTGATGTTGCAGGTTAAACTACTGATGCTGAAGAGCACAAAGGTTGTAAGATAAACCTGCAGGGTGGCGCGCTGATCGATAGAAGATACAGATAAGAGATGGTGCGCACAAAGACAATCAGATTCAACACAATCAAGTTTCAGAGCTGAATAATGGGACACATTACCAACATTTGTTTTTAAAGGAGTCATGCTGAGGCGGCCATTTATCTTTTCTTTCAGGGTTTTTGGGAATATCTGCATGTCCACTACTCACACATGGCTCAAATACACTGGCGCTTTCAGGAATCCACCGCGATTAAGTCATGTGTAATCATACTAGTGCCTGCGTGTGGTCAACAAACCTTCTGTTACCACTTCATGCAGCTTGTTTCAGAAACAGGAATGGAGAGTTTAGGGGAAAGCTGAGGTTTAAGGTTAGTGCTGGTGCCCACTGTGTTTTCATGTTAAAACATCATGTACCCACTTCATTAACAAATGCTTTAACTCTTTAAAATGGGCTTCTTGGGTATACCACATGAACATAAAGAAATCCCCCCTTATACCCCAAACAGATATACAAAACCAACGTAAGTACAAAGGGGGGGGTACTATCAGGGCATCTAAGTAGTATAATCTGCAGAGACAGATCCACCTTCCCTAACTGGGAAGTCGTAGGAGAGCTTATGAAGAGGACCTGCAAGGTGAGGTAGCAATAGAGAACTGGAAGGAAATCACCAGATCCTGGGAAAAGGTATCCAGGGAGGTTCAGACCCGCTTAATTACGTACAAAGTTATGCATAGGACTTATTGGACTCTGTGTAAAATGGCAAGACCTAAATCATGTGAATTTGACTTGTGCTGGAGATGTGAGAGGAGTAGAGGAACATTATTGCACATGCTGTATGAATGTGAACTGACGCAGAACTTATGGGAAAGTAAAACTTCATTTATTAACAAAGTACTGAGGGTAGACCTATCTCAGAGTCCTGCTTTGCGTGTTCTGGGTTTAATAACAGAAAAGGTCGGACTCCCTCATCAGCAGATACTGTGGTGTAGGTTGGCATTGATAACCGGGTGCAGAATAGCTCTTAGACACTGGAAATCAGAAGAAATTGTCCCATTTAGGGAATGGATGGAGGAAATGACAAAAACAGCCAGCAATGAACAACTGATCTGTAGGATGAACATCAGAGAGAAAACGTGTAAAAGTCTGGCGACCCTTCCTGATTTTATAACAGGGAATAAGGATGACAACAAACTGTTAGATTCTCCTGCAAGGAGGTCTTGTGATGGTAACAATCTGTTGGTTTGGTAACACTGTCAAATTACAATAAAAAGTTCATTACAAAAATAAAAAGGGCTTTTTGGGCAGGTTAGTATTTCCCAACTGACTCCCTTTCTTCTGCTTCTTCTATTGCAAAAAATACTGTGGTTCAACAGGAAAATATAGGGCAAACAAACTTGGGCCTTTGGTAGTTACGGGCATGCAAAGGTGAGGTATGCATAGATAACAAAATGGGTCTCGAGTTGCAGTTGTTGGATGACCAGTTGTACCGGCTGTACACCCTACGGACCGCCTGCTGTACACCCTACGGGCCGCCGGCTGTAAACCCTACGGGCCGCCGGCTGTAAACCCTACGGGCCGCCGGCTGTAAACCCTACGGGCCGCCGGCTGTACACCCTACGGGCCGCCGGCTGTACACCCTACGGGCCGCCGGCTGTACACCCTACAGACCGCCTGCTGTACACCCTACAGACCGCCGGCTGTACACCCTACAGACCGCCGGCTGTACACCCTACAGACCGCCGGCTGTAAACCCTACAGACCGCCGGCTGTACACCCTACAGACCGCCGGCTGTACACCCTACAGACCGCCGGCTGTACACCCTACAGACCGCCGGCTGTACACCCTACAGACCGCCTGCTGTACACCCTACAGACCGCCGGCTGTACACCCTACAGACCGCCGACTGTAAACCCTACAGACCGCCGACTGTAAACCCTACAGACCGCCGACTGTACACCCTACAGACCGCCGACTGTACACCCTACAGACCGCCAGACCGCCTGCTGTAAACCCTACAGACCGCCTGCTGTAAACCCTACAGACCGCCTGCTGTAAACCCTACAGACCGCCGGCTGTACACCCTACAGACCGCCTGCTGTAAACCCTACAGACCGCCGGCTGTACACCCTACAGACCGCCAGACCGCCTGCTGTAAACCCTACAGACCGCCGACTGTAAACCCTACAGACCGCCGACTGTAAACCCTACAGACCGCCGGCTGTACACCCTACAGACCGCCTGCTGTAAACCCTACAGACCGCCGGCTGTACACCCTACAGACCGCCGGCTGTACACCCTACAGACCGCCTGCTGTAAACCCTACAGACCGCCGGCTGTACACCCTACAGACCGCCGGCTGTACACCCTACAGACCGCCGGCTGTACACCCTACAGACCGCCGGCTGTAAACCCTACAGACCGCCGGCTGTAAACCCTACAGACCGCCGGCTGTAAACCCTACAGACCGCCGGCTGTAAACCCTACAGACCGCCGGCTGTAAACCCTACAGACCGCCGGCTGTAAACCCTACAGACCGCCGGCTGTAAACCCTACAGACAGCCGGCTGTAAACCCTACAGACCGCCGGCTGTAAACCCTACAGACCGCCGGCTGTAAACCCTACAGACCGCCGGCTGTACACCCTACAGACCGCCTGCTGTAAACCCTACAGACCGCCGGCTGTACACCCTACAGACCGCCGGCTGTACACCCTACAGACCGCCGGCTGTACACCCTACAGACCGCCGGCTGTAAACCCTACAGACCGCCGGCTGTAAACCCTACAGACCGCCGGCTGTAAACCCTACAGACCGCCGGCTGTACACCCTACAGACCGCCGGCTGTAAACCCTACAGACCGCCGGCTGTAAACCCTACAGACCGCCGGCTGTACACCCTACAGACCGCCGGCTGTACACCCTACAGACCGCCGGCTGTACACCCTACAGACCGCCGGCTGTAAACCCTACAGACCGCCGGCTGTAAACTGTACAAACCGTACAAACAGATGCAACATATTAACAGCAGATGTTAAAAGAATAGCAACAATTATTTAGACCAATGGTTCCCAAACTTTTTTTGCAGGGCCGCCTTTTCATCGACGACAATAATGTCGAGCCGCCCCTCCCTTCTCACGAACCAAAGAAACATACTAAGAAATGCGTCTTTAGTTTTAGCAGCTGTATTAGAGGTAACTATAACTAAACCCATGTCAGTATTATTATCCATTCTTCTGCTTTAGTGTGAAACATTTTAAACCAGGAATCTGCAAACTACTTCAGGTGAGTTGAGTTTTCTACGAGACGATGCTGCTTTAGTAAAACAACTCTGCTATATATGATTGTTGGATAGTTTATCTCTAAAGTAACCTGCAGGATTTTCTTTGTGTTCAGGATGAAAAGTCCCCAAGTGGTGGTGTAACTTGTTTGGCTTCATACTTCATTATATTAGATGATAATATTTTGGTACATGCAAAAGACTGTGGTCTCAATATTACCCACCATGGTTATTACTATTAGTGGCCAAGCAGGGACAGATATGTTCCATCATAGTTTGTTCTCTTTTATAACTTGAAGTCTCTCTTGTTGATTTATCATAATTTCCTATGAGTACTTTAACAAATTCATCCAGTGTAAAAGCTCCCAAGTTTTATTTAGCCTTGCCACCCCCCCTCCCTGTGATAACTCTGTTTGGGAACCACTGATTTAGACTATTTCATTGGCTGCTGCATTCATATTAGAAGATTATTAACAATTATCAACTTTGCAAGTAAAACAAAGCAAAGGACCCAGAATTTCCTTATCAATGCAAGATGCAATGCACCTGGACTAGAGTTAACAAACGTACAAGTCATCCTATTTCATGGATAAGATATGAATACTATTCTATAAAAAACCAATAAAACTATGCAGGATTATTCGTCTGACTAGCAGGAATCTCTGGTTCATGGCCATTTGCAGTTCAAAGAGAAATCATCACAGTTTCTTTACGCAGATCCATCTAAATAAACTATGCAGGCCTCTTATGCAACCAGCGACACGCTGCTCATCTTTAATGGAGGTCCTGCTGATGAGCTCTGATTCACAGAAGCGCTGTGACGAGAACAAAGGCTCATCTTTCTCTGAGACGTTTGTCTTACATCATGGGGTCCTGAGAGTCATCGAGGAGACGCCAAATAAAGTCCACCTACTTCAGTCTGCAATCAATTTCAAGGGAGAAAGTGCGAGGGCAGTTGGCAGCAGACGAAAACCATCAGAGCAAAGCTATCAGCTGCCTTCAGGACACATGCACACACACTCATACTGGCTGCTGATAATAAGACTCTGTTAGGTCTCCTTTTCTAAATCCAATCATGATTTAAGGGCAGCAAAGCGTCTCTGGCGACTCAAACTATTCATCACATTTTCTCCTGATTTCGCTGCCTGTGCTGGGAGTACTGCTGTCTTTTCTACACGGCTGAGCACTCACCTCCAGGCATCACAGCTCTGGAAGCAAACTGATCTTAAGACCAGCATCTCCCACCGAAAATACATTTTATCCTGCAGGAGCAGGGTGAATACAACTCCAGGCTGCTTGCTTGTTTGCTTTTTTTTTTTTTTAAGAGTGAAATGTAAAGGCTTAGTAAAACTAAGCAAGTTCATTTTATCTAAATGGCTTTCGACAAGAATAGACACCACAAAGTGCTGCAGAAAGAAGTAAAAACATAAGAAAAAAAGGACATAAAAACCAAAAAACCAAGAAATAAACCACAGCAGGTTCAGAACTGCAATAATCTTAATGGGATTAAATTGCAACTTTATCCACAAATTTTACACACATGTCCAGATTTAAACTCCATCTTCAATCAAAGACAGAACTTTGGGTCAAAACCTACAGAGAGCTGAAGCAACCATCTGATGTAAACGATCCAATATCTGATCAACTTAATGCAAGAGATACACAGCCACATATCATCTGCATAACATTTCTAACAAACCCCTTTAAATCTACATGACCTAAACGAAGGCGGCGCACGGCAAGAAGAACTGAACACCACAGAACGACTGAGGACAAATGTGTAGTGTGGTAAAAAGACATGTTGAACAATATAGCAGGAGTTACTGACAAACACATCCACTTTCTGAGCCTGCTGGCCGGAACATAACTGTTCAGTGACAAATGCAGAAGTGAGATGGAGTGCCCCCTGTGCAGAACAACAGCCTGCATCAACAAGCCTTCAGTTAGGAAAAGCTGTTTTGGTTGAATGTAGACGACGTAAGCCATACCTGGAAAACTGTTTGTTTGGCTTCATGCAAACCAAATTTCCCAGTTAACTTTGCCCAGTTACAACAATAATGGTGATATTCCTCGAACGACAACTGACAAAAAGCAGGACGTGGAAAACTGGACAACTAGTTTACTGCAAGTAAACCATGGCGTAACACCAATTTTATTTAGTTTGTTACTACTTTGGTGCTAAAACCAAACAGTTTCCACAGTAATCAGCCCAGTATGAGCAGCATGAGAAGCAGGAGCACCAAGGTTCCCCCAGGCAGAACAGAGTTCCCTTATTTGGTCCACGCCAGTGTGCAAGTTCATTTATACTACTCTAAATGGACCATACAATCAGTGGAAGTGGACCAGAGTTTATTTAAAGTGAACCAAAAAGCAGCAGTGTGAATGCGCCCTGTGAGACGGGACTTTTTGGCATCCTTGTTGCCCTGCAGTGTCGGTGAACTCGTGGAGATAAACAGTTCTTTCTGTCCCTGCTGCAGGTTGGAGCTGAAACAGCGTCTCAGTTTGCAGGAGATGTCAGGACCAAACATGGTGAATCGGAGGTTCATTCTCAGAACTAATGCCGCCAATATCGAGCAAGAAGACAGAAAACAGAAAAGACCAGCAGATAAGAAATAAGTAAATCTTAAAGGTGGAGTATGTAAGATTTTCAATATTTAAAAAAAATAACTAATTATGATTGTAGTTATTTTATCAGTTAATTTTTTATTTTTTTTTTTAAATATTGAAAATCTTACATACTCTACCTTTAACAATCAAGTACTTTCTTACAGATTTTTTTCTTTTTTAAAAAAAATAAAATTACATTTAAATACAAATGCAAGATGTCATCGCAGCTTAAAGGAAAAGTCTGTTTTTCTACCCCTCAGCAGGCTCCTCCCCCATCCCTCTCTGCTGTGTTTTGGCACCAACTCAGCAAAGATTTCATGTTTTTCAGGGAGGTAAGA
Source organism: Telmatherina bonti (assembly GCF_933228915.1). Taxonomy (NCBI): domain Eukaryota; kingdom Metazoa; phylum Chordata; class Actinopteri; order Atheriniformes; family Telmatherinidae; genus Telmatherina; species Telmatherina bonti. The sequence continues at coordinate 24,279,498 of NC_136632.1, read as the reverse complement.
TGACGTCTTCTAAAGAAATATAAAAATGTTGGAAAGCTGTCGAACCAAAAGGCTGCATCTATTGTCTGACTACACAAGGGCAAAAACAACCAGACTTTTAAAATGTTATGACCCAAAATACTATTCCAACCACGCTGATGTGCTTCAGCAGACATTTTACAACTTTACCAAGGCCTGAAAACACCCTGATGAAATAAACACAAAGGAAAAAGCAAGAAAAGCACATTTATAAGGAAAGTAGTTGTGTATACTGTGGGAAAATACTGAACCCTGTCAAGGAACAGAGTCACAGCAGAAGCAGTAAAACTGTTTCATCCAAAATGATGACTGAGTGATTTAGGAGATCAAAATGATCCACAAGATTAAAAACTCAGCCTGTAGCAAATATGTGGGTGAGGAGGAGAGATATGCAGGAAAAATGTTAGAAAGTACTTTCATTATCTAACTCAATCCTTCCTGAAGCTTTTGGAAGATGTTTGAATAGTTGAATGGGAGAAGTACGGTCTTGTTCTCATACACACAAACAGAAAAATGTAGCTCTGAGGTGGAAGATAATCTTTGGAGAATAATTTTATTCTCCCATTAAATCCTCCAGATGCTTCCAAAGAATATCTGAATTGGGGGGGGATAAAAGCCCCACACACTGGAGGCATTCATGTTCCCTGATGAAAAAACGGAAAACACTCATTTGTCATGGGCTGCTGCCTCAACCTGTGCTCACACACACACACACACACACACACACACACACACACACACACACACACACACACACACACACACACACACACACACACACACACACACACACACACTAGACGTGAGTGAAAAGCATGAACACACACATGCAGGAAGCCTTCAGGAGTTAGGAAGTCTGAAAGGACGACGGTAGTGTTGACAGAAGTGTGTTTGTAATTATCCCAACGCTTTTCATGCCACTTCATTTGTCTACGCTCTTATTACATTGGTGGTGCTCTTTACTATCTTTGTGACATCCTAGTTCATTAATCGTGACGGTGCTTTGAAAGCTTTAAAGCCCTCAGGTTTCCTGTGGAGAGTCCACATCCCTTCATGCAGATTAAATGCAACACGCAAACCTCAGAGTAGGTTTGTGTACAGCTGTGACCACCAACGCACAAACAATAAAATAACACCAGCAAACCCTCTGCATGGGTGTCAAACTCTGGTGTGCTTGGTTGTTTGCCTGCTCCAACGCACCTGGCTGACATGAAAGGGTCACAGTGAAGAAGTTGACAAACTGCTGGAGCAGGGAAGCAACAAAAACCTACATCATCGCATCGTTTTACACCCTGAAGGCTATAATCAATCTTCATTTTCAACAATTAATCTGTAAAGACAATCAGAACCAAATAATCCAAAAAAACCGCCACAAATGTCCTTATTATCAAACGGGCTTTTGATACATTATAGGTAAACAACTTCTAGATATGCAGGTTAAAAGCGTCACATCTTTACATATTAGAGAGTAAAAAGAGCTTTTTTTTTTTGGCTTCTGTATCTTGAATGCTAATGTTAGCATGCAAATATGATGCCACTAGCCTTGTATTAGCACGTTTCATCATGTTTTACTGATCAAGATATACTGGATTTATTGACCTAATCTGATGGTCGCGTCCAATTCCACATATAGCAGAGGGTCATGTCTACTGTTTGAGCTTGTACCAATAAACCACAACATCATGGCCACCAACAGAGCACTGAGTAGGTCCCCTTGTTAATCATCACACATCTACATGTTGACCTCTAGAGGCAGTCTGGCATTCTTTAAAGCAACAACACTGAACTATGGAAGAATTTTTCACTTTGAAACCTCCAAATGACAACTGTTTCAGCATCCATTTTGCATCCTGTTTCTTCTCTGAGCTCTCTCCAAGCAGTAAAAGTCAGTCTGATGTTGAAAATAGTGAATTTTGGTTTGTTGGCCTCCCCTGCCAGTGTAAGGGCTCTGGAAATGTACATAATTATTATCATTGCCATCAAAACATGTCAGAAGCAGAAGGTTTTAAGCCTGTAAAATTAAGTTGCTTTAAATCCTGTTCACTGGATTGTGTTTTTTCTATCAATCATCTTAAACATCTGTTTGATATGATCGAAATGCTCAAAGTTGTAGTCCTAAAACCATTTTTGAAGTAATTTTGCCCCAAACTGCCAACAGAAAGAGGCTTCAGTCAAAAAGAAAAGCAGTTGCTGTAATGGGTTTTACATGTCAGTGTTTAGTATCAGTTAAACGCTGATGATGACCATGTTAAGCATGAGAGGAAGGACAATTTGTCCAAAGCATCACACCATCACTGCCTACTGCATTTACCCATAATCCATCTTAGTGCCATGTTTTCCTCAGATACATTTACACCTTAACTCTTCCACATGAAAGAAAATATTATCTATAAACTGACTCAGTTCACATAATAATCATATGTTTAACTGGTTTTCCTTCTGTGGACTACTCTTTGTAAGATCCCTTGTGCAGGCGCTGTGACCCAGCTCTGTAGCACAATGTGACCCTTGTCAAACTATAGCATTTTTTCTGCTTTCGTCATGTCAACATCAAGGACAGAGCACTTGCTGCTTAATATATCCCTCCCCATGCTAAGTGCCAGGGTAACAAGAGAATCAATATTTCCTATTTCACCCATCAGCGGTCATAAGGTTACATCTGAACTTTCTCTGTTTCAGGTACAATTTGTTTATTCATGTTGCATCTCACTAACAAAAACAAAAGCAGATGGGAGACGTCAGGTTTACATCATCTGGTGTGAAAAGGTCGTCTAATCTCTGTAGACTAACCAGCTCATTGATGAGCCGTCCATCTCAAATCACAGAGGACGGCCTAGGAAGACATGTTTGGAAAGCATCCAAACGTTTTGAGCACAAACAAGCAGACTGCAGATAATGTGCACAAATCAAGTTTGATCAACCCTGAAGGAATAAACATTGGTTTATTTGGAAGACAGCAAGAGTGGCACCATTCAGTGTTAACTCAAGCTTGGCTCCACCATTCACCCGATGACCCAGCAGCCTCTCTGCTGCTGCTCAGTTTTTCTCCAACAGCAGATTTATTTGCATATTTTAACTTGAACGGCACTCAAGGTTTCAAAAGTTCTTCAGGCTTCTTAAGGAAAACTTTCCACCGGGAGAGTCCTCACAGGGGTTACGGGATCATGTCAGGGAGTCGCCAGAACATTCTGAAAATACATGTATTTATACAATAAGTTTAGCTTTATGATTATTATTAAATGCATTTTTTATATGAGTTTAAACTGTTTTATGCTCCAATGTTGGTCATGAATTTATCAGCTGAGCTTGTGAGTTTGAATGAACTTTTATGCACACCATGTCTGATAACACACAACAGACCAAACACACACACAAACAAACAAAAAACCCTGCATTTTAGGTGTTCCAGCATGTTTGCTATAACATGCATGTTGGTTGTCCCATTTTTTACATTTACATTGTCTGTTTAGTCTCCTTTCTTTGGTCCCCTCACCAGGTCCAGCATTAATATGTAAAAACTGTTATAAAAACCAATAATTATATCTAAATATATAAACCCAGGAATATATGAGCAATTATTTCTGATGTGATTTATAAGATAAATGTAAAGATTTCTGACACTGCGAGTCATAGTGGTTGTGTAGCTGTGGTGGGATGGGGGGTACTGGAGGCCGGGTGTGCTGGACTGGATTGTTCTCTTTGTTTATTGTAAGGCAACATGAGAAATGGCCATTCTGGTTGGGTCTTATGGTGAAATCTTGTCCGAATGAGGCCACGTTCACATCAGTTTGTTTTATTTGTAACGGTTTGCCGGGAAAGTCCGCTTCCTTTGGGGGCAAATGTGCAAACCAATTCTGATTCGGATCAAAGAAGTGGACTCTGTCTGCCTACAAGCCCAGGTCTCAGTCCGCTTCAAGCGGACTATAAAAAGTGGATTGTGGGTTCAGTACACAGCACCGCGGGAAACACAACCAAAACACACACACATGGGGCGACAGGTGATTCTAGTTGGGAGAAATAAGTCACGGTGAAGAATTTGATTAAAGTTCTGATAGAAATCTGATCAACGAGGACCTCATACAGAACCAAGCTTTCTGCTCTATGGTGGAGACTGAAACACATTTTTAAAAAGGTTTGATTTGTTCAGGAAGTGCAGCGTGAATGCGGTCTCAGACCAGAATAATGTCGCCCTGAAGCGGGTCCCCACTAGGACCACCCTGATGTGAATGCATCCTGAAGCTGTGAGCTCAGATTTTACAGCACGGCTTGTCAGAGATCCAGAACCAGCTTTTTACGTTTAATCACGTCGGTGTTGACTTACTTAAAATCAGTTTCAGTTCGATGTTTTTAAGTCTTTTTCCTGGAGTTTGGATCTTCTGGTAAAGCAGTGTTTTGAAGATTTCTCCCAGTTGCTTTTCATCCTTTGGGACGAAACTACAGCGGTAAAGAACTTGTGGATTCAATGTTTTTCCAGGCAGAAATGTTCTATAATAGCCGAGGGGCTTCAGAGGTGAAGAAATACGAGTTTTCCTCTTGGACTGTATGAAACATGCAAGTTGATCCGACCTGAGGAGTGAAGAAACAAAACGGAGCATGTTTCATTTACTGCACGACTGTGAGTCAGTGAATCTTCACATAAAGCCCTTCATATGCTAAAGCCATCAAACCCGAACCTGTTTCCACAGAGCTGACACACAAAGCCCATTTTAGAAGTTAGAAATAAAGAGAATAATTGAAAACGAGGCTGTGGAGAGCAGTGAGGTAAGCTGCTAAAGCCATCAGAGGCTGGGAGGGTCCCTGCTGTTGTCCATAAAAGCTTCAATGTAGCCAATAGCTTAGAAAGTCTGCTTCAGTACTTTCCCTCCTCCTTCTCTTCACTCCTCACTCACAGCCTCCCAGTCGGCCTCGAGTTCATGTATAACAGCCATGAGCTGCAGGTATCCCTGATTCAGCCATTTTTTACAGGCATTAAAAGGATTGAAAGGAACGACACAGCCGAGCCTTGCTGGAAAACAACAAAGCGCTGCTCTGGTGCGTGCACACATCTACAATAACGCATTCAGTGGCGTCCAAAAAGCGTGATCTCAGGGCGCACGGGCTGACCACAGGCCAGCGTGCAACAAAAAACCTGGAAAATGAGGGAGAAGAAAAGACAGAACTGCTTTGCTTTGATGTGAACAGATTTTACTGCGGTCAAATGGCACACCAGCGATGATTCTTAATAATCCAGCTCACTTTTCTGATTATAAAAAATGAGTTTCTGACAGATAAAACAGTGTGGGACAAACAGGACATAAATGCGACAATCCTTCTACATCACAACTTCTCAGTGTTTGTTTCCAGTTTCTCTGCTTTAAGCTGTGTGTGAAGTTGTGTTTGGATGAGGAAGCATTTCTGCAACATTAACTTGATGGAAAAGTACTTGGAGTTGTTCAAATGGTAAAAAACAGAGCTACTTTAATGTGATAGCTGATGAGAGTGCATGGAAAGCTCATTTCTGTGAATATACTTTGCATTTACCTGCTTCCACCTACTTTTTTCTGCGGGAAGAATGGACAAAACAACTTTCATTTATTAGTGTACAGTGGATATTGTGTGTGTGTGTGCGTTGCTTAAGTGACAAGTCAAAAATCTTTATCCAGTAGCAGTCCGTTGTGCAGCCCTTCAACCAGTCGGCTACAACAAAAGCCAGGTAAAGAGTTTATTTCAGAGCTTCAGTGTGAGACGTTACAGTCAGGAATCACATGACTGCATGAGGACAAAACGCTCCTGTGGTCCTGAGCTCAGCACGTTTTGTTGAAATGCTCGTGCACACCCAGATGTTGTGTTGCACTCAATGCAAATCACAGTTTCAGCCTTTAAACAGGAGAAACAACTGCAGCCACGTGGAGTGAGTGCAGAACAGACATCGTCCCGCTGCAGACTGAGTCAGATATTCACAGGTGTTTGTGGTTTTTTTCCACACAGCTGGAAAAATGCAACAAAACAAGATCATAAGTTACGTTTGTGTTTGTTCATTTGCAATCTGGACGTCAAGATAGAATTACCAGACCTGTGCAGAACTCATCATCTATTAATGTGTTAAGTCAGAACACGATCATGTGGAGTACAAATGGGTCAGATTTTATATAAATAAAGGAAAATAAAAAAAGAAAAACCTCTTGAATCTGAAAAACAGTGAACTAATGTGCTGCCATTTTGATGTTCATAGTGATGAAAAGCTGAAAGTGGCTGCAAACCGGAGAGGAAAAAGTGACATGAGTTGGACATTTCTATTCTACGTGTCTAAAGTGACATCGATTAACCCGACATGCATGCATTTGGACAGGAAGGAGGAAGCTGGAGAACATGCAAACTCCACATGAGGCTCGAACCAGCGGCCTTCTTGGTGTGGGACTGCAGCGTTAACCACTACACAACCGTCCAGCAGAGAAACAATCCCGTTTGTAGCGACGGGTAGAAGACCTGAGGTTTGGAAGAGTGCTGAATATTCAGGACACACATGAAACCACTCAAACTGGATGTTCTGTCATTTCTCTGACATCTAACCCGACACAGCGCTGTCGTAGCAGTAGCAGTGATGCAGCGCTGCAGCCAGAGAAAGTCTGAGGAGGATGACAGAAACACAATAACCTACCAGTTGATTTGGAAATAATTGGTATTAAATGTGCTGCTTATAATAATCAGAGGATATCTGGTTAATTCCAGGAGAATCAGCTGTCCGAATGTGTGCAAGAATGGACTCATTTTTGTTTTCCTTTGGTCAGACATATAGTTTAACGCTCCGTTACAGAAGAGCCTATAATGTACCTTATCTGACTGTAAATGAGACTTTTCCGTGCTGCAGCGAGCACTGAGCCCAGTTCAGGTGGCAGAAACGCACCAAGCAAACAAATGTTTCTGGGAGGAATCAAAAACTGGAACCAGATGTCTGCCTAAAAAAAAAAAAGCCTTTTAAGGGAAGAAAATGGGACTGAAAAACAAGGAAGTGGGTGCAAAAATGTTCAAAAAAGAAAAAGCAGTGAACAGTGAGCAGCAGTGATTCAAACCGAATGTCTGGCTGACGTTTCTACCCCTCCGAAGCGCACGCTGGCGTGGAGCGCCTGGAAGAAAGCGCATGAAGACACAGGCCACTGCTGGCTTCCACCGAAAAGAAAAACACGAAAAGCCACACAAGTTTCCATTCATCCACGCCCTCCAAACACACCAAAACACTGGCAGCAATTCTGAAACTGTTCAGTCATACCACACACACACACACACACACACACACACCGCAGCACCAGTTGGCAGCGGATAAAACTCCAAGTCATCGCCATGGCCTCGCTCGCGCTCAGTGAACTTCTCCTCCAACTCTCATGTTCTTTTCTTCTGATGAGGAACGTCACGACTTCATCGTTCTATCCATCACTCCATCCCTCCCCCATTCTTCAGTATAACTCATGCATCTAACGGGGAGAGGATGAAAAAGACGGACACACACCGAGTTCTGGCAGGACTCTGGTGATGTTTGCCATCTGTGTGTGTGTGTAGTCCAGGCCAGCTCACACTCCTCACATTTCACGCAGCGATCCAGCCCTGGGACGCAGCCCAAACACAACAATCAGCTGGCTGCACACATGCAAACCGGGTCTGCCGCCGCTGCTGGAAAAGTCCAGCAGCAGCAGGCGTGGCGAGTGAAGAAGACTGAAAGAGAGAGGAAAAAAAATGGTTCTTGTTCTGTTTCACACACCAAACCTTTATTAATCCCTGGCTGGAGTTGGACGGAGTCACTGTTTTCTGCTGAGAACATCATCTGTTGTTGGATAATCCGATCAAACAGCATCAGTCTACGCAGCAACTTTTTGCCTTCAGGTAAACGAGGGAAAGGTCTCAGTGGTTGTAAATAAGAAGATTACGTTCAACTTGATTATGTTTGCACAGACAGCAGCAAATCAATGAGGAGGAAAGCATCCTGCGGACTCACGGCTTATGTGAGATGATAAATAACAGGGAATACATCCAAAGATGGCTCTGGAGTTAAATAAAGACCAACAAGAATTATCTCCTTTAGCTAAAATATTCAATGAATTATCTGTTGTATGTGGGCATGTTGTGTCACAAGCTGCTGTCAGCAGGAGTATAAATCTGTCCCTCCAGGTACAACCTGGACAAGTGTACCCCTCTAACACTCATAATGGGACTTCATGGAAACTACATGTACCTTTTTGAGGCTTCTGAAAGGTACATTCATGTCCTCAGGTAGTAAATGTTGGATGCATGTGTCGTTTCTTAACGTTGTGGCACAAAATTAGCCTGCGAACTCAGATTAGATGCTTTTACAGCTCATTAGAACATCTAACTAGATTCATAGTTGTGTGTAAAAAAAACAAGCAGCAACCTCCGGCGGTAAAAAGTGAAGCCTATGTGCAAGTGTATAAAACTGCAGTTCCCCCTTCATCCACTAGGAGCTGCAAAACAGAGCAAATCCCCATAGACTCCCATGTTAAAAAGACCAACTTCACAACAGAAATAAACATGTTTACAGCAGAAATAAACATGTTTACATCAGGATTAAACACGTTTACATCAAGAATAAACATGTTTACAGCAGATATAAACATGTTTACAGCAGGAATAAACATGTTTACAGCAGATATAAACATGTTTACATCAGGATTAAACACGTTTACATCAGGAATAAACATGTTTACAGCAGGAATAAACATGTTTACATCAGGATTAAACACGTTTACATCAGGAATAAACACGTTTACAGCAGATATAAACATGTTTACAGCAGGAATAAACATGTTTACAGCCTGGTTCAAAAATCCATTTTAGGTTTAATAGATCAGGTTTACCTTCATGGCAACTGTGGGGGGAGTAAATTTTTTGGTAACTCGCCCATTTAAAAGTAATTTAATCTCAAAATTCAGCATATTTAGGGGCGTGTCCTTTTGATTGACAAGTTCCCGATCTCCCGCTTCAAGTAAGAAGAACGTAGAACAACCGCGGTTTTTAGCAGTTTAACAACATGACTTAGCTTTAGCCCGCTTACCTCCGTTAGCTGGTTAGCTCCTGTTATCTCCGGGTTAGCTGGTTGCATTTTGGGAAAACACATTGTTCTTATTTGTTTTCTGGTGGTTAAGGAGGAAGAGCGATCATTTGCCAGTCACGAGGTTGGTTGTTTAAGTCCGGGTTGGGATTTGCTCCACATGTCAAAGTGTCCCTGATGAAGGCAGTAAAACCTTTACTGTCTAACGTGTTCGCTGGGATGGGAAAGTACGTCTTTCTTTTGGCTTGAGGTGACGGACTTTGTTCTACGCCCACTTTTGAACTTTATAAGGAACAAACGACAAGAGGATGAGTGAGTTCCTACTGCTGAGGGCAGTTACTGGTTTCTACAGATGGCAGCTCCCATAGGAGCATTGACAAACCTCATGCTCTGTACACGAACCCCAGAAATCAACCATTATTACTCACATTAGGCTGATATTTGGGTCAAACCATAGACTGTATAAAAAAAGATGGGCGGAGCCTCTGTGACATCACCCGTAGGTTTCTGAAGAGCTGAATTGAAGCTCGTCGCCATCTTGGCAGTGTCATGCGTGTCGTCTGGCGAGGAAAATACAAATATGGGCAATGAGGTGGAGCTGAGAGGGGGGCTGTGAGCGTCATGGTGGATGATTGACATCGAGCAAACTCTGAGCTTTCTGTAGCTAAGAGCTAACCGAGCTAACCCGGAGATAACAGGAGCTAACCAGCTAACGGAGGTAAGCGGGCTAAAGCTAAGTCACGTTGTTAACCGGCTAAAAACCGTGGTTGTTCTACGTTCTTCTGACTTGAAGCCAGAGATTGGTACCTGTCAATCAAAAGGACACGCCCCTAAATTTGCCGAAAAAAATTCACTATTAAATCTATTAAACCTAAAATGGACTTTTGAACCAGGCTGTAAACATGTTTATTCCTGCTGTAAACATGTTTATTCCTGCTGTGACGTTGGTCTTTTTAACATGGGAGTCTATGGGGATTTGCTCGGTTTTGCAGCCCCTAGTGGATGAAGGGGGAACTGCAGTTTTATGCATTTCTGCATAGGCTTCACTTTAAACCACCAGAGGTTGCCGCTTGGGTCAAACACGTTATATGTTAATCTATTAGTCCAACCTAAATAAAAACCGAAGCTGCGTGTCCTGCGCGTATAGCTCGACTCAACTGGGCCTTGGTGCTCTGCATGTGCTCCAAAGCTTTGCATCACTCTGCTAAAAAAACAGGAAAATATTGTGTGTATTAATACAAATAAACTGTAAATAAATCTGCTTTAATTCCCATGTTTCTCTCTTTTGGCAGCCAACTGAAAAGCATCCCGTCAGTCTGAATCGCCTCCAGACTGCTGCTCTGCTTTCACTAAATCTGGATTTTAGAGCTGCATCATCAGCTGACAAAAGCAACTTAAAGACCATATCTGCAGCCGAATTCAACCGGACCAGCGATGTCCACTCCATCTACCGCAGGAATTGAGTTACTCACTGGCGTCAGGAATACTGGAGTGAATAACTCGATTACCTGGCTATGTACACATTCTGGGATGAGGATGGCGATCCAGTTAATGTCCAAACTGGAACCTGTCACATGTTCTGTGGAAAATGCAGGAAAATCTAGCTTTTTCCTTGCAGATATGAAGTATTTCGATTTCTGGTATAGAAATTGAGAGCTCAACACCTCACACTCGGGATGAAGGTGTTTTACTCAGCTCTGCAACTCAGACGCTGACAAAGGCTGAAAGCTGTTGAGCTTATTCCCACGACTTTTCCAGCCTGATCCAAACAGAAAAGGACACTTTTTGCATTTGATCCGCCTTTGATCACATTTTTAATGCTTCATTTATCACTCAGGGACAGGAAGGGTTTGAATATTAATTCAACAAAAGGCGAAAAAATGAAAGAAAAGGATGTGAACCGAACAGAAACCATCGGGATTAAAGAGATGAAGAGCCTGATAAACATCCCTGACAGACATTCAGGTATTTGCTTTCTTCAGATCTGTGGGATTGGCAGGGAATGAGCGGCTGGGAAACGGGAGCCTTTCTGGAACGGGAGGAGTTATACGAAGCAACGTGGATAAAACAGAAGCGAGCTGGAGGTTGGGAAGAGGGAAATCAGCGTGGATGGAGACAGAAGGGGAAGATGCAGACGCACACTTCAGCGACACGCTTTAACAGGAGCTGGCAGAGCGCGAGTGGACAGAGGCGGATCATGGAAACCAGTCCTTCTGATCAGACAGATACTCAAATCGACTGGTCACACTGGAGGATTTCATTTGAGGCCTTCAGCAATAAAACTTAAAGCGCTGAATTACTTCTTCATTCATTGACTTTATCAAAGATTCAGCTGAACTGAAAAACTTCACAGATTCTCTGTAAAAGCTCTCCAAGTAGCCGCGGAGGCATGACCGGGAGATCCACGCTTCATTTTCACCTGGTTAGAGCCTACAGTTTGATACATTTTTAATATTTCCTTTCATTTTTATTTATTATTATAAATTATAGGTGGAGACAGAAAATGGATGGATTATTATCAACAAATTATGTAGTTTCATAATTTTCTTTTTGGACATAAATCATGTTTTTCAGAGTTTTTATCGCATGAAAATCGATTAGAAAACAAAAATCAAATCCAAATGGAGTCCAACAAAAGTCACAAACCACAAATAAAACCAAATAAAACCAAATAAATTAAAGTAGAGAAGCACCAGGACATGTTCAGCAGGGAAATCTAAACTCCACACACTCTTCTCTTTGTTATTTAAGTGGAGCTCTGCAGCAGGCAGAAGACGGTGAAAGTCAGAGTTATTCACACATGTCAACATCTGCGTCCATCTGGACTCGCAGCAGTCTGACCGGCAGTCTACGAATGTCCTCCACTGTTGGATTTCTCACTTGTGTTGCTCTCACTCTCTGATGTGAGTCACTTCAGAGAAAAGCATCTGCTAAATGACTAGAGATCAGAACAGCTTCACATTATAAACACTCATTATGAATATACATGTAAAACCATCACACTCAAGTGAAACACATTACAGTTCTAAAACACACACACCTCATCTCACACACACACACACACCTACATCGTACGCATACATTGTTCTGTTTAAGTTGTAACATGTAAACTGCCTGTAACTCTTGCTGCCTCTTGGCCAGGACTCCCTGGAGAAAGAGGTTCTTAACCTAAATGGGACTATCCTGGTGAAATAAAGGTTAAATAAAATAAAAAGATAAAACATTAAAGCATCAGCAGTTTCTGCAGCCCTGAGGCGTACGTTGTGGTCTCACCTCCTGGAACAACTAAAGGTCGGTTCCAGCAGACCTCAGGGTCTGCAAGGCTTCATAGTTTAGGAGAAGGTCTGATAAATAAGGCGGCCCAAGACATTCGAGACCTTAAAACCTGTCCTGAACCGCACGGGGATTCGTGGGAATAAAACCTTTAGTTTGCTTCATCTTTTATTTTCCAACCAGGAAACTCACATTCCTATTGGGAATCTTTATCAAGCTGGAAGTTCAGATTCCTCCGCTGTCTTTCCATAAAGCACCAGTTACTGTAACAAACTGGGAAATTTAATGCACAACTTACCACAAAATGTTACCAGTAAGAGGAACTGGGACAAAGTACCTCCAGTTAAACTGCAGAGGTGGAAATTCATGATGGAGAAGGGAGATGATGCTGTTCTGACTCAGTAAAATGTTTTCCATCCAGATTTGTAAACGCTTCATGTCTTTATCTCGAGTCTTCAGGTTTCAGCGGCTGTTGCAGGACCTTGCTAACGGCTGAATAAACTGCATCCTCCAGATGATTTCACTTTAAATAGAAAAGGAGGGAAATCAGACAGCTGGATGAGAAAATGCAGACCTGGGATCAGCTCAGGTTGGGACATGCTGAGGCTTTCACTAACCTGGCCTCAAGACCTCACTTCTAAATGTGTGTGTAAACAAAGGATTTATTGCAATCACTTATCCACTTGAGACTGGCATAACGTAAGATCGAGTCCCGTCTACATACAAAGGTAAGAGTTAGCCTGAAAAAAAAGGACATCTATTAGAAATGAGGAGACATTTGAACCCTTTTAGGTTTGGGTTGGACGACATTTGTGATTTATTTTAAGTCCCTCTTCATTCTCCTGAGGAAGACCATGGAAGGAGCAACAAAGGTAAGTGTGTGAAGAATGTCAGCTATCTCCCCGACATGACAGAACAACCTCAGTAAGAATTAAATGCTTTAAAAATAAGCTTGAAGGCTGAAATTATCCACCAAAATCTTTCAAGTCACACACAAAGAGACCAAACTGCCAAAACCAGAAGCTGAAGGCATTCACAGGAGCCCTCGGCACTGAAAGGCAGGGTGAAGACGACAATGTTGAAGCTATCAGAGAGAAATCCACTCATGGAAAGACGTCTGTGTGACAGGATTTCAGCATAACGTTGGGAATCCTCCTTACCTGCTCAGTGTTCAGGTCTGCTGATCTATCACCCCTCTCTCCTGAAAGCAAACACAAACACGGCTTGTTAGACAGAAATATTTGGGGTAAAAACAGGATTTGTAGGAGGGGTCATGGATCATCATAGATGTCACAGTGCAGTTTAACCTGGAAGAGTGGACACTCAGCCTGAGGGCTGCTCTGGATTTACAGGTTAAAACCAGGAGACGTATGAGCCACCGATCAGCCCGGAGGACTGGATCGTGTTTCTGTTGTCTGTGCCTGAAGACCTTCAGAGCTACAAAGACTTTTACCAAACACAAAGGAGCTCGTTTGAAATGAAAACAGCATTTAGTGGATTTGCTCCGATAATCTCTACTCAGTGGTGCGTTTATATGATGCTACTGATCATTTCTTAACCCTGTAACGCCGCACCAGAGAAATAATATTGTTTAAAAAGCCATTTTTGTCACTTTGACAAATTAAAAGTAAAAAAAAAAAAAAAAGCATGTACTTTACATGTTACTCATTAGTCAGTATTAATGCAATGCTAAATGTTTCCACCAGGGGGCAGAATTTAACGTACCAGCTCGTATACGAAAAGGTTCGGAGCACAAATTTAGCCATAAAATGATGCAACACATGTCAGAAACAGTAAATGCAATATGATGAACATGGCGTGAGCGGTTAATGAGTCCATGCAGCAGTAGCCGTGTGAATGTGGTGGAATTCTGCGGGGAAAACCGCACTGGTTTTTTTTCTGTTTTTTGGTTTCGTTAAATATTTAAGGAGACGGAGTTTGTCCTCTGCCAAAGACATTGCCCTTCATTGCAGTTTTACACGAAGGAAGCATAAAAACTAACAAAAAGTCATCCATTATGAGTTGATAACTGTTCCCTCGATTAAAAAAAAATCTCCTTCATGGTTTTTGCCTGAAGGATTTGCAGTCCCGTCCATCTTTTATACACAGTATATGGATGTTACTGGTTTAGCGCCCCTTCTGGCCAGAAGTTTAAATAAATCCTTTCCTTTTGGGTATTCACACCTCAGTTTCACATATTTCCTCTTCAACTTCCTGCTGTTTGAGGTTTAATTTTAAAATAACTGTAATTATCATCATCATGCCTGGTAACAGCAGCTGTAATGTCAGGTGAGGGGTGAGGGGTGAGGTCCCCCTCCTCCCTTCCCCCCAGCTGATGATGAATATTTTTTGTCTGTACAGTTTTTCAGTTTCTTCCTGGTGATGGAAGGAAACATGTCGAATGACGCTTTGCCATCTGGATGTTTACATGTTAGATGGGGGAACATATGGACTCACACAAACGGGAGCAAACACACACACACACACACACACACACACACACGACTCGGTTCTGCAATCCAGAAGCATATGGTTCTTTGAGATAGTCGAGACAGACTTGGCTATTCTGTTGGATAGCACCGAGGGCCTCGGTTTTGTCAGAAGTGCTGCCAAACAAACTTCACCACACATGCACACACATCTCCAGACTTGCTCCAGTAGCTGCTTTGCAACTTGTTTCCATGCGAAGTGAGCGGCAGCAGGGGCGACTTTAGTGCTCGTGTCTGGAGGGGAGGTGAGCAGCAGCGTGAAACCAAAACAGAGATATCTGGCATGCGTGTTACTTCAGGCTTATTCAGCTTGGCTTTGTTCATTACACATGTCTCATTATGAAGATCACTCCTGGAGTAGATTTCTTTCTCCATCTTCTGGTTTAGAAAGTCTTTTTACTTTAGAGCATAGCTGCTTCAGCAATGAGAAAAACTCGACCCGTCTTGAAGTCGCAAAATGAAACGCCTTTAGTTTAATGCGTTTCCTGATGAAAGGCGTTATTTAAACTCCGGCAGAGATCCAGCGTTTTGCTATTATTCCACACAGTAATGTGCTTTCTCTGTGAAAGATAATACAAGATTTCTGGCGGTTCTTTAGAGTTAATTATGTGAATTAATCATATTTTATGTTTGTGAATGTAAGCAGGGCTTAGCTGGTGTTTCTGTAGCAGATTCTGCAGCTACTAGAATAAATCTATTACTGGTAATACAGAGTACAAACCAATGCTACCTAAAAGTACTTTACTGTGTGTAGCTTTTATAAATTTGGAAAGAGTCATTTCACTTGTACGCCACCCTGTTGGGTAATGACGTCACGTGGTTGCTATGGCGCCACCCAGTACTTTGGTTCAATGTTTTACCTTCATTTACCTTTGTTTAAAGGGCAATGTGCCGTCACACTGATCATTCACTAAAATAAAAAGATGGCTGCATCACAGTTAGCATTATTCTGATTCCCATTTGCAGTTTTTAACAGAAGCAGACAAGTACAGGAGCAGATGAGACCTGATCAACATCATGCAAGTATAAAACCCCATAAAAAATAAGAAAAAAAACCATTAAAAAAAAAAAAACAACAAAAAAAACCACCATAAAAACACAGTCCAGTATGTTCGCTTTGAACCAAAGCGGACTGACAGAGAGACACTCACTGAAAATACATAAAGAGAGATCAGATGGATGAAGATAAGTGGAAAAAGCATAGATTGTATATAAAAGATGGGTGGAGCCTCTGTGACGTCACCCGTAGGTTTCTGAAGAGCTGAATTGAAGCTCGGTGGGCGGTTCCTACCATCACCATCTTGGCAGGCGCATGCGCGTCGTCTCGCCCGGAAAATACAAATATGGGCAAAGAGGTGGAGCTGAGAGGGGGGGCTGTGAGCGTCATGGTGGATGATTGACATCGAGCGAACTCTGAGCTTTCTGTAGCTAAAAGCTAACAGAGTTAACCCGGAGATAACAGGAGCTAACCAGCTAACGGAGGTCAGCGGCCTGAAGCTAAGTCACGTTGTTAACCAGCTAAAAACCGCGGTTGTTCTACGTTCTTCTGACTTGAAGCAGGTGATCGAATACCTGTCAATCAAAAGGACACGCCCCTAAATGTGCCGAATTTGGAGATTAAATTACTTTAAAACGGGCGAGTTAGAAAAAAAATTCACTCCCCCCACAGTTGTCATGAAGGTAAACCTGACCTATTAAACTGAAAATGGATTATTGCACCAGGCTGTAAATATGTTTATTTCTGCTGTAAATATGTTTATTTCTGCTGTAAACATGTTTATCCCTGCTGTGAAGTTGGTCTTTTTAACATGGGAGTCTATGGGGATTCGCCCCCTAGTGGATGGAGGGGGAACTGCAGTCTTATACACTTCCGCAGAGGCTTCACTTTTAACCGCCGGAGGTTGACGCTTGTTAAAAAGTAAATGAACGAGCCAGTTTGACCTTCTCTTCCTTCTCTACTAGTCTTCAGACCAACCAAATCACATTACAACAGAATGCATTGTGCAGGTAAAACAGTGCCGACCTCCTCAGGAACACAGCTCACAGATTATAAAGTCATTGTGGGTTTTTTACATGTTACTGTTAATCTATATGGAAGAATTCATTGAGAAGCTGTGATAGTTAAAGTTCTTTTGTTAATCCGTGACTTTGTGCTACAGATTTAGGGTGGAAATGAGCCAGTAACATATGAAGACGCAGCAGATGCTTGAAGGAGCTGGAAAAAGTTGGTTTCTGTTGCTGCAGCTCTGCTTGAGCTTCGTTCAAGCGACAACCTCCGGCGGTTAAAAATTAAGCTTGTGCTAATGTGAAACATTTTAGGTTTAATAGGTCAGGTTTACCTTCATGACAACTGTGAGAGGGTTGACTTTACAGCTCATCCATTGAAAAGTAATTCAACACCAAAACTTTGCGTAATTGGGGGCGTATCCTTTTGATTGACAGGTTTTCGATTTCCAGCTACAAGAAGGCAGAATGAAGCATATCCAAGGTTTTTAGCTGACTAACAGTGTGACTTGGCTTTAGCCTGCTTAACTCCGTTAGCTGGTTAGCTCCTGTTAGCTCTGAGTTAGCTCGGTTAGCTCTTAGCTCCAGGCAGTAGCTAGATGTCAATCATCCAACCCACACTTGCAGCCCCCCAGATACGTTAAAGCACGGAAGTCCCGCAGGACAGTGGCTCTTGAGAACTGGAATATCAAGCAGCTAGACTTTTAAGCTTTTAAACGTCATGATGGGTTCAAAAAGTGTCGAGTCAAGTCCGACTTGCTGTGGTGAATTGGTTAAACAGATTGTAAATCACTGGTTCGCGTTACTCGCTATTAGCTTTTGCTTTGTTCTGAGAAAATTAAACCTCATGGGGCGATAAAACCTGTGCTTGCCAAGTATGAAACCAATCACAACAGGTGAGTTGAGCCAATCTTCATTTTTCATTTCATTCACAAGCATGTCCAAATAATCTTTATGATGACTATGATGAAGAATCTAAGCCATCAAACAGCCAGTTGTGCTTTGGGTTTTTATCACAGACATGTAGCAATGATGCCATTGGATGCACATTGGAAAGATTCATAAGAATATCCCAGCTGTTTTCATCCATCCACATACTTTCAAACATTTTAACATTTTTCACCCATTTGGCCGTCTGCAAGTTTGAACTACTGGGGAACTGATGGGTATTTCTCCAGTTAACGGCTTGCAACTTCCTTACACAGCATTCCCCATATTGGCTTATTTTACCACCTCTCTGAAGAAAATAAGCCTACAAACGTGACTTGATTCAATACTAACAACAGATAATGGTAAAACCTTGATGAGAACACACTACCAGCTCAATGAAAACACGTCATTATAGATTTTACCATTTTAAAACAGAACACAGGTGTATCATAGCCGCAGTTTTAACAGGCAGAATAAAAATGTCAAAACATAACCACCAAAAAACACGCCGATCTCTCTATAGCGGCGAGTTATGACTCTTTTTTATTAAAGGTTACGTGATGCAAGGTTTCATTGAAGGTTTCTACAACATTCACAACTGCAGCTGAATTAAACTAAATTCTTTACTTTGAGCTCGTAATTAAAGCTTTTTTTATTTTTTCCCTTTTCCAATCAACCTGATAAACATCCAACCGGTGCAGAAACATTTTGGCAAACTTCAGGGTTCACTTCTTTTCTGCAGCTCCAGACCTTTCAGGAGCCAGCAAAAAAATATCTGAAACATTTCCATAAGTTTTATTAAATTTCCAGCTGGCGATTGTGTATTCTTCCGTTCAGCTCACCCTGAACTGACCTCCCCTCCGCCGCTTTCATTTGCACTCGATTCAATATGTTTCAGCAACTGCTGCTGCAGTCGATCAGCAGATAGCAGGAAAATGCAGAGGGACCCGGGTTGCTCATCATTTCATATGAGGAAATAACCTTTCCTGAATACTTCATTTTTTCTCAACTATCTGAAGTCGATGTGAAACAGAAGAACTATTAAATCCCTGTGATTTATTATCGCATTAATATCTGAATCCATTTTAACTTTGCTTGTATACAAACGAGGCAGACGGAGGACGGACTCTCCCAGCAGGTCCAGGCTGTTGGCAGGGGATGCCCTCTGCTCTCTGTCTGACCTCTGTGCCAAAAAAATTGGAGTACACACTTTCTCCATCTGTTTCACACACACATTCCCTCTGCGGGTCATGCGTTATGTTCATATGGAGACTGTTGAACGGCTGCTGCCACATTAAAACTTGTTCCCAACCAGCAGGCTCATATAAAATCCGTGTGCCATGCCTGCACAGCAGCAGACAGGGAGTGGCCAAACTCGTAAAACAGCTGTCAATCATCTTGTGGCGGACACAAACATGCCTATCAGGGTTGTAAATGAACTGGCATGTTCCACAGCCAGATAGGACAAGTTCCGTCTCCAGTCTAAGCAGGATCAATGTTAAAGATGTCATTACATCAGGATGCCAAACCGCGGGATTGAGTGAAATGAGTCATAAACCGTTCAACAGCCAGACTTTACTGTTAAAAGCTTGTTTAATTCAGCTGTATTTAAGCAGTAAGCCGAGTCTTCTCAGCATTTAAACAGCTTGTCTGATGAGAGCATGAAGGCAGCGTATCATCCCCGCACTGAGAAGTAAACAGAAATACAACATGTCTGATGGCCAATACTGACAGGGATAAAGTTAAAAAGGAAGCTTCTGGGAACGATGTGGATTTTCTAAGAAGAACAGTTTCACTCTTCTATTTCATCAGGAAGGGTTAGAAACACTCATTGCCACAATTCAGGACTGAATAACATGCAACCAAGATGATACTGTGGCATAATTAGCTTCTCATAATTTAACAAAAGGAACTATTGCACGCAGGAAAGCAAACAAAACCATAAATAAATAAATAAATAAAATGCACTGCTTCTAGAGATACATGGCAGCACCTGTGTCCAACTGGTGCAGCCAGTTCAGCAGTCTGACCACTCAGAGATAACAAACTAGGTTTTAATAGCAGAGGACAGCTGGGCTCTGGATAATCATACCGGACCACTGACTCAAGAAAGGTTCAGAATGAAAGAAAGAGATCTGACAGTTGCTACCCACATTTATAGAAATGACATTATTATTCATAGAAAATAAAGGAGTATGAAGAACTTTACTAAACTGCATAGAAATGATTAAAATCATGTCAAACACCAGGCATAAAGAAAGATTCACATCCCTTATGTGTTATCATGAACAGTAACGCCTCTCACCCTCTGCTGGAGGCAGATGTGAGAAAATTACCCACAACGTCCAAACATGGAGGCAAAAAAATGGTGACAAGTGTAGAATCATAGATTGTATATGAAAGATGGACGGAGCCTCCGGTGGTTAAAAGTGAAGCCTATGCGGAAGTGCATAAAACTGCAGTTCCTCCTTCATCCACTAGGGGCTGCAAATCCCCATAGACCCCCATGTTGAAAAGACCAACTTCACAGCAGAAATAAACATGTTTACAGCCTGGTTCAAAAATCCATTTTAGGTTTATAGGTCAGGTTTACCTTCATGACAACTGTGGGGGGAGTGAATTTTTTTCTAACTCACCCGTTTAAAAGTAATTTAATCTCCAAATTCGGCATATTTAGGGGCGTGTCCTTTTGATTGACAGGTATCCGATCTCCTGCTTCAAGTCAGAAGAATGCAGAACAACTGCGGTTTTTAGCCGGTTAACAACGTGACTTAGCTTTAGCCTGCTTACCTCCGTTAGCTGGTTAGCTCCCGTTATCTCCAGGTTAGCTCGGTTAGCTCTTAGCTACAGAAAGCTCGGAGTTCGCTCGATGTCAATCATCCGCCATGACGCTCACAGCCCCCCTTCTGAGCTCCACCTCTTTGCCCATATTTGTATTTTCCGGGCGAGACGACACACATGACGCTGCCAAGAAGGTGATGGTAGGAACCGCCCACCGAGCTTCAATTCAACTCTTCAGAAACCTACGGGTGACGTCACGGAGGCTCCGCCCATCTTTCTATTTTCAGTCTATGTGTAAAATATAAACAAAAGATCAGCAACTGTAAGAAAGAAAAGGCATTCATGTAAAAATGTTTCCCTCTTAAACACACAGTTAATTTGTGTGTGTGTGTGTGTGTGTGTGTGTGTGTGTGTGGGTGTGTGTGTTGGATTTTAAGCAATTAGAACAGGAAACGGGGGGCAGTAGCTTTGGCCTCCCTGTGGAATTAAGTTATGCATCCTTAACACACACGCTAAAATTCCCACACTGTCCGACAACCCAGCCTCAGCTGCGAAGCATCACATGCACAAAACGCAGAAACACACACCCTTAAATAACACACCCTCAACTTCCTTTTGACCCATTTCCCAAACAACACACCACCTCTCTGTCCTTTCATCCCCTCTTTCCATCCTCCTATCTGTAATTCCCATCTCCTCATCCGCTGGCAGCAAAGCAGGCCGACCACTTCTGCTTTGTGTCACCAGATCAGAGGACACACACACACACAAACACACACACAAACGCAGTTAATCAGCTTGTTTATGAGACCGAAGGAATGCAGGACAAAATCCTTCCAAAGGGTTCTGCACTGTGTCTTTATGCAACTCTGCTGCTCTCTTGCAGGGTTCAGAGCCGATTAACAGAGCTGATAATCGAGCTTCATTTACTTTGATTAAAGAAATGAGACGACGGCAACTGAAGTGAGTTTGGCATCTCGACATCAACAATAACAGTGTGTGGAAAGAAATGAGACATGTCTGAACTAGTCCAGGCTATTAACATCCTCGACTGTTGTCTTCTTTTTTTGTATATTTAAGATAAAAAAAAAAAAAAAGACTTCCCATCAACCACGACATGTTCATCACAAAATACACCGACGACTCAGACCAGCAGCTTGTTTAGTGACGGAGGTGTCGGTCATGCTCTGGTTGAGTGATTTCATATTAGTGTAAACAAGTCTTCCACATAAACAAAGATATGTCCAGATTTTAGACACATACTTCCACAGTGAAGTTTAACTATTAACCAGTTGATGCAAACTGAACCGCTGTGCGTGACATGTCAGCAACGCCTCTCTACCTGCAGGAGTTCATGGACAAAACTGATAAAACCATCTGACAGTGCTGCTGTTGAGTCAGACTCATCATCCGCGGTATGGAAACAGAGAAGAGTACATACAGCTGAAAAACCTCTGGGTGGGTTTTAACCCTTAAGGCTGATCAGGCCGCCGGAATAAAGACAGACGACCTCACCGACTATCAGGAAAAGAAGAAACGGAGCATTGAGGTGCGTTTTCAGCAGCTGCTTAAAGACCCCCAGTTTACACCCCAATGTTCACATAATCAGACCATAAGTGTGTTTTAGTGCAAACAATGTTTAGAAAAGATTTTAGGTGTTAAACATTAGGGATGTGACGATACGCTTTTGTCCTGATTCAATTCCATTCCGATTTTTTTGGGTGTCAATTTGCTTTAAATTGAGATTCTCACCATTCTTCAATTTCTGTAGATTAAAAAAAAAAAGAAATTGTATAAAACTTATTTTTGCTCATCATTTTTCTTGATTTCTATTAGGAAAAAACAACCCAGTAGCCAGACCATCATTCTGCTGCTATAACATCCAAAAAGACAAGTAAAAAAATCAATTAAAAAAAAATAATGACAGATTTTATAGTAAATTAATTTGTTTTATTTATAAAAAAAAAAAAATTTTTTAAATTGTGAAGCACTATTTTAAAATTGTTAAGCAAAATTGTGAAGCAATTTGTGAAGCAAAATCCCGATTTTCGATTTTTTGATTCAATTTTCCCACCCCTATTAAACATGATGAATGGAAAGTTAACTTTCATCAAACTGGGAAAAATCAGGTGAGGACAGAAATGTCACGTTATTGTGAATCAGAGTTGTAGCAAAGGACAATATTGGTGACAGAGGGAGCGTAGACGTCTGCAGACAACGAGAACATACATTCCAACCTTTTTCTGCCATTTGCTTTTATTTTTAGGCCTTTTTTCTGAAAATAAGCCCAGCTGTTATAAGCTTAGAGGACTTCAGTAACAGGCAGATGGTGAGGAAAGCAAAGCAACGTCATCTTTACACAGAAACAGAACAAACAAGCCGCTTCCTTCTCAGCATCAGATCCAAGTTTTCCTCAGAGTCCAAAACTCTGCGGAGAGGCAGAGATTACATGTTGTGGCTTTATGCTTTCATCCAGGGGTGTAGTCCAGAGTATACGCGGGTATACTGAGGATAAAAACTTCTTTTTCAGTCAGCTTTAAGTACACCCACTTCTAAACCCTCAGTGACGCTGCTTTTACTATTCCAAACGTACACATGTACTTCCATCAACCAGCAGCTCAGAAACGCTGCGCTGGTCGCCATCCGCTGTGTTAACTTTAACCTGAACAGAAACATGAAGATATAAATATACATATATGTCTATGAGCCCGTCTCTCACCGGTCTGTGAACCAGTACTGGTTTAGTCATTTCATAACTCTTCATCCTGAACCTGACGAGCAGAAATGATGTGAGAATGAGCAGATATACTGATGGATTTTTGGTGTAAACTAAATAGATCTTACATGCCACTTTTTCTGAAAGGGCTTTTTTGGCCTACTCTTTTTTTGTTTTTAAAAAAATGGGGAAAAAAATTGAGTAAACTCACTTCTTGAGGGACCACTACATCACTGGTTTAATCTCTATATATGTTATTTTATCACACTATGCAATAGGGGTGGGAAAATCAAATAAAAATTTGGACTTTTTGCTTGACAATTTTAAAATTCTTTTTTTTTTTTCAAATTAATAAAAATAATCCATGTAAATTTTTGTCATATTTATTGTTTTTATTGATTTATTTACTTGTCTTCTTGGGCACTATAGCAGCAGAATGATGTCTGGCTACTGGGTTGTTTTTTTCCCCAATTAAAATCAAGGAAAATAACGAGAAAAAAAAAGTTTGACTTTTTTTTATTTTGTTTTTAATCTACAAAATTAACAATATCGAAGAATTGTGAGAAGTAAAATTTAAATCAAATCGGCACCCAAAAAAAAATCGGAATCGAATCGGGACAGAAGCATATTGTCAAAGACCTGCTATGCAACATGTAACTCATACAGTGGGGCATAAAAGTGCCGTGTCAGCCAGCAGTTGTTCAAGTTCTCCCACCTAAAAGATCAGATGAAATGAATAAATCCAGAAAATCACTGATTTTTAAAGAATTTATTTGCAAAGTATTGTGCAAATATGTTGACGCGACAAATAATATCATGCAAATTATTCAGACGACATATGCTATTGGCTAAAGGCCTTTAATGAGACAACCTGCAAAACATCTGCAGTGAATCTTTAATCTATCACAACTTATTTTATCAAGAACAGGTAAGGCTGCTCTCTTTTTCCTTCCTTTTGTGTCTTTTTCTTGCATTGTAGATGCATTTGGAGTGCATTTGTAAAATCACTCCAAATGATCAGAAAATATTGGATCCAATAACATGTACACAGGAGTCTGTGGACCTGCAGCGAGTTTTTTAAACATCGTACCACAGTTACCGGTTTGTGTGTATTAAAACCATCTGACACGCTTTGAACCAAGTGATTAATAACCTCTGGTACAAATTTTATCAGTGTGCTGTACAGGCAGCCTTAGAGGCAATATGTCACAAAAGTAAGAAACTAAATGCACCGTTAGGCGCGAAGAGGAGGTGGAAAGTTAGAAACGGGGGGGTGAGGAGAGATAAAAAGCGGCGGCGAGTCAAGCAGAGCTGCAGCAGTTTGTTTAACTGTCCGACGGGGACTGTTGAATCGGCCTCTATCAGCATGCTCCCATCGCAGCCACCAAGACTACGGAAGTGGAAACTAAATGGATCCACGCTGGGGGAAGAATTTCTTTGTTGACTGAGATATGTTTGGACAGAGGTAAAGACGGGGGTATACAGAAGAAGACAGAGGTCAGACTAATCTAGAATACACAGACTAAAAACGAATATGCTGAACACATTAGACACAACCTTTCTCTGGATTTTTATTCTTTCCTTTCCTCAGCAGCCTCACCTCCTTCAACCTCAATTTTTTCCTCATTGAAAAATCATTTCTCTGGATTTTCAAAGTGACTTAGTCTCAAAACAAATGTGATGTTCTTATTTTCCCAGAGACGGTTGAACGAACCTCTACCTGCTTTGCATTCACTCATCTACACACATCTATTGCGGCGAGATTCCAGGAACAACCAGGATCCTCTTTTTAAGCCATTACTCAAACATTTGTTCTACAAAACCCCAAAAGTGCCTGATAGCGCCGTCATTGTTCCAGCTTTGACTGGCTTGTCCTTTTCCAAGCAGTGATGGAAGCTCTTCCACAGAAAGGCAGCAAGTATTACATCTGAAAAGCTAAAATAAGAACATATTTGGCATTTGGACTCGATAATTGACCATAATTGACTGTTGGTTTTTAAAATATGCTTAAAAAATGGAAAAGATCTGAGACAGTTTGTTATTTCATCACTTTGTAAATAAATCTGTCATATTTTTACATGACTGACAGTTTGTGTTGCCACAGAGCAGCAACCTCTGGCGGTTAAAAGTGAAACCTATGAAGATGTGTGGAAAAATTGCAGTTCACCTCCCATCCACTAGGGGCTCCAAAAGGGACTGAATCCCCATTGATTCCCATGTTAAAAAGACAGACTTCACAGCAAAAATAAGCATGTTTACAGTCTGATTTATAAACATTTTAGGTTTAAAAGTCAAGTTCAAATTTACCTTCATAATAGCTGTGGGAGGAATAAATGACTCATCTGTTTAGATAATATTTAATCTTGAAATCTGGCATAATTAGAGGTGTGTCCTTTTGATACAATATCCAGCAGCAAAAAGGCAGAAGTCAGAACAACCATTGTGTTTAGCCAACCTAAGCTTTAGTCTGTGTTTTCTGGAAGCGACGGCAGATGTTACGCTGCCATAATAGCGACAGTGTGAACCCCAATGAGTTAACTCAGCTTTCCAAAACCTACCGGTGACATCAAGGAGCTCTTCATGCATCTTTTATACAGTCTATGGTTGCCACCCCTTCTCCCTCTTGACCACACAGCGGTTGTAACACAAATCAAACCACCTGGACAACATCGCACAGTTGCAACAACTACTCACTAGGAGGCAGTATTACCCAAAACATACATTAACCAACAAAAAAAAAAGAAGAAAATAGGAGGAAGAATAAACGCCAACTCATTGACCAGGACGGAAAACAGCTCATTTACTTCATGTAAACAAAGGAATAGTAAATTTCTACAGTGATTTCTGTTTTTACTGATTCAAACTTTACATTTTACAGTCCAGTATGAGAAACCAGCAACACATTCCACATAACTTCCTCTCTTTGATTCACCGGATGGTCTGTTTGATTTCACATTTTAAGGGGAACAACTGAGTGTTCACATTACAAATGAACCGTACTATCCATGAAAGCAGACCAGGGTTTGTTAAAAGTGGACCAAAATGTTCCAGTGTGAATCCAGCTGCACGAACAGCACTAGTTCCACTGTTACTGTACACAACAGTGGTGTTAACTTGGTGAAATTGTCTTTATATATGGCTACATCCACACAGACAAAGATGAGTGATTTTCAAAATTAAAATTCCATGAAAAAAAAAAAAAGGATTCAACAAATGTGTGTCCACACACAAACACTAATATTTATGGCAAGCCTGTAAGCGAGGCATTAAGTTTTTGAAAATATTTAACTTCTTATCAAGAAAGCTTCTTCATTTTGGGTCAGAAGTTTAATCAAAAGCCATAAAAAAAGAAGAAAAAGTAACACTAAATGTAACACAGCAAATACTGTATGTGAGAACAGGAATACTGTACTGTAATTAACAGCGTCTGTCTTCATCTCACAGCTTTGTCCATTTTCTCGTCAGATGAAAAATGTTTCCTAAAAACGTGAAAAAATTTCCTTCAGAAACTCCTATCACCATTAAAGGCACATGGAGGGATGGCTACAGTAGAAAAAAGTGGGGGTAAAAACATCTGGTTCTTCTCAACGTGACTGAAATTCCTCCGGCGAAGAGGGAGTCGGAGAGCAGGCTGGTCTAAACACCAACGTCTGTCTCTCCCAGTGGGCATCAGATCAGAGGCATGAGTGTTTGCCTTGTAAACAAAAACCCACCACTTCCAATCTGATGTAACCAACGGGTGTGGAAACAAAGCTGAGACTCTGGTCTTCATGGAAATTAATGACTTTTCCCACTGCTGTCCATTACTTCAGTACCAGTGACTTCAGAGAATAAAAATGTTCCCGCTTACTTTATTATTGCAGTTTTTCCACTGTGGAGAGCATGTGGAAATACTTCCTGGTATTATTTCAGAGAATTTTTCCTTTGTCTTGGCCGAACATCATATTTATATGACATTCCAACAGTTCCTTGACAAAACTCGGGCAAGGATGATAACAGGCCACAGTGACTGCACCAGCAAAAATAAAATAAACCTGCTTGGTCATGATGTATTCTCGACTAGTCTCAATTCCTCTTGCCAATTTAAGCTTGCATTTATTTGAGCGAGGAGTCAAAGATCCAGCTGCAGTTCATCACCAGAACTCACAGGGGCAGTGTGGAGTAGTATCGCTGACATGCAACCAGAGAGAAGAACAAACCACAGAAGAAGAGGAAGGAAGAAGGCAACACAGAAATCAAATAAAAAGCACCTGAAGAAGACACAGAAGCAAAAAAAACAAAACAAAAAACAAACTGGTTTTGTTCTTCTGCACTTTCTGGTGGTTTTGGATGGTTTTAAACTACTTTATAACTCTACATTACCGCTACCAACCGCTGTCAAAATGTCCACGGGAACTCTGAACTCAGCTCTGTCCACTAGTGGGTGAACTGGCTTAACAGATATGGCAACGTAAAAAACACATGGAAATCGGAGACGTCAACATATGACAACATTTGAACAACCAGCAACCTCTGGTGGAAAAAAGTGAAGCCTATTCTGAAGGGTCAAAAACTGCAGTTGCCGCCTTTATCCACTAGGGGCTCCAAAACAGAGCAAATGTTAAAAAGCTCAGCTGCACAGCAGAAATAAACACATTTACAGCCTGGTTCAAAATAATTGTTTTAGGTTTAATAGGTCAGGTTTACCTTCATGACAACTGTGTAGGGGGAAAATTTATTTATTTATTTCTAACTCATCCATTTAGAAATCATTTAATCTTGAAATTTGGCATAATTGGGAGTGTTTCCTTTTGATTGACAATTACCCTTTATGAAGGCGGAGCACAGGTGTGGTTCTTAGCTGGCTAACAGCGTGACTTAGCATTAGCCCGTCTAAAGAGGAGGGAGAATATTTTAAATTGGAAATATTTAATTCCAAATTATGAAACATTGTGTAACCAAAGCATTGAGTTATACACCTTAATCTTACCATAAAGATTTGTACACCCTGCTGCTTTATGTTGGCTTCAGTGATGCCTGGTCCACTTACTATAAATAACCTTTGTCTTGTTTTAACAAGAAAGCTGCTGGTTGGTTTTATTAAAATGAGCTGCTTGAACCTGACAACACCATCTCAACTGCAAAACCTAAAGACTATGGTCTAAAGAAATTAAAAAAGGAAACACTTTTGGCATGACAAAAGAGATCTGAGAAGGGTAATGCGTCATCTTTTGAGCAACATGGATTTAATTAAGACCTTGATTCAGGTCAAACATTGCAGTTTCATTGAGGGGCGTAATGAAAGGGTAAGCCACTAATTGAACTATATGCTATGGAACAAGGAAATGGGGATTTAAATTGAATATATTATCTGCAACTAATGTAAACATAATCAGAATACTGCCTCTACTTGATTTAGTTCATTGCTTTTTAAATTGCCGTCCACGCTCACACAGCCATTCACTACTGGATTGCTTTGTTTTATTGGTTTTGGGGAGCTGCTTTTCTGCAGTAAACTTGTACTTGTACAAAGATGGAGGTGGGATCAAGCAAGGAATGTGCTCAATTAGTGGTTTACAATCCAATTTGCAGAAAACATGATCAGAAACAGTTCGTTCAGTGTTTCTATAACAGAGCCAACTGGGGATGATCTCATATTCCTGACACATGCCTGCAAACATGAACTGGGTATAGACCGCATCTCTGGTTTCAAAGGTAGATGCTCCATGTCCTGTTTATTGTTTCATGACACAGTGACATCTATCATGTGCATTTTTAGAGCCGCTGCTGCTCAACAGCATCCCGAAGCTTAGAAACTGCACTATACAAACTTTTACATCAGGGACATGACGTGATGTTGCCACAGAGTTTCGCTTCACGGTATAATAACGACTGGCTGTTTTGAACATACAATGTCACTGATTTAGCGAAGAAGTGATTAAAAGAAGGAAAACAAAATCAGTAATTTTTCATCTCTAAATAATTTCTGTTGGATAAATCGGTAATGGATATCTTAGTCTTTAGGTGATCTATGGAGGTTTTCCAGGCGTTTACATCCCATCCAAGAGGTTTTCAATCCAGTTGAAAAACGTAGAGTTTATTCAGAGACTGTATTATGTAAATCCATAATGAGTATCCATGCCAATATGTTTACAAAACATTTAATCACATTCTCAAAATAATATTATAGGATGAAGACTTTTCCTCTCAAATCTACCACCAATCAGACCTTGAATCGCGGCGCCCAAAGTCGGTCCTCGAGCATCGCTGTCAAGCAGCAACCTCCGGTGGTTAAAAGTGAAGCCTATGCGGAAGTTCATAATACTGCAGTTCCCCCTTCATCCACTAGGGGCTGCTAAACAGAACAAATCCCCTTAGACTCATTTTAAAAAGACCAACTTCACAGCAGAAATAAACATGTTTACAGCAGAAATAAACATGTTTACAGCCTGGTTCAAAAATCCATTTTAGGTTTAATAGATCAGGTTTACCTTCATGACAACTGAGTGAATTTTTTTCTAACTCGCCCGTTTAAAAGTAATTTAATCTTGAAATTTGGCATATTTAGGGACGTGTCCTTTTGATTGACAGGTACGCGATCTCCCGCTTCAAGTCAGAAGAACGTAGAACAACCGCGGTTTTTAAGCCGGTTAACAACGTGACTTAGCTTTAGCCCACTGACCTCCGTTAGCTGGTTAGCTCCTGTTATCTTCGGGTTAGCTCGGTTAGCTTTTAGCTGCAGAAAGCTTGGAGTTCGCTCAATGTCAATCATCCACCATGACGCTCACGGCCCCCCTTCTGAGCTCCACCTCTTTGCCCATATTTGTATTTTCTGGGAGAGACGACACACATGCCCCTGCCAAGATGGTGATGGTAGGAACCGCTCACCGAGCTTCAATTCAGCTCTTCAGAAACCTACGGGTGACGTCACGGAGGCTCCGCCCATCTTTTTATATGCAGTCTCTGGTCGCTGTCCTGCAGGTTCTTTGATGTATCCCTGTTCCAACACAACTGGCTTTCATAAAATGGATCCAACAGCCAATAAAGTTCTGCACAATGAGTGACCCAATCAGGTGTTTAGGAACAGGATACATGGAAAACCTGAAGGATTGATGCTCTTGAGGACCAGAGCTGCGAAGACCAGGCTTCAATAGACAATGTCCAATCAGGAGCAGCTAACGATCAGTAAGGGAGAAAAAGTTCTATGTGTTGGAAAAGAACAAAAATAATGGTCCTCTATGGTGGCAAAAATGGGCCAAATTGTTGGAACAAATGTAAATATGAAATAGTTCTTGTGTTTTGATGTGCAGATGGAAAAGGCTTGCTCACTGTTGATCTGTGTGTTTTTACAAAGTTCTGTTAGTAATAAGGGTTTGGTTGGCCTTTATGCTGCCATGTCTACCGATACATTCATTTGACATCATTTTAGCCTCATAATCTGACAAGAGACTGAAAGAATCATGTCTGCATGCTGACTTGGATTAAAAGGTTTGAGCTACCACATGCATTTTTACCTTTTTTAACAACAGGCAGATCAACAGTGTAAAATAGCGTGGTGTTTGAAAGGTTACGCCACAACCTTTTATCTGTGCTTTCCATTTTATGGTTATGATCAAATATTCAAACCAGAAACACAATGAACTGGAGTAAAAAATATATAAAGCAAGCAACTGGACTCGGCATAATGGATCAAATGTAGAATGTCAAACATGCTTCATTTTCATTTTTCATGCATAGTTTTTACCAAATGCCTACAGGTTTTGTTATTATAGAAACACATTTAACCCGTTAAACCAGTTGGGAAGATGATGCTACTCACAAAACCATAAAAGGTGGTGTTAATAGTTGATAAGGAAAACAAGGTAAAAAAAAATGGTTTCTATGTAAGACAAGAGAAGAGAGAAACTGAGTTTGGTTGTAGGTGATGTCGCTTTCATGAGGCCAGGATGTTGAG
Source organism: Telmatherina bonti (assembly GCF_933228915.1). Lineage (NCBI taxonomy): Eukaryota > Metazoa > Chordata > Actinopteri > Atheriniformes > Telmatherinidae > Telmatherina > Telmatherina bonti. The sequence goes on along the minus strand of NC_136632.1, from coordinate 24,248,317 downwards.
GCCGAAGCTGCCAGGGAGGAGAAGAAGAGCTTGACAGATGGTGATTAAAGACGATTCAGAAGACAGGAAATCAACAAGTTGAAATTCAGTCTTAAACATCTGCTTCAGTTAAATTTGTATTAATTGCAGACATCTACGGAGCTCAGCCGAGCAAAAATCAAATGTGAGAAATTATTTTCCATACATGCAGTCAAGTCAAAACAGAGGGCAACCCACCAAAGCAGCAGCGGCAGTGGAAATCTAAACTTCTGTCTGAAAGAAAATGAAATGCCAAGCCTGGCTAAGGACATAATGAAAAAGCTATTATCAGCATAAGCTTTCATCAGCTCTGCATTCAACCATGTTCAATACAAACTGATTCTCTCATCTCGTGCTGTTCCCATCTGAATGCAGGGATATAATAAAGGCGGCGAGATGAGAATGAGAGATCACTCCCCCCCCAGTCGAAGACATGCATCAGCAGATTTACCGATAAGGCCAAGTTTTCTGGAGCAACACATATGAACCGGTTCGCAAAAGCCAAGACGATCAACGCCGTCTGAAGCTGATCAGTTTAACTCAACATAGGTTGGTCTATACGTCTACGTCCATTTATTTAGCAGCTTCTCCTTTTTCTTGCTTTTTTGCATCCAATAATTGACTAAATTACTCTCTCTCCACAGTCTCGACCCATCTGTCAGCTCCGGCACCGCCGCCTGAATTCAAATACAGCCTCTTCATACAATATTCAACAAATTCTGAATAATATATATTACAATACAATATTCAAACTGTATCCAGCATATATTAAACCCCAATGAGGAGGAGCTGATGTCAGGCCTGTTAATTTAGAAGAATTCACCAATTTGCACAGAAAATATGACTAACTGGCTTGAAAAGTTAAAGCTAATGAAAAGTTATTTTAACTATCTGAAAAAAATTCCTTAAAGAATGAAGGTGGCACAAGAGGGTGGATTTCACTTTTTCATCTGTAACATGGTTTGACAGCAAAAAGCTGTCTGTTGGCCAAGTGATCCCCCCAGAAAGTCTGGAGCTGTATTTTAATCTGGTCCGCTTTAAATTATAATTATTCATATTTATAAAAGTCACAGAAAATGAATTTAAATGACTGAAAGTATTTTACTGTTGTTCGGCTGCACATGTGACTCCTCATTTATGACCCTTTTTCCTCCTCATATCCTTCACTTCCGAAAGTTTCAGGACACCTCTCCAAATCATTACATTCAGATGTTCCACAAAAGGTCCCGATGTGAAGTTTAAGTGACTGCATTGCGAATGAAATAAATAATATGCCAAACAATAATAAATTGATACCAGACTGATCGATAGAGTGATAAAAAAAAAAAAAAGTAAGTGCATTCAGTCTCTTAACTTGGATGGATGGCTGTCAAGAGTGAGTGTGTGTGTGGGTGTGTGGGATGCCGTCCATCAAAAAGTCAAGCTGGGAAAAGCAGTTATGCAGCTTCCTGCTACACTTGCAGCTGATGCTGCTGTATCTCCACCCTGGTGGTCAGAAGGATAAGATGTGGCAGGAGGGCTGGAGCGGGACCATGATGATGGAAGTTGCTCTACCTATGCAGTGCTACTGGTATCAGGCAGGGGAGGGGGCAGCAGTGATTGTACTGGCTGGCTGGCTGGACCATAGACTGTATAAAAAAGATGGACGGAGCGTGAGGTGATATCACCAGTAGGTTTCTGAAGAGCTGAATGGAAGCTCATTGGGTGGTTCCCACCATCGCCATCTTGGGATGGGAATGGGAACTTTTGGAACTGCTTCAAGATATCAGATTGTTTTGGACTCAGGTACGGCTCTTCTAGACAGAACATTTCTTATTCTTAGGGACACACATTGGCCTTTTAAGGAAGATAAATTTTTGTTTCCAGCTTAATTAAACGTGATTTCCACATAAGTTATTCAACTTAAGCGTCCAAAGATTTCATACAACTTCCCGGTGTAGTGTGAAGCTTTATCCACATTTTCACCTGCACAAGCAAGTCTTTGGTTCTCTTTTTGGAAATTAGCATTTCTAAAGCAACTAATAAGAAGTTGGATAAAATTGAGCATTTTAATAAACAAAAAAAAAAAAAGCTATATATATGATCACATCCTGAGGGAATTCTGCTTATTCACCAATATGTTTAAACTGGAGCAGATGGTGCCAATCTTAAAGCTCAATAATGCTGCATTTCCTCACACCTTGCCCCCAAAATCAGCTGCTGTTTGCTCCTCTAAGCAGGCGGTTGTCAATCCAAATATAAAACAACTGCTGTTCAGGAAGCTGTTGAAGCTGCGAGAAGACAGCAAAGTGTTTTCAGGAAGCAGTTTCCGCCGTGTGGTTTTATTAAGATACAGCACGTTTCATGAACTATGAAGGCTGAGGTTTGAAATGCCTTCAACACTTCTATGGAGAACAGCTTGAGGGATTGCCAGAAACTAAAATCAAAACAGCTATTTTTCCAAAAAGCACCTTCATAGTAACATGGAGCTGCAGTCTTCTGTGGTGCAGCATGAATATCATGTTCATAGACAAGTTGTAACAAGTGAAGATTTGTTGCAACGTCACAGGTTTGCACATTAACATTAAAAACAAGTCCTGGACTTGTTACTTTCCAGTCACAAATACAAAAACTGGATGAAGCGAAAAGAAAAGCAGAATTTCATGAAAAGAAAACCTTCCCAACTGTTGAACATTGGTCCGGATCAATCATGCTTGGATGAAACAGGAAACGTTTCAGCAGGAAATCAGGTCATCTTTTCTCACAGCAACAAAGGTCTCTGGTTGCCAGAACTTTGAAAGGCACGGCACTCTGAGGACATCATTATCTCAGATGTCCCACATAAATAAACACTCACTGATCGAATGAGAAATAACAAAACTACATATAGCTCAAGGAGTTGGGCCTTTTTTAGGCTTGTGGGTTCGCTGTAAAAAGAAGCAGTGTCAATTTTACTGCCAATTTTTCCAAAATGTAAAGCATGCAGGCAAGAAAGCTGCAAGCCAAACCATATCTTCTCTTCTTTAATCCACTAAATACATAATGTTAAACACTAAACCAATTCAGGCAACACTCACAAGCCTGACCTGCAGTCTAACAGAACAGTCTTCCGTCAGTCGCTTCCAGAAGGAACATTTTTACCATGCAAAAATGTAGGCGTGAAATCTATCCACACAATGATTTCCTTTTGACTGCCAGATTCAGGCCTGCAGGGTAAATTTGCTGTACATGAGGAGCTGAACTGAGCGCTGTGCAATCATGGAATAAAATAACACTGGAAGTTATACAATTTTCAAGTCTATCTGAGGCTATTTACCAATGCTGGGTGACTCACTGATCAAATGGAGTCCGAAGCGAGACCAGTTGGGGGAGAAAATCTAATTAAGGCTGTTGAATTGTGCAGTTTTCATTTAAATGCACAAAGAATTCAAACATTTTGGGTCAAACAGGTTGTCTTTTTGCTTCATGTTTGACACTGAATGTGTTCCCAGCAGCTGGTCTGAATTTGAGCTTTAAACGGTGAGGAGAGTTGTACTGTGACAGTAATAAAGACAATCCCTGTCTTCTCCTTGTAAGTGTGAAAGTGAACATTTCTGAGCCAGCCTTCACAGCTGCAGCTTCCCTCTGAGACGCTGCAACACCCACATGGAAATGAAGCTGCAAACATTTTGGACTTCATCTGCAAAACAAACCAGAGGTTTCCTGTAACCTCCCAGAAGGAGGAACCCTCCTGCTTAAACAAACACATTTATTGATTTTACATTTGGTAATTTGGCCCAATTTCATCTTGTGTTGCTTCTTAATGAAAGAAACATTTGTTCGATTTGTTTTAAAACATGTTTATGAATGAAGACAAGAATCATTAACAGCCCAAGTCTGTTTACTGTCATGATCAATGCTGAAGCATCAAACATCAGGTTTAATAATCTAAGGTCCAGCTTAGAAGTTGTTGTAGAGCTTTTAACCACTTCTTGCAGCATTACCCGCCTCTTATGAGTGGCGTGGACATGGACTAATATATTAAAACGGATTAAATTTGTCAATCTGAAAAATAAACAAAAAGTAAATAATCTATCATGACTTGGAAAAGATGGGTAAGTAGATAAAAACTGGGGCCAAGATGACATCTGTTGTGTTGTAACCCGTCTGTCTGTGTTGGTCCTCTGAAGTCAAATCAGGAGATTGATCAAAGCGTTAAAATCTTTTTTTGGTTCTTTAAGGAAGAAAAGAAGCTTAAAAAGAGGTGACTGTCAGGATTTAACATCGCCTATTTCAGTAAAGACTGCAGTGGGTTTCTGTTGTCTGGTTTCTGGAGTATATAGACCGCTGGGGACCGCTGGGGATAGCCATATTATTGATAATAATTATTACAAAATGATAAATGTTTATATCCAGCTGCCAAATAACTGACAGAAAAAACAGTGATGTTAAAAGCAGGTTTGTAAATGTAGATGTTGTGTAAAAAATGACATTTAGTGAGTTTTAATAATAATTTTATGTCCAATAGTTTATACAGGCGGTCCTCAGTTTACGAGCAACTTCTGTTTCTAAACCACGGCGTAGCCTTAAATCCCGCGCAAGTCTCATTTTTCCCCTTAAATACCACCTTAATCACTAAATAACTATCAAAATTCACATGAAGATACATGATATTAATGGAAAAACAGTACAGGCAATTAAAATAGACATTTCAATTAAGAGTCATAAGAGCTTTTATGGAACCTCGTAACTTCGAAACCATAATTTTATTAAATTTATATTTATTTATTAAGCGTCGTAAAGTCGAATCGAGGTAAGGCGAGAACCGCCTGTAATGTGAAATGAAAACATTTGTGGTGCAACTAGGGCTGGGCGATATGACCTTTTAGTAATATCCCGATATTTTTATGGCATGTCATGATATACGATATATATCTCTATTTACCTCAGCCTTGAATGAATGCTTTGGTGCATACAATCACATCAGTAAGATGATTTTGTGTCTCCATTAAAACATAATTGTTCATACTGCATTAAGATATGCTGATTTTAAACATTCATGCCAAAAGGATGAAATTGTAACGAAGCAAATTGATCAAAACCGTATTTATTGAACAGTTAAAGCAGTGGCAGAAACATGTCATTTTAAAACAAAATAAAGTGCCTTTGCATGATGTAATAAATGCAACGTATGAAAATAGGAGCTCTAGGGGGGACTTTTCAAATGATGAACTATTATAAGGCTTTGCTTTATGGATACGTTTTTGAGTTGTCGTGTATTTTTTTTTAATTGCAGAGTTTAGCGTAGAAATCAGTCTTATAATCCAGGCAGAATGTCCTCGTATCGTCTCCAATAAACGGATTCAGCCAGTTTTTAATTCAGGATTTGATTCCCACTGCTTTCTGGACTTTCTAGAGACATGACGAGCTAGATAAATATGCTTGTGTCACACACAGTGGATGAGGTGAGTAAGTGACAGAGGCTGTGAATGTAATCAAATAGAATTAATTATTTTTGCGTGACGTGAAAAACTTTGTAATTTACGTCCCACTCTGTAATCCAGAGCGGGATCAGTGGCGGATTTGGCTGTTCATTGTGACTGTAGGTGGAGTCGTGCAGGTGTCCTCTCTGCTCCTCTGACTGGCTGCAGCTGCAGCCGGAGCGACTGAGTGCTTTAGGACGGGGAGAGACTCTCCTTCTGACAATAACTTTACAATATGCGCTTTAAAGTCAGTCGCCAAAACACCAGGAAAGTCTCCAATAACTCCAGTAAAAGTTGCTAGATTTGTCGCTAGTTGCTTTTCACAAAAAAAAAAAAAAAAAAAAAAAAAAAAGTCGCCAGATTTAGCGAGAAAGTCACCAAGTTGGCAACAGTGGCTCCACGCTGCCTCTCATGACGGAGCACGTAGCTCACGTTATGTACATAATAAGGAGCGCTTGCTTTAACTCTCCGTGCAAAGCAGTGCAGAGTCGAGGAGGAGGGAGGAAACCCCGCCCACAGCTAAAAACAACTGCATGACAACAGGATACTCGAATATGACGAATATAGGCATTTTCTATATCGCACAGAGGACTAGCCACGATATCTCAAGTATACTCGATATATCGCCCAGCCCTCGGTGCAACTTATTCAGACGGTGGACCAGAAGAAGACACATTTTTATTTTTGATCCTGATTAGGCGATAAGGTTGTTCAGTACTGCAGATATAAACCTGATCAGCCAAATTCAATTGTCCAAGATGGACATTTTCCACATTATTACCGTGTCACAGATAATTCAATTTATGAACATACGATGTTTAAGTTTAAAGAAAAAACTTTGTTTATATACACAAACAGGCAGATTTAAATGACTTTGTACGACTAGTGTTTCCAGTTGCAGTCCCCTCATCTAAATTAAAGCAGCACTTTTTGCTTTTTAGCATAATTTTCACAAGCTGTATTTCTTATGATCCACGGAAAGCTCATTGAAACAATACAGGTTTTCTGTGAGCCCACACTGAAAGCCTGTCTATCATTGTTAAACTTGTTTCAAAACACTTTCCTCTTAATAACACAAGCACCATGCATGCAACAAAGCTAGTGAGAATAGTAATGGGCCTGAAATGGACCCTTGGGGTACTCCACGAGTCATATGGACTGCAGAACAAAGATGTTCCCTGGAAAGTACAAAAAATTAAACCAAGTCTAAACTGTTCAAATCAATCAATCGAGTCATAAAATAGCAGCAACCGCAGTTTAAAACTGTGACAGGACATCAGCAGCAGCTCTTCCTGCTAATAGTAAAGCAGTTTTTCCATCAACTTTAACTGCAGGCAGCAGCAGATATTAATGTGCTAAAGATAGACTGTTAATATTAAGAGCTGCTTGTCGGACCAAAGACTGCTTGTGATAAACATCAGCCGAGTTCCATAAATGGTTTATTATTACAGCTGAGCTACTTCCTGTCTCAGCGGTATCATCAGTCCTGCCTTCCTGTGGTCTCCTCATCACCCCAACAGCCTCCCATGTGTTTACAGATACAGCCACACAAATGATGTGTTACAAGGGCCAAACAGCAAGAAAACAACTTTGCAAAACTATGTGTTGACCCAGCAGTTTCAGTCTAATGAGAATTTTATACAGTACAGCACATAGAAAGAAGAGCGCCTGGCCTCCATCTGAATCCATGAATTCATCATTTAACTAAGTGTGTTAACGCTCCCGTGAGGAAACATTCATAAACACAGCAGAAAACTTGTTACAGCACGTTGCTGGACAGATAAAAGAGAAAATAACTAACCTATTTTAGATTCTTATCACATTAGGAGATTAAAAGTGTAGTTTTTTCTGCACCAGCAGGAGAAGGAAAAGTTAATTTACTCACATGAAAAGGGTTTTTTTTCTCCTCTGGTATGATGTTCATTACCGCAAATAAACTACCACTACTTCAGAAATAAATGTAAACTTTACTAATTAGGGGAGATATGAATTAAATGACTAAGATACTGTGTAAAATGTAAATAAAAAGGAAAATGCAATGATTGCAAAAATCAACTAAAGGAGCATTAATTAGATTAACTGGAAGTATGGGCGGAGGTTCACCAATCTGAGACAAACTAAATCATTTCAGAAGTCAAGACTTTGAATAGTTTGATATTGTTCAATGGTGCAATATTCAGAGAACTGGGAGGAATCTCTGTGCGCTCTCAGGCAGCCTGTCGAGAATCCTGCATCAAACCAGAATGGGACAACATTCCTCTGAAAACTCCAACGACTGGATCCCTCACTTCCCAGACTTTTACTGACATATATTAAAAGAAGAGGGGATGCTACCATAAACTGTACAGAAAAAAGATGATGGAGCCTCTGTGACATCACCTGCGGTTCAAACCTTAGACATCTTGGCAGCATCATGCGTGTCGTCCCTCCAGGATCATACAAAGACGGGCAAATGAGTGAAGACACCCATCTAACTCCAAGCTGCCTCGAGCAAAGAGCTAACCAGCTAACTGAGGGGTTGAAGCTAAGGTGCACTGTTAGCTGGATACAATCCATAGTTGTGCTACACTGCTTCCTGCATCGGGATATCGGGTGCATGTCAATCAAAAGCACACGCCCCTAATTATGCCAAATTTCTAAATGAAATAACATAGAAACAGATGCGTAATTTAAAAAAATTCATCCCCCACAGTTGTTATGAAAGTAAACCTGACCTATCAAACCTAAAGTATTTTTTTAATAGCTGGCGTTAAACATGTTTATTTCTGCTGTAAAGTTGGTCTTTTTTAACATGGGGGTTTATGGGGATTTGCTCCCTTTTGGAGCCCCTAGTGGATGAGGGGGGAACTGCAGGTTTTTGCACTTCCATAAGGTTAACACTTGGATGATGCACAATGCTAAACAATTAGACGTTTTCCAACCATCAAACTGAAAATGAACTCATGTTTTCCATTACATGGCAAAATGTCTCAGTTTTAACATCTGACATGATGTTTCTGTTCTGTTGGGAACAAAATATGGGTTGATGAGATTTGCAAATCATTATATTTTGGTTTTTACACAGCATCACAAGTTTTTTCAGAACAAGGGTTGTAGACACATGAAAGTGGGCCAAATGATGACACAAGACCAAAGTATTAAAATGTGAGAAATGAGTGTTTTTATTGCTTACCTGTTCAGTATTTTGGCCTGTTGAGCTCTGACGACATCAAGCACGTCACTCTCCTGCACAAAACACAAAAGAAAAAAAAACTTTAGTCAGTTGTTGGTTAAATTGGGTCTTAATAAGTTGCATGTCTGACTTGTAAACTAATTCTCCCAGGAAGGTTTGGGATGTGCCAGACAGGTACATGAGACAACACTGACCTCGTCTATGACTCATGGTTCATGAAATCTGGATCAAACTAATCAACTATTAACTCTAACATCAGTCCAGAGTCAGAACACTTAACTCCACAACCTGACTGCAGTCTCAGACTATTTCAACAGATCATCCTCTTCATCATTTTTTACTGTTTTACATCAGAATCATCACTTTTTATTGAAGTTTACTTTTTTAAAAGGCTAAAATTTTAGGTTTTCTTATAAACACCTCAGGCCGTTTATGTCTAGAAAGCTTTTTGAAAAAGTTTTGAAAAGAAAAACTTCTGAATCTGTGTTTGTCTTAAAATTTCAACTTACCATTTCAACAGCTATATTTTTTACAATGTATTAAAATATGTAACTTTTTAGCAAGAGTTCTAAGCAATAATTTAACAGATTACAAGATTTAGAAAAGAAATCTGAACATTGTCCTTCTCGATTTACTTGTCTTGTACAATAGTATGTGTTGTATTTGTACAGAAGTGTACAGTAAAATCCTGTAAATATACCTCTTCTGAAAAAAGTGTAAATAAACAGTTAACTGCTCAACATTTTGTTGGTATTTTATTAAGAGAAATAAACAGCTTTATGCTGTATTTACATTAACAGTAGCAAACTAAGTTTTAGCAACAGCAAGTTACTGTTAACTTTACAGTAACTTGCTGGCAACCGTGCTGCCAGTTCTTTACTGGTTGACAGGACAAACTTTAAGAGTGTGTATCACGTCGCTCATGCTCCATGCATTCAGCTGCACATGACACTGTAAGGTAATAACAACCAGGTAGCTTGATCAGAAGCAGCCGACCGAAGCTTCCTGCAGCTCTAATGAACACACTACACAGTCCTGAGGCTTCGTATCACCACTAATTTCCAGAATGAATTCAAGTCACAACAGCCTGATTTGATTCATTAACATTTCATTTACAGAGATGTAACACCAGTTTTCCTTGAATATTAAAAGACATTCTCATATAACAAGTTTTATCAAAATGAGACGTCTGGGAGTAATCAGATTACTATAACAACCTGATATGATGCGTTCACACGCACCTCTAAAATACGATATTTACAAAGTTGTCTTTAAGGGTCTATTATTGGATTTATGTCGTATGTTGTGCGTGTCCCCTCCTGATACCATTTTAAAACCTTTCCTGTGTGATGAAGATAGTAGTGCCCACAGGAAATGGACTTTCTACTTCTACAGCACTTTTCCAGTTATCTGGACTCTTCAAAGCGTTTAACACAACATGTCACACTCACACACTCATACCGCACTTCTACGGTCTTAGCTTTAGCTGCTAATGTGAGAGCTAATGAATAGTTTCCAGGTGAAGGTTGTCCAGTGGTGAATGAACAACATGACTGTGCATCACCTCAGAGAGAGAAGGTGATTTGGAGCATTTAGGCGCTTTGTCAGAACTGGGAACATAATGCACTAAAAGCCATTTATCTTTTTATGAGGATTCTGAGCCCATTTTTACCACTGAGTATGCAGAAAACAAAGTCATTATAAATGTTATTTTAAAAATCCAAATTTGGCCTCATCTCTGAGATTTTGGACATAAAGCCTTTTAATTGTGTATGTATGCTACGATCTCACAGCGCATCGCTAAGTCACACCAGAGTCTGCTCATTAATAAAGTATTTTTCATTCATTCGTTTCATTGTCACCGGAAAAGAAAAGGTGCAAAACTAATAAAATCAATCAAGGTTTTATGAATCAATTTTGGGTTAATATAGTTATAATCAAATCAATTAATCAGTTTTTGTAAACCAGCTGAAATATGCATGTTTAAAATGTTCCTGAAAGCCACTTGCAGGTTTGTCTATTTGCTTCCTATTTATGTTATTAATAAAGACCCACTTTGTCCTTTCATGTCATGAAGGAGGCCCACGTTAAGCTTCCTCTGAGCCTTTTCTTCCACAGAAACATGCATTTAATTGCACATTTGAGTTTTCAATGCCATCAATCATTTCAAATTCACATGATGATACAGTTTAGTGGCTGAAAGAGGAATTCACATGTGGATAAAATCAGGTAAAGTCAACATGAGAAGCTTTTAATCACATGCTGAATAACCTGATGATGACCGCATGTCAAACGCCCTTCACTCTACGTATTAAATCTTCCATCTGGAAGCAGCCGCAGACCCTTTTTGTTATCATAATCGTTTGGTTTGGATCCAGTTCAGCATCAGCGAGGATACAGGATTTATTCAGCGCTATGCTTTCTAATAGCGTCTTCCTTCCATCACATGGTATGTAGCAGCATGGCTCGGCGAAGGTAGTGTAGGAGCCGATTCACACTGGGTCATCGCTGGGATATGGAGTTATTTTGCCTTTTATATGGATTATAATGATTACAATTAGAGCCTGTTTTCGGCCCCGCAGTTCAGCATATTAAGTAACAAATTATTGATATTCCTATGTTCAATTCTTACATTTCTGGCTTTAGACAGGCGGATTGAGGTTTTATTTTCCTCATAACATTCGGGCATTTAGTGCAGCTGTCCCTTTAAGAAAGCGGCAGATTTCCGACAGCTAGGGGGCTGCAGCGTGAAGTAGGTCAGTGTGTCGGTGGAGAATGAGAGCGCCTGAAGCTGTATGGTTTTCTTACCGTAGCTGTTAGCGATCACGGCAATATTAACAAATTGGATTTATGTTGTCATCCTATCATCACTCCTGTAAGAAGACCGCCTTGTCAGAAAATAAAGACTGGTCTGTATCTCGTTACATCGGAGTACTGTGGAAGTTTGTATTGCTAACGACCGTCGGCCCTCACAGGTAGCTTGCATTTGGTTTTCCAGTGCAGGTAATAGTAGCAGGATGTTGGCAGTTTATTTTATCAGCACTTCAGCAACAGAGCCATGAAATGTATGTGGAGGATGCTAGGATGGCTGTTAGCAGCAACAAGTCGTCAGAGACTTTACTTCTCAGAGACTGAGAAGTAAAGTCACTGCTTCAAAAGTCAACGTTTCCAAGCAGGTTGTTGAGATCTTTTCCTTTCTTTAGATATTTATAAACAGCTTGTATGATCAGTGTTTTTCCCACAGTGGGGGCTGCACGGTGGTGTGCTGGTTTGCACTGTAGCCTAAAATGCCTGCTTTTCTCATGCATCCAGACTGGTGATCAGTCTAGGGCAGGGGTGCCCAAGTCCGGTCCTGGAGATCTACCATCCTGCTGGTTTTTAGGTGCAACTCTTCTCCAACACACCTGAATAAAATAAGTGTCTGGTTAGCAGGCCTCTGCAGAGCTGGATGACATGCAGAAGAGGAAATCAGCTGTTTGACTCAGCTGTGCCGGACAGGGGTTGCAGCTAAAGGTTGCAGGATGGGAGATCTCCAGGACTGGACTTGGGCAGCCCTGGTCTAGGGTGTACCCTGCCTCTCACCTGTTAAATTCTGGGATTGGCTCCAGCTCTCCTGAGACCTTTCATTTGAATAAGTGGTAAGAATGAAGCACAAAAACTGTCTAAAGAACCTTCAGATGTACTTGTTGTGAATCGGCCAAATAAAGCTGAAATGAAGGCGATGGGAATGATTTTTTTTCTATAAATCTCCAGCTAAAGCTTTAGGTACCAGGAAGGTGGTTTTTCTCACAGTGATTGTCGTGTGTTTGTTCAGCATTTAACATTGAATGTTTTCAGGGATCACTACCACATGCAAATACACTGAGCATTCAGATCTGTGGTGGTGATATTCTGCAGTGTGTTTAACGTCACGGTTCAGCTTACCTGGAACCTTGACGGTGAAACAAGAAAGAAAAAAACAAAACTGGTAACTTTCATTCATACATTTTCTGTGCTGCTTATTCCAGTTCAGAGTTGCAGGGAAGCTGAAACCTATCCCAGCACCTGGGAGAGCAGACAGCAGTACGGGCCACCACTCCATCACAGGATGTTTAACAATGATCTCAAACAAGTTGCTCATAATATTAAAGCATGATAGGTGTTTCATTTAGTTTCCACTTATATCCATGTAGGCAGACTATATCTGCTTGGTTTTTTTTTTTATTACTTATTAAAACATTATGAAAGCTCATTGATACTTTATGTACAGAAGCAGGTAAATAGGTATGTTCATGTCAAATGTTTCTATTTCTGATGCACATACTCTGATATGTGCTTCATGTTGGATGGAGTCATGCATGCTGAAACACATCCATATATCAGAGTACCAACAAGGCTGGAACTAAAGCTGTGAAATTGAAGAGTTGTGTGTCTAGTATTAACTAAAAGTGAAGCATTTAATTTCTTTATTGAACCATGAGCACTAATACCATTAAACAGCAGCATCTCTCATCATCCTGCGGGACTTAAAGGAGAATATTTCTACCAAATCTAATCAGATATTCCTGTTTTCTCTAACAATACACACTATATCAAACACTCTTGTGTAAAGGATGTGTCCAGCTGAAGATGATTGAGCTAAACAGCCTGCTGGTTGACCTACAGAGCAATGCCAGGTCATTACCTGGGAGAATCACACACCTGAATGAGACGTACGCTCTCCTGCAGATTCACAGAAACATCAGTAGTTCCTTTTTGTTTGTGTGTTTCCAGTTCTCAGCTACAAACAAGAGTGTTTCACCTGTTTTCCAAGGTCAAATTGCTCATTTAAAAGGATCTTGGAAGGATCTTAACATGGCCTCTCTAATGAACTGCATGTTTTAACCGTTTCAGCCATCCGACTAGCCAACCCTCCTTGATCCTGAACAGTGCAAGGCATCCTTGACTTAAACTTTTTATAATTGTGTCAGTTCATGTTTTGTGCCTCATTAGAGTATAAAAGAGTTTATATGTGAAATTAGAAACAACTAAGGCTGTTTATAGAGTTATTTTTCTCCCGAAGCCTTTCCACTGCAGATTTATGTCTGTGCTTTGGGTCGTTGCCCTGTTGCATCACCACTCCTCTGCTCAGTTCAACACATGGTCTAAAGTTCTCCTGCAAAATGTCCCGATACACTGAGGAAGTCAGACTTTGTCTATAGCAATTTGTCTATTTGTGAACCTTAAACATGCAGCAGTGTTTGTTGTTTTTGGGGCTGCTGAACTCTGCATTTCTCGACAGTCTTTCTGACTGCAGACTGATGAACATGAAGGCTTGTAGAGATGCATCTGTAACCACTGTTAGCTTAGTGTGAGTAAACAATTCTTAATTTTTTATCTCTCCTTTGTGCAAGCAGGGGTCACATCATGCAATGCTTAAGAAAAGCAACATGAAAACTGCTGTGTTTTATAAAATAAAACTAAATTCTGCCAGAATATGTAAACTTATAAACACAACTCTATTTCACATGTTAGTATTTTCTATATGTAACCCCTGGGTTTTTCTATAAACAGGTTTTGCATATTTTCTTTGTTTTGTTGTAGTTTTATTGATATATCTTGTTAATGGATGTTTGATTTGTGAATGTGAGCTGTCTGTTTTCCAGTTACCTTGAATGTTACATGAAAATGTGGGAAACAATGGGGTGAAGGGAGAGACAATCTAACGTTATATGTCGTTTGTTTACGATTGGTTCCCCCAAAAACTACCAGGACCTTATTGGTGCGGGGGCGGGACAATCACGCTCCGGTCGGGACAGGTGGAGAGAAGAAGAAACTGCTCGCTCTCTCAAACTTTCTACCGTCCATGGCTGCGGTGTTCCGCCACAACAAGAAGCGGAAGAACTGAGTAATATCAGACGTTCTGCCACACGATGTTGCGTTGGACCTGCTCTTAATCGGCCCGACAGGAGAGAAGAGGCGGTGGGCTGAAACAGCGGACTTTTCATGGGACATCTACATGCTTACAACTGTGAGGAATGGCTCCGCATGGTTGCTGATGAGGACGTAGAGCCGCCGTTTGCCTCGCGGACTGTGAACGTCTGGCTTTGGGTACTCCAACCCTCTGGAAACGGCGAAAGGAGCGCCTGACTTTGTTTGGAAAAAAGCGAAACCAAACAACTGCGCCTTCATACAGGATGCATAACCGTGTTGGCGTGAGTAAACGCGCCCAGTTTTGGTCAAATCTTTTTTTTTTTTTTCCTTCTTCTTCTTTCTCTTCACTGGTGGGCCGACTGGCACCACCATCTCAGGCCTGCTATGATCACTATAGGTGCCGGCTATTTTACTTGTCATGTGGTTATAAAGTGGGCCCACTACAGTTATGTGTTTTGCTAATGCTACTCAGGTCATGTTACAAACCATTGTTCATTAAACGGGGGCATCTTATTAGAAGCTATTAGTTGTATGTCCTTTATTTTAACAGTAACACAGTCACACATAAATAGTAGAGGTATTTATGGTATAAGTGTTAAATGTATTCAGGAAACCCAGGACCCTGTTTATAAGTCCTAAAGGGCAAAGCAGTGTTACACTATACATCACACAGCCTAGTGTATTAAAACACAGCTGGATGAGATCATTTCTTTTGACTACTATGTTAATGACTTCTCTAAGTTTCTCCTGGATGCCCGAAAGCTGCAACTGCAACCAAATGAAGCTCCTGATTTCACTGCTCTGCAAAGTTTGAAGCTCACGACTTGTTTCTGTGAAAGTACTGAGAGTGTTGATGTTAATGACATGAAGACATTCCAGCTTGGTGTGCCGTTACTTATGAGCCAAGATGCTCTGGAACAACTACAGCTATTGGGGGGGGAACCCTGGTGGCTGGAAATCCAATAAAAGAAGGAGTTAAGGCTTGCTTTCTTGGAACCCCCCCCCCCCCCCCCCCCTGTGATATTGATGCCTGTATCAAATGACGGCTTCTGACAGGAGGAGGGAGTCCAGAAGTATGACTGTGTCAAGACATGGGAGTGAAGCAAACATATACGCCTCATAAGCTGCAGAGAAAACACACAAAAACACACCCTGAAAGAAAATACAAGAGACTGAAGCTGAGCTGAACGCAGCATCAGTGTACTGTAAACACACCGCTGCGTGACAGGTGGAGAACGAGCACCGGGTGCTGGGATGTGATTTGCAGGCTGATGCGTATTAGCTGGCAGAGTGTGTCATGAGAGTTTATTACACTTGGAGTCTTTAAATCTCCTAAAACACTATCACACACACACACACACACACACACACACACACAGGGAGGAGAGGAGTTGTGTAAATCATGTTTGCAGGCTGGTTTTCATCTGAGAAATGTCAGCTATGAGAGCAGCTGAGGCTTCTCCGCCTTCAACAACTCACACCGAGCTGCCGCCGCATCCAACAGCAGGAAGGAGGCGAGAGGCTGCCAGGTTCAGGCAGGAGCATCACAACGTGCACTTAATGATGAAACATTATGAAACTGTACTTTCTGCTATGCTGATGTTCAGACTGGCTTCATGCTGCCTTGCTGGCCAAACCAGTGGAGAGGCAGATTCCTCACATGTCTGTAATTCCTGTTAACCTGAGCAACGCCGCTGCTTTAGGCCCATTCTATACCCGCATTTTCACCCGATTCTACTTGTAGAAATACGATCAGCTGATATCCAGAGCCGACCCACAACGTGTCCAATTCCTACACAGGCGTGGCATAATCTCTGCCGAAACAAAAGTCCAGTTTAAAAACACCAGCGACACTAATCTAGATAAATATCATGCTTGTTCATAGAGATGCATGATATCGTCACAATATCTGCCGATATCAGCCGAGCCAACATTATCTAGAAAAGCACTTTTTGACAACTGCTGCTGAACAAAGTGCTGAAAATCAAAATGATTAAAATAAAACATTAAGCAATAAAAAGATAGAAAAATAAAACCAGTAAAAACACTACAATAAAAACAAACTCATACTGGGTAACATGTCAATGAAAAGACGCGAGTCTTAAGAAGTGATTTAAAAGTGATATCGGCTTCAAATTGAAATATCGGCCATGCCTCCAATGCAATCACCAGATAAATTCCAGGTGCTGGGAGAACTTCATCCAGATCTGATGGGATGCACACACGTCGTTTCGTTTGAAAACTATTGTCATGATTCAGTTCAACGTCTTTGTAAGTCAGAATATTTTTCTTATTCTATTCAAAGAGCAAATATGACATCATTCAATGTTTTTTACATCTACATTTACCAACAGGCCAATATGACCAACAAGGGCAGAGTGGGTCATCGGGAGCGTCGGGAGGCTTCCCGGTGGGCCGCTTCCTTCATGGACCGGTTGGTCAGCATCAAGGAAAAATACTCACGGTAGAATATGAATGAATTTTTAGACCAGCGGTTCTCAACTTTTTATCAACACAGTACGCCTTGTAAAATATTTTTTCAGACAAGTACCCCCACCACTGAAAAGTACTTTTGGTTAAGAAAGAAATATGAAAAACATCACTTTGTTATTTGTGTTCAGTTCATTAAACTTTAATCTCGACTGTGCTTCAACCAGGACTCTATCTTTTGTGTTGTCAAGACGACGATGACTGACGGATATGATTTGGCTTGTAACGGGTGGTTCAATTCATGTCAATGTGGGATTTTGGAGGAATAAAATGGTCCAAGTCTAAATGAAAATTCAGTTTATAAATGTTAAAAACATTAAAATATATTAAATGTTTAGATAATTTTATATTTCACTTTATTTTAGGATGTTTTAAAGAAAATATTTTTTTTAAAAAATGTTTTCAAAAAATTTCACGTACCCCCTGGAATGCCTTGAAGTACCCCCATTTGAGTAACAGTGCTTTAGGAGACGGGGCTGGCAGTTTGGGAGCTACCATATGACACTAACACCCCTCACAGTTGGTTGAGTCCACCATGGCGCGTCTCAACCAAGCGGCAACCTCGGGCGGTTAAAAGTGAAGCCTATGCACAAGTTTATAAAACTGCAGTTCCCCCTTCATCCACTAGGGGCTGCAAAACAGAGCAAATCCCCCACAGACTCCCATGTTAAAAAGACCAACTTCACAGCAGAAATAAACATGTTTACAGCCTGGTTCAAAAATCCATTTTCAGTTTAATAGGTCAGGTTTACCTTCATGACAACTGTGGGGGGAGTGAATTTTTTTCTAACTCGCCCGTTTTAAAGTAATTTTATCTCGAAGTTCTGCATATGTAGGGGCGTGTCCTTTTGATTGACAGGTACCAGATCTCCCGCTTCAAGTCAGAAGAACGTAGAACAACTGCGGTTTTTAGCCGGTTAACAACGTGACTTAGCTTTAGCCCGCTTACCTCGTTAGCTGGTTAGCTCCTGTTATCTTCAGGTTAGCTCGGTTAGCTCTTAGCTACAGAAAGCTCGGAGTTCGCTTCATGTCAATCATCCACCATGACGCTCACAGCCCCCCTCTCAGCTCCACCTCTTTGCCCATATTTGTATTTTCCGGGCGAGACGACACGCATGACGCTGCCAAGATGGTGATGGTAGGAACCGCCCACCGAGCTTCAATTCAGCTCTTCAGAAACCTACGGGTGACGTCACAGAGGCTCCGCCCATCTTTTTATATACATTCTGTGGTCTCAACCAAAAAGTTGAGGTGGGGCGGAGAAACAGGCCAGATACTGGTTGGCGAGGAGAAATGGATAGAAAGAGACCAGGTGGGGCTGAAAAAGCCGGGTTAAAGAAGAAAACGGAACTTATTGAGGATGCTGCCAAACGTGCAAAACTCAGACATATTTTCAAGAAGACAGACAGAAGAGGCAAATGGTAATGGAGATATAACGTTAAGTCTAATTGATCATTTAACTAAAAACCTTGTGCTATGTTACCACAATATGTAACCAAACGAAACTATAGCATTTAAAAGATAAATATTTATTCATTGTATACAGAGGCCATGTCTATTGAAATAATGTCAATATTTTAAAGTATAATCTAAATAATTTAAAGTATACTAAGTGTGCTGTAAAAGAATCCCTTTATTGCATGTCTGTTTGTAGCATCTGAGGAGAAAAGCCAGGCAGACAATATTGATGAAACTGAAATTAGGAAGGGGACAGGCACAGCTGGATGGAGTGGTGAGTAAAAAGTTGGAACAAAAGTTATTTTTTCGGACTGCTTAAAGTTCATTGTGTTGAATACATTAACATAAAGATGTTTGTGTCCTGGCATTAGTTTAAAAAATAGTTCAATTGAGCCTTTTTTTCCTTTGTTAACAGAATCAGACTGAAATATTTTTGATTAACTGCAATTTTTTATTATAATTATTTATTATTCTTTTTTTTTTTTCTTCCATACTGTAATAAAAACATTTATATTACGTGCTAAATCTTTGCCTAATTTTTCATGTGGTGAAAAATGGGCCGGTCTTGGCCAATAAACTCCCGGGCTGAAAAGTTGTCCCAGTTCGCCCCTGAAGACAAATAATAAGCAGAATAAAAGTGTTTTATTTCACAGAGGAAACTAAAACCAAACCAAAAATCATTTATCCCTACTTGTTTAGATTTTCACACAGACATTTTTGACTTCCAAACAAAGGCTTGAATGAGATTCTGTAACTCAGATGGAAAAAGAGCTGGAATTCAGAGACGAGTCCACATTTCTCCACTCAGAGCTACAAAATGAGAAGATTAACCGAATTTTGCCCGTTTCGTTTTCTGGCATTGGCCACATTTCACATGAGTTTTAATTCCAAACAAAAGTTAAATCTGCTTTAAACAGATAAAAAAAAGGGCCATGGAAACATTTTAAATCATACTGATTAATTCCCTTTTCATGGAAATGTTAATTCTGCTCAACGTTAATTCCAGTCTTTTTGCGCACGCCTGTTACCGAGTCACCATCCCGATGACGCACATCTTCCATGTGGTCTTCTGCCTCCCATCTCCAGGACTTTATCCTCCTCCTCAGAAATGATAAAGTCAAACTGAAAATGGTTATGACATTTTCCACATTCTATCAGAGAAAAGAAGCAGAAGTAAGTATGTCATGTCCGCCTCTGTCCAATCAGAACTCTTCCCAACCCACCGATCTAAAGCAGAGTTAAGTCCAGCTGAATAAACGTGTTTACTGCATAAACCTTAAAGCTGAATTACTATTTCCATGTAAACCCCATTAAAATACTGTGATTTGGAATTATTTCATTCTGAATGACTAATTCTCAATTAAAAAAACATCATGCAAGCGTCGCCATGGTGAAGATGTTAACGTTGCTGTGAAACAGCTGTTTGATGTACATTATTGTTATTATTATTATTATTATTATTATTATTATCTTTTCACATTATTGCAGATGTTTTGGTGATTTTAAGTTAATTTCTTTCCCCACATTTCAGCCATTAGCAGCGCAGAAATAAAGGAGCAACGAGGCATTAAAGAGACAGTTTTCTGCAAGGTACTTTCTCAAGGAATCATATTATCTTTTACTTTATGCAAACGTGACAGTTCCTGTAAGACTGGAGCACAAAGACAAAAGGCAGGAAACTAATAATCTGCGTTGCAAATGAGGATTAATTGAAGGAGTTTTCTTTAAATCAAACACGTTGGGTTTGCAATCAATTTCCAGCACTTCTCATCCTTTATATGGGTCCTGCTTTTCTCTCTGAATCTCTTCTGCACAGCCTCGCTGCTGCTGCTCAGACTGTGTGCTTAATCCGCTGTGGTGTTGAAAAGGTTTGACTGACACACACACACACACACACACACACACACACACACAGGTCTCTGCCTGTAGTGGAAGCTTTGCAGACATGGGATTTCCTTTCACATCCAATTGAGACCAAAGAAACTTGGTGAGAAGAGCATGGAGAAGATAAGCTGCAAACACACACAGTTTCCCAAACACACACACACACACATCTGTGCAAACACAAAACCCTCTTTTCACACAAACACCAACAGTCCAAACACAATGTTAACGTGATAAAACATGCAGCTTATACACCCTCCCAAAGAGACATCAGCTGTGCACAAAACGACCACCTTCCACCCACTAAATGCACAAACACACACACACACACACACAAACACACACACACACACACACACACACACACACACACATCCCTTTGTAGGAGTATGCAGACAGGAATTTGTTGGGACATAATTACAACGTGGAGTCTGAACAGCATCCGATTAAGATCCAGAGGTTTTATGGCAGACCTTTGAAGATCCTAGCAGCTCAACCTGATTAAAAACACCAGACTGCACACACACACACACACATCACACACCCAGAAGTCTAAACGCCATGCTTCCCTTTGCCATCAGCTTCACTCCCTGCAGAGCAAAAAGGTGATTTTGTATTGGAAACACTGGCAGCCGTGAAGCCTGGAATGATGAAACACTGTTGTAGACTTGCATTAAGCTAAACAAACATTTACATGAGAAGAAAGGCTTCAGATGGGGCAGAGAACACTGCAGCTCCACATGGTTTAACCTGTTAACCGAGGTTAGGGTTAGTTCTTTATTCAGTTCATTTTAACACAGATAACCTGCAACTTGGCAGAGCCTACCAGTACATCCCCGTTAAATCAGCCATATCAAGCTGATTTTACCGTGGCGTTTAGATAACTTCTCTGGTCATTAAATTGACATATTTCAAAGTTTCATGGCATGAAAATAATCTTTAAAATGGTTTCGGTGAAACTACAAATATGTGTCTGATTTGATTGGTGTAGACGGGACTCATTTGGAAACTGGTCTCGCCTGCAGGTCCACAACTTCCAGCAGCTGCTGCCCTTCAGTCAGAGTCTGTCAAACTGAACAAACCCATGACAGCGATGAGCATTGTGGGTCACCTGCAGGTCAACAGCTGCTCCACACAATTACTGTTTAGGTTGGCATGCCAATAGCATGTCCAGTCAGTGTGATTACATCATGCTACGGGTTCTAGCATATGGTATCCACAACATAGTAATGTTTAGGATAAAACAGTAATTCCCAATGAAAACTGGTCTGTAAGAGTCTGGGTTGGAGATGTTTGGCCAGACTGAATAAAACTGCTGCATGTTGCTATATAGGATATTACTGCCATAGCAGCTGTAAGTATATTCATTTTGTTGAGTTTCATTCCAAAGATAAATCAAATAAAAAAAATTCCAACAAGCTGCTTCATTTTTTTTTTCTTTTTTAATGAAAATTTTTTTTTTATTTTTTTTTATTTTAACCATTTCTTTTACACGCTTAGTTTAACTCATTTCCGTGCATTTTAGGATCCATTTTAAACTTCTTTTATTTGCTTTTAAATGTTTGAATGATGTTGCCCCCCTCTACCTCTCTGAGCTGTTGCGCCCTTACTCTCCGACGCGGTCACTCAGGTCGGCTGACCAGCACCTCCCGAGTCTACCAAAAACCCACCGTAAACTCAGAGGGGACAGAGCCTTTTCAGTTGCAGCTCCAAAACTATGGAACACATCCGACAGGCCTCTTCTGTACCTGTTTTTAAATCACGTCTTAAAACCCCCCTGTTTTCATTGGCTTTGAACACCACTTGAGATGTTGACATTATTAATCTGACTGTTTTTATCATGATTTTACCAGTTTTAGAAATTTTATGTTTTTGCACTCTGTATTTGTATTATGATTGTTTTACTCTGTACAGCACTTTGGTCGACTGTGGTTGCGTTAAAAGTGCTATATAAATAAAGTTGCATGAATGCATTTATTTACAGATTATTCATCTCCTTCATTCATTTGATTCCTTAGCTACTTAGTCCAATCCAGGGTCGCAGGAAGTTGGAGTATATCCCAGCAATCATTGGGTGAGAAGCAGGGGACACCCTGGACGGGTTGCCAGTCCATCACAGGACCTATTTATCTGCTTTTTGTCATTAATCTTATAAATATTTTAAATTATAACAACAATAATTTATAATATTATAAATAATTTTATACTAATCCGTTCTTTGCCTGCTCCCCTCTCTTGTTTTAGAGAATTCATTTTGTTTATTATACAACTGTTAATGAATGGTCCTGCAGGTTTTCCATGTATCCCTGCTAAGACACACCGGGCTTAAATTGATTTGTCACTGTGCAGAAGTTCATAGGCTGTTGGAGCCATTTAATTTGAGTCAGGTATGTTGATCTACTGACACACAGAAAACCTGCAGGACAGTGGGCAGACTTCGGACACCTCTGCATTAAAAGCATTAAAAGATTAAAAGAGAAGGTCAGAAAACCCAAACAAAGCTGCTAAAAACCTTCTTATTTAATGTATGTTTTCACAGTTTAATCAATCCTGTTGCTGTTAATGCATGCAGGCCTTTAAGCAGAGTCCCAAACTGGAGAAAATCCAGTTTCTTAGCTAAAACGCAGCAAAAGAAGAAGCCAACACCACCTCTGGTTTGCAGAGGTGACTGGAAACGAGCACCTGATGGGATCCAACCAAACACATGATGCTGCTGCATCCCTGCAACAGCCACTGGTTTTTTCTTTTATGGTCAAATTTTGCACTTTTAAGTAAAGTTAAATTCACTACTGGATGGTTTTATGGCTTTCCCAGTGTCCAGCGACGCTGCAGCTGAACTCAGCCGTCAGGTGATTTCTACCACAATGAAGCGAAACCACTTCATGTTTCTCTAAAATATTCCTGGTCATTTAATTACCAGAATAATCCTGAAACTGCAGCTTCATCAAAACAGTTTCTGCCTCTAACAGCACAAATACAAACGAGCGCCTGTACATCCTTCCAGCACTTTTACAACCTGCAGCCAAACAATCCTCTGACAAATGACGACTGCAAGCAGATAGCTGCTGCCAGGTTAGGAAATATGATACAGGCATTTACACTTTATTGCCTTATCAGGCGTGAAGGATCGTGTTCACATGAAGATGGAAAGGAGTGAATGGGCAGTAAATGAATGTAATTACCTGACTGGAGAACTTTCCAGTAGGTGATATTGATTTTCCAAAGCGCAGAGAGGTTTATCCTCTGAGAGGCCGATGAAGAAGACAAATGCAAAACCAGCTCCAGCAGAACAAGCTGCAGCGAGTCGAGACTCATGTCAGATGACTGATTACATTCGTTTGGGTTTCTGATCACAGCCTGGACATGTTTCTCTTTCATTTTATTATTTATTCCTCTTTATTTTAATATGGTGCTCCCATTAAATTCATTTATTTACTTGTGTGTGTTTAGTTTTCAGTTTTCTTTTCATTGCGTGGCGGTTTGGTCAACAGATCCATGAAGCCATTCATGACGTCGCTCTCATGTCTGCATAGTGCTAAAAGTTGAGAGATTTCTGAATCACAAACTTTAATATGCGCTTACATGGCATTAATTTCTTCCTTTTTTTTTTCCAGCTCAGTTTTTAATGATTATAAATGCAAGAGAAGAAAGAACAATGTCAGCGTGGCACATAGCTTTTGGGAGAATAATGCATCGACAGTGACTTGGCTCAGTCTCCAGCAGCATCTCTGTTGTGAGACAGACATGTTTTGCTTTTAGTATTAAACACAGTTTAAGTCTCAACATGTTTATTTTTCCATGTTAAAAACTTGATTTGTCAGTCCAGTTCCTCACAGGAAGAGGCTTTTCTCTACACGACCTGGTGATTCCTTTCTTGGTTGCAGCTTCATTCAGCCAACTTGGCCACTTTTGTTAAAAGCGACATATCTAGCAGCTTTTACTGGAGTTATTAGAGACTTTTCTGGTGTTTTGGCGACTGACTTGAAGACACATATTGTTCTGCAGTTACTGTAAGGAAGGAGCAGCGGGAGCCTCTCCCGTCCTAAAGCACTCCCAGGCGGCCAGTCTCAGTCGGCTCCGGCTGCAGGTCAATGTAGAATAACTGCAGTAGGTTGTGGAAGTTCACCTAAACATAGTTTATACCATTGTCACTGACAACTGGCTGCATTATTTTCCTATACATAGTTCGGCCAGTTAACTACTGTAATATCCCTCCGTTACGGGGCGTTACCATAGCAACGTGTTAACCAGCTGGTTCAGACCAGCCGTCTTTTAACAGGTGAATGAGAGAAACGCGCTGCAGCCTGACAGCGGTTGTTTGGTATAAAACGTACATCCAGACCAACGTAAAATAGTTCCTATATAAGCGGTAAAAGCAGATTAAACAACTTGGAACCGTGCATTAGACGGTTATAATGCACGACACGGAGTCTAGAACACCACGACGCGCAGCGTTGTTTAAAAATACTGGATAATTGTGTCAAATAATCGAGTCTCAATTTTAGTCAAAATAATCACGATTATAATTTTTGTCATAATCGAGCAGCTCTATTGTGACGGCATGTTGGTCCCTGACAGAAAACCACTAAAGCTTCAGGAAACAAGCAAAGCTTCTGTTTTATTTAATGTAAGCACAAATAGCGTTTGTTTCCTTGTTTGATTGGAAATATCAAATGGTGATGTGGCTAAAGGTCAACGTAGCGCCTGATTGAATTTTTTATGTTTCAGAGAGAAATCGAGGCAGCTGGTGTGGCTGTACATCAAGCCCAACATAAAATAGTTCCTACATAAGCAGTAAAAGCGGATTAAGCAACTTGGAACCGTGCATTAGACGGTTATAATGCACGACACGGAGTCTAGAACACCACGACGCGCAGCGTTGTTTAAAAATACTGGATAATTGTGTCAAATAATCGAGATCTCAATTTCAGTCAAAATAATCGTGATTTTAATTTTTTTTTCATAATCGAGCAGCATCTTCTAGTTTGAAGAAATGTGTGGAGTTAAAACATCCATCTAGTTTAAGAGGATACCTGCAAGTCTTCATAAAAAAATGAATTAAAAAAAAAAAAGCCACATGAAAAGGGCAAGACCCACCGCCAACCACCCCAAACAACCCAGATCCGACTGCTGAAGCCTTCAGGTGAAATACTTCCCAGCAACACATTAGTTACAGGTTTCTCACATTTAGTCTTTTATTCTCAGTTCTGACTTAAAGCAACTGAAATGAGAAGTATAAACTTCCACAACACTCCCCTTAAATGACTCCGAGTGTTGCACTGGATTTTTATATGTACACAGTATGAACGCTGAACCTAACAAGGACACATGCAGCTCTCTGGTTTCTGAAAGGTAATGGAGAAAAACCAAAGTTGCCCAGATCCGTAAGAAACCCGTCGTGGTTTGTTTCCACAAAGCAGAAGAGCAGTAACCCACTTCAGATGAATGGCAAACAACAAACGGAGGACCACTTCTCCTCTGCCACCGGCAAACACTCGCTTGCATGCCAGTGCAGAAACAAAGACTTTTTATCTTTTATGCAACACAAAAAGAGTGCAGCCACTAAAACTGACTCAGCCGCGTCCCAAAGGGGAAAAACAAGGACTTCGGGAAACAAACAACTCTCTTTGAAACATGAAAACAGAAACGTTGATCCAGGAACAAATAAAAGTGTCAATACTTGACGTCTGCCTGCACCGATGCGTTTCATCACGGTGCACATTTAACACCTCGGACTGCAACCCTGCTGTGTCCGGAGCTGCACAACATCAGGTCAACGGAGAAAATCCCATAATCCTCGGACAGAGCAGCTGATAAGCAAAGTCACGGCCTGAAGACAGTCAGCAGACTTTCAGAGCTGCGAAAAAGCAGGAAATAGAGTGAAAACAGGGGGATAAAACATATCAGATGTCTGAAAGAGGTTTCGTTCTTTTGCCCCTGAATGTGCGCTCGCTCGCTTCTGTTGGCTCTGAAAATAACCATCTATTGACTTGTTCCAGCTCTTCATACTTACTCTGACAGAAATACTCGGAATCCTTTCTGCAGTCAATCAGCAGCGCACATTTTGTCTTTCTTGGACTCAAACTCGAGCTTGTGGGTTTTATGAACCTGCCATCAAATCTGAAGTGTTCCAGATGCCTTTTGCATCCTCTTTCTTAAATCAGATCCAGCCCGACACATTTGGCATCGCTGGATAACCTCCGAGTCCGCACAAGAATTTCAAATCATTTTTAGTTTTAGTTTGTGGGATTCATCAACAGGCCACTGATTGTTTAAATCAGATTATCCACCAACCACATAGTTGTGGTTTACAATCCATCGCATGAAGTGTCTTATTGTGCGACCATCATTTCTGTCAATCTGGACACTGAAATTACTCCAAAAGAGGTGGAAATCTGATCCGGACCAGCTTTATATGCAGTAACTGGACACGGCTATGTGAACAACATCATTTCAGATTTAAAAAACTTTTAAAAAGTTAAAGACTATTCATCTCTTTCATTTTCTAACAGAGTAACACAAACCCCTAAGTAAGTATGGAAGTAAGCAAGTCAGTAAAGGTTTATTTAGATAGCGCCTTTCAAGATAAAAATCACAAGGCACTTCACAACAAACCAAAAACAATAAAACATAAAAACATCAAGAAAAAAAACAGAAATAAAACTAAGTAAAAGCAACATTAAAAAGAATGTCTTCAGATGCTTTTTGTTTGTATCGTTTTTAACCAGGTAAAAGGAAAAAAAAACCTTCATGTGCATTTTCTACAGTCACTATTTATCTGGCGCTCCTCCTCCTAAACCCTCACAAGGCAGCTGGACTGATCCATCTCACCAAGCTCCTTGCATTTCGTGTTCCACCACATGACAAAAATTTAGACCAATCAGCGCCCAGCTCTGCCAGTAACAGGCCTATTTTAGTTGTGATGCGACCAGTTTCATAGTTCTGTATTGGTTTGCAGGAAACTTCAGCCTCTGCCAACAGACATAGCTTCAACTCAGGTGGTCAAACTTAAGAATCCTGCAAAAACAATCAATGCAGTTGAATAAATTCAGATAGGAACCAGGATAAGCAAGAAGTGTGACGACTGTGCATAACACTGATAAGATTGTTTTGAGAAGCAGCTGTCTGAACAAGTTTAGTAGGACCAGAACCTGTATGACCCTGCAAGTCGACACAATGACATCACTGCACCTGAAGCTGCAGGATCCACGCACACATGAAAACACATTTCTGTGTGGAAGAAGTCTGGTCACTAATAAAGTCTTTTCTACGCCCATCTTCACCACTAGAGGTCAGTAACTCTTTCACACTGTACCTTTAAAATAACTACCCGTGGGTGGTCCTGGGGCCTGTGGGCTGCCGGCTCTCTGTGCGGCCCGCCCTTGGGCAACCGGCACCCGTCGGGCCGGCTTGCCGTCGCCCTGTGCTACCCGGTGCCCCTGCCTCGTCGTGCCAGGTGGCGCCTGTCTGGAGGCTTCCACTGCTCTGGGCTCGGGGGACGGAGGCTCTCTCTGCTTTGCCTGCCCGGGCTCTGTGTGCGATGGGCTTGCCGGGCCCTGGGGGCCTTGGGTTCCTCCCCTACTCCTCGGGTCGTGGTCGTGCTCCCCTACAAGCACTCAGCTGATCTTTGATTGCATGATCACAGGTTGAACAGTCACACGTGCACGCCCACAAAGCGCTCATCTTCCCATCTGCTTCCTACTAAATGTTGCTGATGACTCTCTGTAGGTATGTTTAATAACGGTTGGTATTGTAATTATTTTATTCATTCATTTACTTTTTTTACTTTTATTTTTGTCTGTTTTTGAATATTGTCACTATCCTACTTATGTCTTGTTGTATTTTTTCAGTACTTTATATTGTTTTGCAAATCCTGTAACTTTAGTAGCTTAGACACGCCTTTCTTTTCTGTCTCTCTTTTTCCTCCTTTCATTTCCTCTTTTTTTTCCTCTTTCCCTGCCAGGTCCAGCTCGGCCATATCAAGACTGATGATAATTGCAAAATGAAAAAATAAATAAATAAATAAATAAATAAAAAAAACAATTATAATAAAAATATTCAGATTATCAAGGGCAGCTATTTACATGAGATGTCTCCCTTGACAGAGCAAATCTGTCTGGCAAACAATGGCACGCAGATTGCTGTTCTGTATGCTGAGATGCTGGACAGGACAGGTTAAAAGAAAAAAAAAAAAAAAAAACTACCCGCACAAGCGAACAAAGTCGAGAACAGGAAAAACCTTTTCTCAGTCCTACGCTGAGGTATGTTCAGCCGCTTACTGAGTTAAACAGATAAATTATCATGTTTTCCAATCAATGTTAATCCGAGCCAGAGCTGATAAACAGCCAGAACAACTAGTGTCATTTGACAGGAAACCAGAAGCTGATTAAAGACTTTATCCCAGTGCACAGAAGAAGCAGATGTTACATGTGCTTACAATGATTTGCAATCAATGCAAAAAGGCCTTAGAAAGAAAACTGTAGCATGAAATGACGTGAAATTAAACAATGAGTTTGCAGCAGCAAAAAGCTGAACCACCAAGACGGCAATCCTCATTTTCCTGCTTGGCTCAACAACAAACCCTCTGGATGGCAGACAGAAAAACCTTTCCTTCAGGGGCCGTGATCCCCAACATGTGTGAGCAAAGCAGCGCAGCCGTGGACAAAGCATAACTCTGCTTAATGTGGATCAATGCAGCATGTTTGGATCTTTAAAGGGTCGAAGACAAGCAGCAAAGGTCCGCAGGCAGAGACTGGAGCAAGAGGGGGCCAGCTGAGCTGCCCAGTGACTAATTTAGATCCGTTTTAATCAGCATCCTCTGTAATTATGTGTAGACTAATGCTGAACTCATTTCAAGATCTACAACTTACAGACATCATATTTCTTATTTGTATACAACAACAGAATTGACTAAACCTCCAAGTTTGCAGCCATTTTAATGA
Source organism: Telmatherina bonti (assembly GCF_933228915.1). Taxonomy (NCBI): domain Eukaryota; kingdom Metazoa; phylum Chordata; class Actinopteri; order Atheriniformes; family Telmatherinidae; genus Telmatherina; species Telmatherina bonti. Next base: position 24,219,020 of record NC_136632.1, on the reverse strand, counting down.
ACATAATTTCAGACTTAATATTAGAGCCAACAGCTAGAACCAGTTAACTTTTTGGGAAAATTCATGTCCTGCACAATACTGAAGAGAGAATCTTCTGCAGAGAAAATACATGTGTGCAAAACATGAACCATAAACCATTTGTAAACCATTTTGTGTGTAACTTTGGGTACTTGCAAATGTGCACAAATATGTAGACATGACGCACACGTTCCTTTATAAAAAAAAAAAAAAAAAGCTCCTGAGCAGGTAAATTGTAAAATAAGTGTGTTGTCTGATTTTTATTGGATTTTCTTCCACAGTTATGTCAACGTAGAACAGAAACTTCCTATGACTGAATAATTTGGCCTGAATGATGGGTAGATTGATGGACGGCCGCTGGGAACAATCAAGCAATCTGCAGACAGTAGGAAGCTAAAAGTAGTTTGGAATTCATTTTGTCTGTTTGCATCAAATTGCAAAGCAAACATGTGATTTAAAATGTGATTTAAAACAAATTTTCTGACGCAATAACTCAAAAAAATATTGGGTGACCGGAGATCAGGCTGGAGTACAGACGGCCAACATGACTAATCTGCCCATATATACTTTTGTTCATCTTCCATGACAGGTGAACTATTCTGCCAATTTCCCAGCATTGAAATAACTGGAGAAGAAAATCGGATAAAAATCCAGGTGAGTCTGTTTTCTACCTGCATTTGAACACACCACACGTGCAGGAAGATGAGGGTCTGCGTGCAAACCTGCTTGTGCAAATTGCAGTTTTATCCACACATACCACACAAACATGCACATAGTTCTAAATAAAATTTGTGAGGCTGAAGGTAAACGTGTGTGTAAAATGTTAATGTCTGAATTTTTCTGTAGTTGTGTGTGTGAAATCACATATTTTACACACACTCTCAGACAATGACATTTAATCGATTTAGTCTCTGCAGAATCTCAGCAGAGGGTTCCTGCAGAGGTCATTTCTCCTTTACAGCAGCGCAGAGAGGTCCGTCTGTTCCCAGTTAACTCCTGCTGGGTCACACCACTGCCATGCAGTATTCCTCAGAGACCTACTGGGGTTTTCCCAGTTCCCATGAATAGAGCAGGACTGCGGTTGGAGGAGCAGACGTCCAGAAAACGCAGCAACATGAAGAAAAAGGAGGCTGGGAAATTACAGAACAAGCTGCAGCTTTCTAACTTACAACAAGAAGTGAAAGAAAGCAACAGATTTTCCTGCTTTTGTCAATAAATAAGATCATTAAAGACTTCATCTCCTCCATTGTTTTAGCATTCTGGAAACCCTCCTTTTGTGTATTTATTTAAGCACTAAATAACTGCTTTACGACCACCAGTAAAGCTCTTCAGAAACAGTCCAGTAAAAAATGGCAACAAAACGTTTAGCTCCCTTCATGCTGGTTGTCGGACAAAAGACGGCGCAGACAGCTGCCAACGCTTCAGAGTTAACGACTGCGTGGAGGCTCGTGTTTACGATCCGACATGTCTGAGCACTAACTTGGTAACAAAGCTATCAGTGAAAAGTGGTCAGGGGTTCAGTCAGGGTCTTCTGGGAGTCATGACCCATGACCTTTGACCTGTGTCACAGCAGTGAACTGAGCAGGAGAACGTTAAAGACAGCAGAAAAGGTTTCACTCTGACGTTTGGGAATGAGACTCCATAGTAAAGGTGAACGTGAAACATGAACTCATCCTTATTGACGTGTTAAAACGAGCTTGACTGTATATTTATAGAACATTTGCTGAAAAGTTAATGGATTATTGACAAATTATTTCAATCAAGCAGTCTCAAACCTGCTAAAAGTATTTTAATTTTTTCTTAGATACAACTGTAAACTAATTTTTTTTTTTTTTTTTTTTTTTTTTAGTGATTGCTGAGAGAAAAGTCAGCTGTGGGGGCGGGGGGGGGGGGGGGGGGGGGGGGGGGGGGTATTTACCATCTGTGTGCTTCTCAGTATCAGTTGGAAAAATTTTGCACCTTCCAATGTTTTAGTTTGTGTTTGTTTTCTTTATTCTATTGTTTTTTATTCTATTGGAAATGAAAGGATGACAGAACAACAGTAATGTAAAAAAAAAAAAAAATAAAAGTAATGCACATAAGGGAGGGGACAGAGTGTGTTAGGTTACTGGACATCTTGTGGGGGTTAAGTTGGGTCAAGATTTTGATGGGAGTTCTGGGTGGGTGGGGTTAGGTCATCCTAATGGGCTCGGAGGGTTATGCGGGTCGTTAAACTGGACCCATGCTGGACTCTGGTGCCTAATTTTACTGTGATGTGCAGGACATGTTTTCTTTTTTTTTTTTTTTTTAACCCATTGACAGATTAGTACTTTATTAATCTCTTCAGCAGATTCAAACAAATAAATAACAAATATGCAGGTAAAGTGTCAACAGTAATAAAATAAACACATTCCATACCAGAGAAGACCAATAAACGTGCCAAGAATAGAAAAAATATATTTCTACACAGACTGTGTCCAGTTATGATTATGGATAGTTATATAGCTGATCACCTCTCACACATGAAGGACTTATTTATGACAGTCAGGAACAAATTCTCTGCTCGCCCTCTTCTTCTACATGATTTAGTTCAGTTGGCAGACGTCGCTTTTCTTTTGGTCTCCTGGATCAGGGATCCCCAACCCTGGTCCTCAAGGACCGGAGTCCTGCAGGTTTTCCTGCTGGAACACACCTGACTCTGACTCAGACCAGCTCTGCACATGTCTGTTAAATATACAATGATTAGAATCAGGTGTGTTGCAGCCAGGACACTTGGAAAACCTGCAGGACACCGGTCCTAGAGGACCATAAGTGAACCGAGACCCCGAGCTTTAAAGTGAACCAGAGTTCAGCTGGTGTTCACACCGCCACAGAACCACACTAACTGTACCATCCACGGTCAGTTTAACGCAGGTAGAACATCAGCAGAGCGAACGGGCCTGAAGGTTAAATGAAAGTTAAATGAAAGAATAACATTTTTAGTTTTTAAATAATAAGGTGGTGAGCAGCTTGTGTTGGTGAGCAACGTTATCATTAAAACAAAGTTTGATGTGAGTTCATTTCAGCTGAACTTCATTTCAAAGCTGGTGCCTTAAAAAGTTTCATTATGTGAAGCTGACAGCTCAAATATCCAGTGTTAAAAAAGCCAAATAATACTCTGGCATCTAAAAGCACTTCCTCTGTCATTTAGCACGCTGTAAGTGGGTAACAGAGACCTTCTAAAAGCCTCCGCTTGTGAAACTGATGTTTGTAAAGACATTAAATCATGAAAAAATAAATCCTCTGATCAAATCGTGTTTTATTGCTGCCTGAACATGGACCATGAGGTAACATGTAAATAAAAGACATCAGGACATCGTTGTACACAGCCGTTAGTCTGAAATATTTACGGCCATTTTGCAAGAAGAGAAGGATCTGTCAGTTCAGTAGCTGTGAAGAAATGTGACTCAAAAGCATAAAACAAGAAGAAAAAGACTGTTTTCCACCTAAATTAAGTAAATTAAATAAACAGGACAGGACAAAAACAGGGATTTCTTCAAAGCAGTCAAACGTGCCTCTAATCTTTCATAATAGTTCTCCAGGCTTTCTGAGGGTCTCTCAACGTTGTTCTGAGACCCTGATTGCCTTTTAGTGCATTTTCATTCTTTTATCCAACTATTTCTAGCAGAACGTAATTCGTTGGTTAAATATTGATCTAATTAAAATTCTGCCGTTTCCATTTTTGTCTTTTTTTACATTTTTTCCTGCATATTTCTTAACTTTTTCAGTTTTCGGACGGCACATAAAATAAAGACTTTTTAATAAAAGTGTGGTTCTTCGTTTAGACGTCTGCATGGAGGGAAGAAACCAAATACGAATCCAGGAGAGCCGTAATTCAGCCCATTTCCATAATGAGGTTCAGAAGGTGAAAACAAAAGATCTTTCCAGCAGCTCTTCATATCCCTCCGTTTCCCTGCTGGTGGTCTTATTAAATCCTCTCTGTCCCTCAGACCCAGTCTTTCCTCTGGCCAATCAGACGCTCATTAGTCTGCTGGAAGTGGAATATTCCAGCGATAATCCACCCGCCTGCTTGTCAGACGTTCTCCTGAGCTTATTTCTTTCAATGTGGAGCTGGACATGTAATATCAAACAATCAATCCTCACCCATCGGGAGCACCGAGGAAGCTTTTAAAGAGTTATGAGTTGACTCGGAACCAATTAAGAAATTTGCCACCGGAGAGGAAGAATAAATATTAATATCTGCAGATTTCTCCTCAGAGTGCTACCTGCCAACTCGTCCAGCTCAGACTACTTGAATTAATCTTCTTTACAAGCATTTCGAGCACATTTCTTCCAGAATTAGCATTATCAGCTCCAATTTGTCCATTTAAAAGTTAATTAGCCACGGCAGCAATTATCTTTCATTTTGCAGCTTAGCTTGTCCTTTTCTTGTTCTTAGACCGAGTCAGAACCGCTGAAGAGTTCAGCCCAGTCTTTGTTCAGTGTTAATTTTACGACTGAGCAGTTTACAGACGGGGAGACAGGCGCAAATCATATTTCATGAATGCCTGTCATCTATATTTAAGGGGCGCAATAACAAAGATTTCTACTGGGCCCCACAGCAGAGAAATGACTACGATATATCTGCAGAGCTTGATGGCGTTGTAGATCAATACCAGTGGCTCGCCCATTACTCCGTCGCTGTGATGAGACTTCTGGCTTCCAACTCGCATTATTTCAAAGTGTTTGGGAGGGAAAAAACCTCAAATTCTCCAAAGTCAAAAATGATTTGGCAAAATTAGATATGTTAGATCTGGACTGCGCAGATCAGGTGCAATAGATAGAAAACAGTCTGCAGTTTCAGAGACATAAGTTACCCGAATTTACCAAAGTCCTCCGTCTACTTCCAGATGGAACAAAATGAAAAGAAAATATTCATAAATTAACCTACAAGGATACAGAAACTTTTCATAAACTGACAGATTTTCACAATTTGGTGTGAAGGTTAATTTGACATCCATCTTTCATCCTGTCTCTTCTCTGAGCTCTCTCAATCCAAGGGTTGGCCAAGTTGGCCCTCAGGGGCCACCATCTTGCATGTTTTGAATTTTATTTCTCTTGCAGCACACTTGAATAGGACTAATGGTTAAACTAATGGGTCTCACTCATATGTAAGTCACTTTGGATAGAAGCTAAATGACTGTAGAATAGAATAGAATAGAATAGAATAGAACCTGCTCTTTAACAATCATCTTCAATAACTTTAAAACAGTAACATTTGTGGTGGTGATTTCACTTCAGATAAAATCCCACAAGCTTCAATTTGATACCAAGATAGTTTATGTAGAGTGTAGAATCACAGAGAAATATGAAGTTGTATTTGAGTTAGGGCTGCTCGATTATGGCAAAAATTATAATCACGATTATTTTGACTGAAATAGAGATAGTGATTTTTTTTTTTTTTTTTTAAACATTAAACCGTGACTTTTAAAAAGATGTATTTAGGATTCCACATATTTTAGAAAACAAACAAATAACATGAATCTTTGTCTTGACAAAGTGCAAATACTGATTAAACTGAATAGATAAATATAAGTAAGGATTAAACAACGCTGCGCGTCGTGGTGTTCTAGACTCCGTGTCGGGCATTATAACTGTCTAATGCACGGTTACGAGTTGTTTAATCCGCTTGTACCATGGTTCCATACAGTAAATATTTTATAACAAATTTGTATTCTTTTTCTACAACATTTGCTGAAGTATAGGAACTATTTTACGTTGGTCTGGATGTACGTTTTATACCAAACAACGGCTGTCAGGCTGCAGCGCGTTTCTCTCATTCACCTGTTAAAAGACGGCTGATCTGAACCAGCTGGTGAACGCGTTGCTATGGTAACGCCCCGTAACGGAGGGATGTTACAGTGTTTAACTGGCCGAACTATGTATAGGAAAATAATGCAGCCAGTTGTCAGTGACAATGGTATAAACTATGTTTAGGTGAACTTCCACAACCTACTGCAGTTATTCTACATGGACCTGCAGCCGGAGCCGACTGAGACTGGCCGCCTGGGAGTGCTTTAGGACGGGAGAGGCTCCCGCTGCTCCTTCCTTACAGTAACTGCAGAACAATATGTGCCTTCAAGTCAGTCGCCAAAACACCAGAAAAGTCTCTAATAACTCCAGTAAAAGCTGCTAGATTTGTCGCTTTTAACAAAAAAAAGTCGCCAGCTTTAGTGAGAAAGTCGCCAAGTTGGCAACAGTGTCTGAATGAAAGCAAACCATTTAATCTAAAATCAGGCGTGTTGGAGCAGGGAAATATCCTGCAGCCACGTCACCGCCTGATTTCTTCTCTGCATGTCCAGTTGCTGGTGTGTGACGCAGTGTGTAAAGGGAAACTTAACACGATGCTCCAGGTTGGACCACAAAGCTGTGAAGTTTAGTCTCACAGCTTGATGACGTTGCTAGGCAACAACACCTCCAGCAACGTACACAATAAATGTTACTGAACTAACAATATTCTTAAGGACCAAAAGTTACCTTGAAAACTAAACTGACAGATTTTACATTTTTTATCCCGCTTCATGACGGATTATTCAGCACCTGTCTCTTTCTCTGAGCTCTCTCCAGCCAGTAAAAGTCAGTCTGTGGTTTACTATGCCTGGTTCTGAAATCCTTGCATTATTTATTTATTTTTTTTACTTTCTCTGACTAACGTCAGGACAAACGTCCTCTTGGGTTTGTTTCCTTGAATCAGCTACGGCACATGTAAATAAAATGGCAATGTTTTGAAATCCAGCAACATGGTCCTGTACAGCTAAACGCAGCTGTCATGTGTTGCCCTGAGCTGGGAAAATAAAAAGTTTTATATGCGGTTTTCCAGCTTTAGGATGCTGAAGGGCAAAGACAACTACAGGAATGTACATAATATGGGTCGAAATGGGTCAGCAGATCAGTTTAAGGTCTGACGCTCATGTTTTATGGTTTTATTACACCTTCTGACTTTTGGTAGTTTTATTTACAGAAATGGGGAAAAAAAACCAAGTGTGTCAATATTAACCAGTAACAGTAACCTTTATCTTTAGGTTGAGCTTTATGTCGAACACATGTTTATGACTAAAACACAGTATCTGCAGATCTTAATCCATTAACATTATTTTAGTATTGTTTTCCTTTTTCCTTTTCCTCCAATTAAACAGTTATTTTTAATTAAAACTCAAAATATGGTTAATTATCTACAACAAGACTCAACTTTAAGTCTTTTTGTTTTCAGTCTGATTGCTTTTTACACATTTCTGCTTGAATTAATTGCTTTGGTTATTAAAAAAGATTACCCTTCACTGACGGCAGACTCTACTGTAACAAGGAAACAGCATTTCTTTTTCAAAGAAAATTAAGCTCTGTTGCAATTAAGTTGCTTGCTTGTCACTTTCAATAAATCTGCTGCTCTTTTGAGACATCTAGCTCTGCATTTTCCAAACAGTTCGACCAGAAAAAGAGCAGAGAGACAGCACAGACAGATGCACCTTTGCAAAAGAAGCATAATAACAATTAAGCCGACTATTCATCCGTCGCTTTGTAGTTTAACACTGAATGCTCTGGAGGGTTGCGGAACTAATTCAATGAATCATGTTTGACAGGAGGTGTCCACTTTTTAAAAGCATCAAAGAAAAGCCTGAATTTAACACAAACGATTTTTTCACAAAGTCAACTTCTCGTCACGTCATCCCTCCAAAAATAACACTTTTCCACTTGCAGTCGGAACACGTCTTTTTTCCCTCCCACAAACAGCTGACGTCTTGCTTCGGGTGCGATAAGAACCTGCAGTGTGGGCTGTATTCAGAGCTCCCTGCTGGTATCAGTCACTGTCAAAACTCTTCATACCCACTTAAGCTCCCGTTCTCCTGGGTTTAAAGATCACAGTCTGCAAGTCAAGTAAGAACAGGTCGCAACTGTTAAAACAACTCCACTGCCTGTTTACATTTTCAGAACACACCCTTTTCTTTTTTCCTTTTAAGAGAATGCCTTTGCATATATGATGCAGTTTTTATGAAGGATTAAACCTCCATATTTACAAATTCATGCAGGCTATCTGTCTCTGCGAACAAGTCTTCAATAGCTCCCCTAATAGTTGATTTTTTGGTAAGATTCCTTGGATAAAACCCCTCTGTCAATACATACTGAGACAAACATTGTTGCTTGGTCCCATGGAGGGAATAGGAAGTAATTATGGCACATTTGGCCCTCCATACAAAACCACCATTTCTAATGAGTTAATTAATCAAGTTGATAAACATAAACGTGTAAAAAGGTCAGATAGACATGAAGTATTTGAATTCCCTGCTTTGACAGACAATAAAGGAAGAAATTCAGCTAATGGCAGCACAAAAGATCAAGTCAGACATGATCAATATGTGAAAAATATGCATTATGAAAACATCAATATCACAAAGAAATGTCTGCTTGTATGACAATAATAGCTGCATTCCAGTGAGAGAAACTAAGTTTTATGCGTTTTATACAACCAGTTAACATGCACAGGTGCAGAAATGGATTGCAGGCCTCATTAGCACCATTTAAGTGTGTTTATATAATTCAATTCAACTCAGCTTTATGTGTTTTGCACCACTTTACAGACACATCAAACCGAGCCTGGTTGAGGAAAAGCAACAGATCACATTGCATCTTGACACTGTTCCAACACCCCACCCTGAGCTGCACGAGGAGACAGTGTTAACTACATATTCAACAGATATATCACGCTATCCTAACATTGTGCCAGCCTGATTTAAACTTGCCACTCGACCGTCTCAGTTGGAGACTACTCTAAAACTGTGGTATGAATGACAATATCTGGACAAATATAAGCCAGCTAAAGGTCAGTGCCATCAAAGCCACGATATGACCCACAGACTTCTGTAGTGACTGTGTAATCGTAGCACCAGTCCAGTAGGTGCTATCCAAGTGCCCTACATTCATCAGAGTGCTTTATATTACACTGCAGAAGGATTTTAGTCAGTTTTTTAATATATCTGAGCACTGTACTGTCACTCAAAGAGATGCAGCTTCTAATAATACAGACACCTGTCTGATTCCTGACAGCACTAAATAATTGATCAAGTTAAAAAGGGTTCCTCTGACGCTTGTATTTATCAAAGAAAACTGAAGTCATGTGTGGTTGTGTCGTCATTTCAGGATGCAATAGAGAGATCTATTTAAGGATGAGTTGAATAATTAATCGCTGAACTGTAGTTGTATCAGTAAGGATCGACACCTGGGCCATAAATACATTAATAAAAAATAGTTTGGAGATCTGAAAACTGTGGAGTAATGTGATTACAACGTTCCTTTAGCAGAATGAAATTCTGCATTTTAAAACATTTATTGTGGCTGCAGTCGGGGAACCCACCAAGGTGTCTCTGAGCAGCAGTCAGCAGATGGAAATCAGGACCAAATCTGTCACTTTGCTGGGAAGTATTCCATTATTCATTACCACAGCCAAATCTACCATTATTGATGGTTTAAGTGGGATACCATGAGGGATGACGGATCTCTGGTATTCACTGCAGACTGACTAAAAGAGCTCGAAACAAGAGGGAATGACTTCAACACTGTTCATAATTAGGGGATAAAAACAATGAAAAGCAATAAAGAAACAGATGAAAATTTTTACCAATATTAGTTATTTTTTAACAAATGCAAACACTAACTGTTTAAGTATATAAGTATGTAGGGCTGGGCAATATGACGATATATATTATTTGGCTGATAGAAAACGTCCATCATTTCATATGAGGCTCTATCGTTTACGCCACGATAAGCTGTTTTACTGCAGACTTTTACGTCAAGATGCGCTTCACGCTGCGATATATAAACAAACATGGAGGAAGACGGTAGCAGACGTGTTTCAGAGCAGGATAATTAACTAAAATATGACCAGCCGACCCAAACTGATCAGCTTGTACATAAAAGAGGACATTTCTGTTGCATGGATGCAGTTTGGATATAAAAAGACCGACGTGGAACTAACAACAGACAAACTCACAGTCCCAACAACGGACTCCGACACAACTAACTCATTTTCTCACCTGCGTAGGAATCAGGATAAAGAATACAGAATAAAGAATAGAGTCAACCAGCAAAAGCTGCATCAAGTGGAGGCAAAAGCTCATAATAAACTCCAGACCAAACGTTGCAACAGGCTTTTACCTGTGGAACGTCATACGGCCATAGTTCCCCCAGATGGAAGGAGATCACTGCTGCCGTTGCCTAGCAACATCTGACACATAACTGATGACTGACACAACATTACACAAACAATTTTATAACGTTACGGGGACATAAAATGAGCGATATCAGGATATAACATTCTGGTCATATCGGCCCGTCCTATAACTTTGTAAGTACTACTTTCTGGTTCCAGGTCTGAACACCATGAGCAACACCTGGATTCACATTTATTTACAAGGAGGATGCAGTCGGAGCTTCCACAGTGGGCACAGCTCACTTTTCCTTCCCAGAAGAACACATTTAGAGCCCCTATTGTCTCACATGAATGATCCTGGCGGCTTGTTCTCAATCTGGTGTGTAATCTGGCGTCCAGTCGAGTCAAATATGGTCTGACACGTTATTATCAGCATGTTTTGATTAAAAATGCCTGTAGAAACTCATGTAATCACTTCTCTAAATGTTGATGTGCTTACAGGTTTGCTTCGTTGAAGCTAAAAGTTGCTGAACTGGTTCTGATCACAATGAAGAGCTCAGATTCCTGTGTAAACGCTCTACAGCTGGAAATGAGATGAGCTTGTTCTGGCAGGTGTTTCCAGGTTTGAAAAAGCCTGTTTACACCCACTAATATTGGTTCACCTGCACTATAAAGCAGATCTTTGTCCTCTTTGTGGTCCTTTACTGTAGAAAGGACTGAACTCAGACAGAACCAACAGATGCAACGATACACTTTGGGACTGGAAACATCCTCCAACAGGTTTTAGAAGTTACGTATAGCAACAAGCAGACTGGATGCAAAAACACACTGACATCCTCAGACTGTCATTTACATGTTTTGCTCTGCAAAGGATGTTAACAAGCATGCATGCAACCAAACCTCTGTGAAAATAATGCATGGATACCATTAAATCACAGCAGCTTGGGCTTAAAGTCACGGTTCGGTGTTTTTCTGGTGCAGTGGGAGAACAAATGCAAAACATAAAACTAAAACTGCTCGCAGTGAAAGATTCTAAAATAGAAAGTACAGCATAAATAAAGATGTTTTATTTTAATGACAGTATCTGAACATACAAATGAGGGACGGGTTTTTAAAGAGAAAAATAAAGATAATTTATAAGTAAAACTAACTATGTGTGTGCTGTTGAGGTAACATACATATGATTAGTTGCAAAACTGACATGTTTAAGTAATGAAATAATTGGAATGAGCAAATTTCTAGATAAAATCTTTATTTTAAAAAATTAACTATTTTGCATGTTTTGCTTTTCAGTATCATTAAAGAGAAAATGTGTCAGAAAATATAATGTCTTTGTTAAAAGTCTCTTTAAAACAGAAACTATTTCAAAGCCGTAAGGGAAAAAGGTCTCCATGCTTTCGCAAGCGCGGTTCATCCAGAACAAGTTTTTAGCGAGAGCACGCTTCAGTTTACCTGCGAAGGGGGCGGGGCTATCAGGGGAACAGATCTCAAATCTTGGCATAAGACCGGTCTTATCCATTTCTTCTTTTCCATTTACATACTACTCTGGGAAACCAAAGTGCTCTTAAACTTTGACGATGGAAGAGCTTCAAGCTTTCCTTGAAACTGTCATTCCACAAAGTCCACTAGACAGAGGATATTCTATTCTATTATCATTTAGCAGACGCTTTTATCAACTTACATATGAGAGTATGAACAACACCAGCAGTTGAGGACATGATAGGAAGGACTGCTGCGAGTCCAGTTGCACGTACACATGTATTGCGACAGGCTGCACTCAGGGTTTACACAGTAAACATGCACAAGGCAGTTAGTTATCCATGTAGGAACTTTGAATGCTTCCATTCTGTACCAAAACATACCAATAAGACTCCATGTACAGCTACATCTCTGCTTTTCAGACAATACAAATGAAAACTACATTAGTTTCAGTCACAAAAACCCTGCCTTCCAGCACCTAAAGTGTCCTGCTCCAGTCCTCAAGGGCCACAAATGTTTTACATGTTTTCCTGCTCCAACTCACCTGACTTAGTTGCTACGTTTACATGGGAATTTTAATTCCTGTTTAATTCCAAATAAAAACCTAATTCCGCCTTAAACTGATGAAAAACGACCACGTAAACACTTAATTCCTGATGCAAATTTCTATTTGGAATTAAACTTAATAGATTAAACTATTTAATTCCTCTGTCATGTAAACTTCATTCCGCTCTAAGTTATTCCCGGTCGTTCTGAGCATGCTCGTTACTGCGTTGTTTTGCCTCCCGTGTTCGGTGGTCTATCTTTCTTCTCCTTTGAAACTGGTACTTATTATGTAGTTTTTACAAGTTACGACCGAAAAGACGAGAAGCAGGGAGACAACTTTATTTATTTCCGGTATACGTCATACGTCACGCGCACCCTCTGTCCAATCAGAGCCCTTCCCAACCCGCCGCTCTAAAGAGGAATTAAGTGAGGATGTGTTTCATGTAAACGTTCATTTGGAATTAATATTTTCATGTAAACTCGTAAGATAATGTTAATTGCGAATTATTTAATTCGGAATTAAAAAACATCGTGTAACCGTACCCAATGAGTCATTGTGCAGAATTTCATAGGTTGTTGGATCCATTTAATGTGAGCCAGGTGTGTTGGAGACGGGATGTACAGCAGCCTCGGAAGACAGACTTTGGACATCGCTGAATCTGAAGGGCAGCAGTTTGCCATTCATTTGTCATGAAAGAACATTCTGGAACTTCCATCAATGACTTTCCGATGCAATGTTGATCAATTTAATGATGAAACATGGAAATATCTGCTAGAGCAGGAAACAAAAATTTACAATTCATCAACAAGACATGTAAGCCTTCCTATATGAGTGAAACTGAAGCAAACTTTTAATGACACAAAGAAAAACAGGGATTAAGTCAATAGGACAGTAGCTAGAAGTGCTTTAACTCTAAATGAACCAGATTAAATCTTCATCTTGCACAATCAGAGCCGTTTCATTCCAGCTAACGACAAAAAAAAGGAAACATGCCTGTTTGAGTGCAAATAGCTTTCGGCCCTGCTCCAACTGGGAGCCATTGTGTTTATCTTTCATCATATCTCATGCCGTCCTCTGCAGGTTGCTCACCGCATACAGGAAAATCCTTCTATAAATCAAACTAACAGAGGTGACACAGAGCATGTAGATTTCAACCCCTTTGCTCGTAAAATGCTGGTATTTAACATAATTTCTCCAGTTTTTATTCATCTTTTGTTTCCCTCTTTTCCGTATAGTCACTGTTAACTTTCAGGCTACTGAACACTGTATTTTCTCTGGAGCAAGTCAATTTGTTTCAAGATGACCCTTCATTTCCGTTCACATGCTCACTGACCCTCAACTTCAACCGCCCCCCCAAAAAAAATCCTCCCGATGTGTGTGTTTCTTGCATAAGTCTGTGTGGGCGTACCAACATGCTTCAATTAGTTCTACAAAATGCGAGTGGATGGCCACACATCAGTGAGCGGGAGACGCAGGGAGGAAAGTACACACTGGCAGTGCAATCTAATCTCAGCCGGCTCTGAGGGAGGATTCTGGTTTACTCTGCAAGCTATGAGCTTCTGATGTGATGGCGCTCAGCTGGAGCGGGGCCAAGAGGAAGAAGCCATGTGATCAGTGGTGACCCGGCGGCGGAGAAACCTGATTCCAAATCATTGCTTGCTTTATCCAGTCTGGTTCTCATTGGGGGGGGAAATGAAGTTCTTTAAGTGAGCAATCAGGGCACATCCATCAATCACCTAGACCCTGACATCACTGTCTCAGGGGGATTTTATCCCATTAGGACCATCAGTTTTAAAAGTTTGAAAGAATTACATGCTAAATCAAGTTTGCAACCCAGACAGCATGTTGCCCCAGAAGCAAAATGGCTCTCTAACCTGTCACAGATCACATTAAGCAAGGTAGGAAAGTTCAGCAGTCTTTCACAGGGCAAACATGCCTTTCATCAGGGGGACACACTATGACACCATTTCTATGTGCAGTGGCTGATACAAACACCCTTCTGCTCCAGTTTAGGTCATCTAAAAGACATTAAATGTTTGATTTGTAAAGAATAAAACCACAAGTTATTTCAATGAGCTGTGCCAGCTCCTAAAAACTCAGTTAAGTGCTCAGATTCATAAAGTCTGCTTATCAGGAAAAGCCACCATAAATCCAAATTGTGACATCTTGTTCAGACACTTATCTTTTTTTGTGTTTTTCCTTTTGGCTTGAGATTAAATCAGTTTTCCTACCATCCAGTATCTTACATATTGGATGGTACACACTGGTCGATGGACATTAATAGAATTCCTTCAGCAGGATCTTTATTCTAAACTCCACTTTAAACAAGGATCTTTTATCAGATGATGGTTTTCTGGTAAATTTAAAATTCAAAGCTTATACTCTGAAGTATTATGTTTAGGTGCAAAGACCTTTAACAAAATCAATCAATCAATTACTGTGTGCCAAGCTGCAGCGTTTTCAGTCGAATCGGTCAAAGATTGGAAAAGATGGTGCCCTTCCCAGTTTTTAGCTGTGGGAATGGAAAAAACAATGCCTATTGACCCACATTCATCAGTGTAAACGTGCTTTAGGACTTCAGTTAATCTAAATGAGAATCCACAACACAACATGTTCGTCACTTATAAGTTGTTTCAAATGAAAGCATCCAGTAAATGGCTATAATTTACTGTATTGATTGATCCTGTGGCAATATCGCAACCTGCCATGACACAAGACAACTTGTAAATGTCAGTGAAAAGTTGCTAGTATGCACAATGGTTCTTTACTTTAACCTCTTAAATATCTACAGAAAAACCACAAAGGAAAACACTGAAAGTGCAGCCCAATACTAGTCAATGCCAAATACCAACTCTTCATTAAAAGCAACCAGAAGAAAAACCATTAAAATGTTGCTCTTCAGAAAGCACTGGTCCCCATTGCCTTCACAGGGAACCTTGAGCTACGGCTAAATTCCAAAGAGATCCATGTTCCAGTATGTTACTTTTAAATGGATCCACACAAAATTATATTCCAAATTCTTTTCACAAGAGTTAAGATAGAAACAACTGTGTTTGTTGTCTGACTTACAGGAAGCCATTTGAACATGTCTACAGTCAGCACCGGCTGATGTAATCAGGAGTTTACCGCGCAACAGCAACCCAGAATGACAAACAGCACCAACCCACAAAAGGGCTATTTTTATTTGTATATTTATGCATGCATCAACCAGTCTTTCCGACTGACTAGATAGAGAAGCCAAAAGGAAAGTGTATTTTTTTAACTGCAATCTGCAACTTCACCACTAGATGTCCTTACATTCCACACACTACTTCAGAACTGCTAATATTAAACCCTACTGCAGACAAAGCCAACAAGCTTTCACATTTTACACAACAGAGCTTTGCAAATTCCAGATAACACTAGTTTTTAGCTCAATTTGATAATGAAAGTTATTAAAATCATGTCCTCAGTTTCATATGTAAGCAGTTCCAGACTGAAAACCAGCCAAGAAGTGATCCTGGTTCTGAGCCCAGTTTTCCAGAATGAGGCATCACCTCACAACAAGTCAAACTGCTTTTATTTTAATGAAAAAAATAAAAAAGATTCAGCATTAATTCAACAGGTTTGATGTTTTCCTCTTTGCACACCAGCATTTTCCTTTCCTGCTGTGTTTCTCTGATCATATAAACAGAGGAAGCAGCCAACTAACATCCATACTGTTTGACACAAGAACACAGAAATGTATAGTGATAAACAGGGTAAGAAGTGGAAATGATAATATCTGCAGACCTAATCCTCATATTCTAGTACTGTAGTCTGCATTGGAACCTGGTCATGTTGTAGTCCCATGTTTTAAAGGCATTGAAACAAAAGTTACTTTATTTTTCGGTTTTTGTGACACTGATTAGCCTCTTTATGTATACAAACCTGATTAATATGAGTTTCACTCAGACGACTCCATGACCCTTTCAGTAATCATCCTGATTTTAGTAAATCCCCCTAAAAGGCAGGGGAAAATATTCCCACATGAGCCAGAAATAAGCTCTGTACCCTCCCACATTTTTATTGTATAATAAATGACTAACTCTGCGGGTTAATGGTGGTTTGCCAAAAACGACTCACCCTCAAGGTTAATGGGGATTCCTGTTCAGGGCAGCAAACAGCTGAGAGGATAAATTGGCACATTTGCAAAAGAGGAAATTACAATTCTCTAAAGGCACTGAACTGAAGCTTTTTAATATCACCTGGGAATGAACGTTAAGATGACTTTAACAACAAAATAATGAAGAGAAAGCTGCTCCATCAGACTGTTTCTTATTGGTAAAAAAAAAAGAAAGTCATGTCAAATTTTAAATTCCAGCTATTTTCAGTCCAAGAGGCTTTGTGACGAAAGGAAATGGCACCAATAAATGCTTCTGTATCCTTATCTCACCAACCCAACACACATCCATATATGCCCAATAATCTTGGCCAAATGCATTTCTGCAGCTCCCAGTTCAACTCATCAGATAAAAAGGGAAAAAAGGAACACAAAAGAAAATGTCAGAACACACACACCATATAAACCACCTGCATAGATGTACCAGCAGAAACGTGCCCATAAACCATCTCTGGAGAGCTTTTCTCATCACAGCGCAGTTTCCGAAAAACAGACAAATACTGTGTCTGCATGATGCAAATACAGGAGTTCAAGAGAAAGTAGAAAAGGTGACACAAACATTTAAACTCATAGTGAATACTAGTTTTTCCTTTTTAAGCTATAAATAGTTTTATCCTAAATGTGCCTGTGTTCAATTAAACAATAAGAGATTAGTCGATAATCCTAAAATGACATTTTTCTAATCCTGAATTAACTTTATTAAATTACATTTAAATTATATTTTTATTGAACTTTTACTTGTTTTCTCATGCCACCAGCCACCAAATGCAAATGCATCACTACTTTAAACAGTGGAAATGTCACTAAAAGTGTTTTATAATTCTTACATGCAAGTCAACAAATAAAGGTTTGCTGGACTTTTGCCAAACTTCTCCCATCTTTAGTCAACCTGACTTATAAACCGGTCTATATTTTAAAGCGCTTGATGTTGAAAAACGTTTTAACTCTACCAGGAAGAATTTAACATGAACAATAAACATGCATCTCTTTGGACGGTGGGAGGAAGCTGGAGTACTTTGAGAGACCCACACATTCACAGAAAGGCTCCTGTTCAAACTTCCCCCCAACTGAGGCTCAAACAGCGACCTTCTTGCTGTGACGCTGCATGTTGCTAACCACCACACCACTCTTCAGTCAAAGTGCGCAAGAAGTACTGGCATCTAGTGGTAAAGATGGGCAAAGATATGACTTCAAATGTAAAGTTAAAATGGAAATGTACGGCAGTCATCAGCAGACAAAATTTTTAGTAGCTCCATTGGCTTCAGGTGCAACAATGACTGAAGTGCAGGTTCCTACATATCCATTTGTAATGTTCCAAAGGCTGTTCTGGCACCTATCAAAAGTTTTTTTTTTTTAATTTTCCAAACAGTTTTGAAACTAAAATGTTCTCACTTGAAACAGAGTTGTTTGTCCATTCAGAAACACCGTAGTAAGGTTTATTCTACGGCCATAAAAATAAGTTATAAAGGTATTGGAAACCAACAGAAAAACTGTTTTTATTGATCTTTTTGGTTGCTAAACAATCAAACCTTTGTTTGTAGTCATAATGATGAAAGTTGTACTTGACACTGTTCAGGAAAAAATAGGAACTCATTGTGTAAATAAACCTTTGCTTTTATATAAACTTCAAGTTTCTTGGTTCTACAAACGGCTCCAACACAAAACTCTAGAAAATCCATCTACTATGTTCCCACACGACAGGTTTTAGTTGGTCAGATCACAAGTGGAAAGCAACCGAGATGTACTCAGATGTTCCTATTCAGACTACAGATACAGTCAAGGTCACGCATGATTTGTGGCATGAATGTAAATTTGTCCAGAGTTGCAATGCAACCTGCTTATTCCCCCAATGTTCCTCATTGTAGTTAAAAAAAACAAAACAAAAACAACAAGGATCCATTACCAGCTGACCTTGCAAGGTAGCTGAATTCTTACAAGAGAATCTATTTAGCCAGTTGTGGGTCTTGTGTTTGTGCCTGAGGCAAAACATTTCAGACCAATCTGTCCGACACAGGCACCTGGTGCGACAACTGTCAGCATGTCTGCTCAGAGAGTAGATCCTGCTGCGGGATCAACACTGAAGAGTAATACCTCAGCAGAGGATGATACCACCCGGCTTTGGCAAGGGTTTCATTTTAATAGCTGGCTCCAATCCACTGATGTGACTGGTTGAAGCGCAGTAAAACTAGCCAATGGGATGTTGGCTTATCTAGATTTTCAAGGGCAACTTTATCAAACAGTTTCTTCTATATTTTCTCAGATGGCATCTTAGCAACCAACTAAAAAGGTCCGATACAAACATCAGTACTTTCAGCCTGTTTTGCTGACATGGTCTAAAATTGATTTGTTTCATTCAATTTCATGTCAATCCATCTTCCAGACCCGTTTTAAATGTTTGCAATGATCAAAAATCTTCCTTTCATTAGCCACTGCACCTGTGATTCCCTCCCTGGTCTTCTGTGCACAACACAGCTCAAGCTCCGAGCTACATTTCTTGCATTATCACTTACAAATCTATGGATATGCTGCTCGTCCATTTCCTATGCATCAAGCGTCTGTGTCTGCCTGCTTTACACGCTCTGCTGTATAATATTCATAAAACTGCTGTGCAGGCAACAAAGAAAGGCCTTTCAGTAAATAGGAATGACTCCGGTGTGCAGTGAGGCTCAGCGATGACATCGGGTCAACATCAGAACTCCAAATGTCTGTAGTCACGCCAATAGCAGTCACATCAGATGAAATACCTCGAGGTGTGGTGAGCCTTTATGCACATCTTGGACGATGTGTCAGAAATGCGATGACAGGGTGGGATGTACTGTGGCTTGTAATGCTGCAAAATATGACGGAAATCCACATTTTTATCCACAGCTAAAGCAAATCTCCTGGATTGGTAAATTCAATCAGACACCCTGCAATCTTTTTAGGCTTACAGGGTCCAGTGGAAACTTTTCTCCTTCAAAGTTTCCTCCAGTGTTTGTTGCCTCGACAGAGCCTCCACCCAAGTGAGTATTCCCGATTTCAATAACTTTTTTTTCCAGCAGGGTTTCCCCACCAGCTGATAAGGACACGTCAGGACAGACGTCTGATGACCTTTCTGAGGAAGACTGAAGTGTAAAACCAGGTTCTACGTAAAAACACTGATAAGAATATCTAAAAGTCGGAGTAGAGATAAGTCAATCACTCAACAGAGTTCATTAAATCAAGCTGGTCCGGCGGTGACCACCGCAGCTGGGGAGGGTGACGAGAAAGTGGCCTTTCTGACCGGAGTTTGCATGTTCTCTCAACGCCAAATGACATGCATGTTAGGTTAAATGATCACTTTTATTTCTCCCCAAGAGTTTGGTTGTTTGCCTATACGTTGTATGTATTATATGTATTTTTTGTTTGAAAAAAATCTTTTTTTCCCCCCAATAAAATTGATCAATTTTTTGTCATTTTTATTGTTTTTATTGATCTTTTTACTTGTCTTCTTGGGCATTATAGCAGATCTAGTTAATGTGTTTTTTCCTCATTGAAATCACAAAAATGACGAGCAAAAAAAGTTTTGTACTTTTTTTTTTGTTTTTAATCTACAAAAATAAGCAATATTGAAGAATTGTGAGAATCGCAATTAAAATCAAATTGGCACCTAAAAAAGTCAAATCGAGACAAAAGCATATTGTCACAGCCATAATATGTGTGCTGCCCCTGCAATGGACTGGCAACATTTTTGCTCTGTGGAAATGTTGCCATTTGCCAATTTTCTAAGGCAAAATGTAGCATGGCACAACAATAAAACAGATGTTGAACTAAGGGTGTAATCTGTGACCCTTGATCAGGATCCCAAACACCTTAAATAGGACTGGGACAACCACATCTTTAACATAAGGCAACGTTTTTTCAGATATTCTTGCTGGAGGGAATTAGCAAGAACAGTTTCGGGTGGTTCCTGCTTTTAAGTCTGAGTCTGAATGCTGAATCCGCTGTTGTCCACGCCCCCTCCATGCCCTTTTAGCGAATGCTGACACCCCACTCGCTGATTTTAGAGACTCATCTAGCCTGGGGCGGGTCTACCATTGTAGAGTCATTATTTTCCTCTATAATGTCACATCGGGAAAAGTTTAAGACTCACCCATTTGACACACATTTATTGAAAAGTGGAGCCAGCAAGTAAGAGAGGAGAGAGAATTTTCTCATTTGTGGGTCTCATACAAAGGCTACGGGGACACACATGACTTTAGAAAGTGAATTTAGCATGTTTTGGGGTCTTTAATCTTTTTTGAGCCAGTACGCCCCTACTAAGGACCTCAACCACTCCCACCTTTAAACTGCAGGCTGTTCTCCCTGAATATCTGACCTAAACCTGCAGTAAAACTATCATGTCAATAGAAATTATATTTGCAATGAAACATTACAAACATAGCCGTCAACTGAGCCGTCACCTTATCGTGGTGGAGGGGTTTGTGCGTCCCGAAGATCCTAGCAGCTATGTTGTCGGGGGATTTATGCCCCTGGTAGGGTCACCCATGGCAAACAGGTGTCTAGGGGAGGGACCAGACCAAGCACGGCTCATCGACCTCGATGATGACGACCATGGGCATGAATGTTCCCTTGCCCGGATGCGGGTTACCGGGACCCCCCTCTGGAGCCAGGCCTGGAGGTGGGGTACGAGAGCAAGCGTCTGGTGGCCGGGCCTTCGCCCATGGGGCCCGGTCGGGCTCAGCCCGAAAGGGTTACATGGGCCCCACCTCCCGTGGGCTCACCATCTGCGAGAGGAGCTGTAGGGGTCGGGTGCAATGTGAGCTGGGCGGCAGCAAGGGGCGGGGACCCTGGCGGTCTGATCCCCGGCTGCAGAAGCTGGCTCTAGGGACGTGGAACGTCACCTCTCTGGTGGGGAAGGAGCCTGAGCTTGTGCGCGAGGTTGAGCGGTTCCGGCTAGATATAGTTGGACTCACCTCGACGCATGGCTTGGGCTCTGGAACCAGTACCCTAGAAAAGGGCTGGACTTTCTTCCACTCTAGAGTTGCTCGTGGTGAGAGGCGCCGAGCAGGTGTGGGCATTCTCATTAGCCCCCAGCTTGGTGCCTGCACGTTGGGGTTTACCCCGGTGGATGAAAGGGTAGTTTCCCTCCGCCTTCGGGTGGGGGGACGGGTCCTGACTTTTGTCTGTGCTTATGCGCCGAACAGCAGTTCAGAGTACCCACCCTTTCTGGAGTCCTTGGAGGGAGTGCTGGAGGGTGCTCCTTCTGGGGACTCCATTGTTCTGCTGGGGGACTTCAATGCTCACGTGGGCAATGACAGTGAGACCTGGAGGGGAGTGATTGGGAGGCATGGTCCCCCCCCCCCCCGAACCCAAGTGGTGTTTTGTTGTTGGACTTCTGTGCTCATCATGGATTGTCCATAACGAACACCATGTTCCAACATAAGAGTGTCCATATGTACACCTGGCATCAGGATTCCCTGGGCCGCAGTTCGATGATCGATTTTGTAGTTGTATCGTCGGACCTGCGGCCACATGCCTTGGACACTCGGGTGAAGAGGGGGGCGGAGCTGTCAACTGATCACCACCTGGTGGTGAGTTGGCTCAGATGGTGGGGGAGGAAGCCGGTCAGATCTGGCAGGCCCAAACGTGTTGTGAGGGTCTGCTGGGAACGTCTGGCTGAGCCCCTGTCAGAGCGAGCTTCAACTCCCACCTTCAGCAGAGCTTCGAACATGTCCCGGGTGAGGCGGGGGACATGTCTGAGCCTGAATGGGCTGTGTTCCGTGCCTCTATTGCTGAGGCGGCCGGCCGGAGCTGTGGCTGTAAGGTCGTTGGTGCCTGTCGTGGCGAGAATCCCAGGACTCGTTGGTGGACACCAGCAGTGAGGGATGCCGTCAAGCTGAAGAAGGAGTCCTATCGGGCCTTCTTGGCCTGTGGGACTCTGGAGGCAGCTGATGGGTACCGACGGGCTAAGCGGCATGCGGCTTCGGCTGTTGCCAAGGCAAAAACTCGGGCATGGGAGGAGTTCGGCGAGGCCATGGAGAAAGACTTCCGGACGGCTTCGAGGAGATTCTGGTCCACCATCCGGCGGCTCAGGAGGGGGAAGCAGTGCTCCATCAATACTGTGTACAGTGGAGGTGGGGAGCTGCTGACCTCAACTCGGGACGTAGTGGGTCGGTGGAAGGAATACTTCGAAGACCTCCTCAATCCTACCAACACGTCTTCCGATGAGGAAGCAGAGCTGGTGAACTCAGGGGTGGACTCTCCTATCTCTGGGGCTGAAGTCGCTGAGGTGGTCAAACAGCTCCTTGGCGGCAAGGCCCCGGGGGTGGATGAGATCAGCCCGGAGTTCCTTAAGGCTCTGGATGCTATGGGGCTGTCCTGGCTGACACGCCTCTGTAGCATCACGTGGACATCGGGGGCAGTACCGCTGGATTGGCAGACTGGGGTGGTGGTCCCCCTTTTTAAGAAGGGGGACCGGAGGGTGTGTTCCAATTACAGGGGAATCACACTCCTCAGCCTCCCTGGTAAGGTCTATTCAGGGGTCCTGGAGAGGAGGGTCCGCCGGATAGTCGAATCCCAGATTGAGGAGGAGCAGTGTGGTTTTCGTCCTGGTCGCGGAACAGTGGACCAGCTCTATACCCTCTCTGGGGTCCTGGAGGGGGCATGGGAGTTTGCCCAACCAGTCTACATGTGCTTTGTGGACCTGGAGAAGGCATTCGACCGTGTCCCCCGGAGGCTCCTATGGGGGGTACTCTGGGAATATGGGATACCGGACCCCCTTGTACGAGCTGTCCGGTCCCTGTACGACAGGTGTCAGAGCTTGGTTCGCATTGCCGGTAGTAAGTCGGATTCGTTTCCGGTGAGGGTTGGACTCCGCCAAGGCTGCCCTTTATCACCGATTCTGTTCATAACTTATATGGACAGAATTTCTAGGCGCAGCCGAGGTGTTGAGGGGATCCGACTTGGTGGCCTCAGGATTGGGTCCCTGCTTTTTGCGGATGACGTGGTCCTGTTGGCTTCATCTGGTCGTGATCTCCAGCTCTCGCTTGAGCGATTCGCGGCCGAGTGTGAAGCGGCTGGGATGAGAATCAGCACCTCCAAATCTGAGACCATGGAAAAAAGGATTGTGAAGTCTATATCTTTGACTCCGTTAGTGTGAAATATATTATAAAGGCCTTGGATATTTACATAAAGACAGATAATTGTGTGGATCAACTAGTGGGTATATGGGTGCAAGCCTTTGTTTCTCGTGTCTAACTGGTCAACATCACTAAAATAAGCTAAAGGCAAGCGATCGAGAGCTGCGAACCCACTCCATCTACCATCTCAGAGTGCTTCTGACCATAAAGCTGTAAAGTTCACACCTAAAAGCTTCCTTCAAAACAGAATGTGTTTGCATGGGTGTCTGAAACTTCCAAGAAAATTCATTTCCAGAACACAGACTTTTGAAGGTCCAATTTCCTGACCAGCGTAGCGGATCTTTCTGTGTGAAGTGTGTGTCACAGCAAGCCGGAGTCTGGACCTCAGCAAAAGCAACGAAGCGATAGATGAGCATCGCTGGGAGGAAGAGACAGAAGCAGAGAGGGTGCGGCGCAGGAGGGGGCGATGCAGGGAAAAGTAAGAGACAGAAAAAGCAATCTGAGGTGAATTGAGAACAAAAATGAGGACAGCCTGTTTGATTGAGGTGATGCGACAAAGCCACAACACCTACCAATCACTGCTCTGGAGAGCTGAATACAAGCCAAACAACTTTTCCATCACCTCTTTCTGCAGCATCAGAACATCTAATCTGCTTGACAAACTATTCTCCATCTCTTCTCATCTGTCACTGAACTAAAGCTGACAGCGCTCTGGTTATTACCGGGTTACATAATAAAGGTGATCAACTAGCCACTTCCAGCTAAAGTGAATCTTTGGGTAAATCAATACTCTCTTATCTGTACAATCTTTGCTAATTCACTGCTGTGTGTTGTGTTGGTGCTGTAAGGTCACATTTATTGTTTTTTAATTGCACACTTTAAATGTTACTTCAATGCATTTCTAAGGAACTTTGAATTGATTCTGCATTTAAAAGCTTTTCTACAATTAAACCTGCTCATTTGTGCTTATAGTCCCCAGAGACCTCGTATAAGCTTTTATCTTTGCCATTTCAATTATCTTGTGTCTTGATTTGCTCATTTACTAGATTAAAATGTAGCGTAGCTTCATTCGCTGCAAAGACGCTCCCAGGCAATCAGAGACGACAACAAACTGAGATCTGCTGATCAGTATTGATAAGTTGCATTTGCAAAAACAATATAGTTGCAATATGTTACATAATTTTTAAATGTGCAACGAAATTCTTTAGCACTTAAAATTCAAGTCATGTATGACATATCCAGTTCTTGATCCAGCTAGAAACGACCACGACTGGATTTCTTCAATGACTCATTCTGATTCACAACATACATCTGATCCAGATTCAGTCTGGAGGTAAATATCATTTTCTGAAAGAGGAATGTCTCATGATGGACAGGCGACCTGTCCAACGTGTACACTGCTGCTCACCTGATGGTTGCTGGGATAGAGCACTTGGCTCTCAGACTGCAGGTTTACTGGTGGTTCCCAGAGTCTCAAAGAGGACTATGGGAGGAAGAGCTTTTAGCTATCAGGCTTCTCTCTTATGGAACCAGCTCCCACTGTGGGCTCGGGAGGCAGACTCCCTCCACACCTTTAAGGTCGAGCTGAAAACCTTCCTTTTCCATTATTCTTACAGTTAGGATATGAGCATCTCCTGAATTGGAGTCTGCATGTACGGGACCCAACTGTCCATGTTATGCTCTTTGCTCTTATAGTTATGGGTAGTCTAGCATTGGATGTAAAGTGTGCTGGGACAATATGGTTGTGAAGCGGCGCTGTACAAATGAAGCTGAAGTGAACTGAATAGGTTTCAGCTTCCCTGTGAACCAGGTTTGGATCCTGACTGGAAGAGAAAGGCTTGTGTATTTACAGGCGATGAGAAAAAAAAAAAAGCTCCACTTGAGAAGCCATTAGTTGAAAAATCTTGGAGACTTCTGGTTTATTGAGATGAGAGGAAGCTAAACCTATCGACAAATGTCAAAATTCGTTTTTCTATTTTAACTGCTGAGCATCTGCGGTTCTTGCTGAATATATCGTACACAAATTTCAGACTTTCTGCGTTCGAGCTTCTCTTTGCAACATCCAAGCTAAAAGTTAGATGTTGAGTTAGAAAGCTGCATTTTGCCATGAAACAATCTGCAGCACAGGATATTCTTTCATCCCTGCTGGGCTCCCACATCAGTACCATCATGTATTTGTTGTTGGATTGTTCAACTGTAGATCAACTTTATATCCAAGTCTGCCATTTTCTTGGTAAACATCATTTTTCCACTATTGTCGCCCGTTAATTTACTTGACTTAATAAACTGACTAATCAGAAACCCAGAAATCTGCGGTTTTAACTTTACTTGAGCAAGAAAAAACATTGTAAATTATAAAATGTATTGCTTGACAACTAGCAAGTCAACTATTGTAAATTATAGACAATAATGGACTGACTATACACTCAAAGCCAACAGATCAAAAGTTGTAATTAAGGACCAAGCAATTTTCTTGTTGGCCTAATAACATGTTCCTTATGCTGATTTTCTGTGTTTTAGCAACATTCAGACAATTTTCTGAGTATATTTGGCGGAAAAGACCAGAGTTTGAACCGACAACAAAGCTTGAAAAGCAGTAAAAGTCATACTTGAATTACTGCGGCTGAAGATTTGCAACCAATCAATTTTTTGGATGATCGCTCTGATATAAGCTGAAGGTTTAAAGATGAAAACTGGAGCAAAGCTTTCATTTTCTGTTGTGGTTCAAATGCTGCTCCAGACAGCTGACAGTAAAAACACTTCACACGCACAAACAACTGTCAACGTCAACCTTGAAACCTACTTTTCCATCAAAAAATCTCAAGTTTACACAATCAGAGGCTAATCTCTGTGCCTTCTTATTTGTAAGTTTCAGTTTTGTGACGGCTTCAGTCATTCCTGATGATTTCTGTCCCTTGATGCAACTCTTCCTTCCATGACTGCTCTGATCCGTTTGCCACAAAGCTTGGCCTTCGCAGGAGTTGAGCACTCATCAAATATTTGATGGAAAAACACGTAGAGCCTGCAGATCTACGAGTTTCTGCTGGAAAGATGAAAGTAAAAATGTAAACATCCGTACGCAAAGACGGAAATGTTTTGTTTGTTTGTTTTTGGAGCTACAAAGTGCTAGGCTACAAACATGATGACGCATTCATGGCGATTTATGGGCGTGACAGCGTCTCTTCCTCTGCCATACTTCTGATAATTTGTCAGCTGCTCCACCAGAGAAAATAAGATTGTAGGAGCCAACTAGTGCTTCGCATGTATAAGAGGAAAAGAGACGTCAACCAGCAGGTGTTTGGCTGGAGAGACAACATCGGTTCCCAACCAGACTCTGTACACAGAATTCAACTTTTCAACTTTATTTATATAGCGTCAAATCACGGCAATGCCATCTCAAGACGCTTTACAGACAGAGGGGAAAACATCTGTACATTAGTCTGTATTGCAGGGGTGTCAAACTCCAGTCCTCATGGGGCGGTATCTGGCAGATTTTTGTTGTTTTCCTCTGACAACGCAGCTGATTTAAATCAAGTGCATCCAGTAGCTTCTTGTCAATCTGTTTTTAAGTTTCGGTCAGGTGTGTTGGAGCATGGAGACAACAAAAACCTTCAGGATACCGGTCCTCGAGGACTGGAGTTCGATACCTGTGCTGTATTGGGAATAAAAAGGTTGGATAATAGATGAACCTGTCTTTGTCCAGTAACATAGACTGAGTCATGCTCGCTATTATAACATCTCTGGTGCACAAAGCAGGTTAATAGCCAGCTGGTAATGCTGTTAAAAGGACTGCTTTTGTCTTAAACTTTCCTTTTACATGGCAACGTTTTTCAAAAGTATCAAAATGCAGAACATATATCGGCTACAGTCAAATTTTATTTAAAAAAAAAAAAAAGAAAAAAAAAAGGTAAATCTGAAGTGAGGTTTGGAAACTTCTTCAAACCCGTCCTCACAGAGCGAAGCATCTCTACAGGATCTGGGTATTTTTCTTTGTGACAAATTTACACAGAGAAACTCAGTTTTGTGCATCATTGTCCTTGAGTGTCCGTCACACACACACACACACACACACACACACACACACACACACACACACACACGTTAATGAGATGCAGCTTTCATATGGCATGTTCACCTCCTGTGGAGTCGCACACATGCTACGTCCCTTCCAGAGGTGTTGTTCACTCACATTTCCATTTCTAAACCCATAACCTTCACAAGACCTTGAACTCCAACCACCTGCACACCTCTTATAGGCTTTGAAACTGTGTTTGTCTGAATATTTTCATGCAAATCACTTTCAATTTAGTTAAATGTTGTTAATTTTGGATTAATGTGAGATTCCAGATGCACGGAGGTGATGTGCAAGAATACATCGTTGCACTTTAAAGCTTTTGGATTTTTTGTTTCTGTATTCATGTAAACATGCTACAGCGAAATTTCCATGAAAAGTTTTACTGACATTGCAGCTCAGATCATCATAGGATATTTGTTTTTACCGAAGAGACAGTCTTTAGGCGATACAGACCAAAGTGGAGATGTAGGTTTACAGTTTCACAACAGTCACATAAGAAGCGTTTGTCATCTATAACAGGACAGAAAAAGTCTTATTGTAACTAGAAAGCACCTGAATCTGGTAGAAATCAACACTATTTTATATCATATTATACTTCTCAAGATTTGCAATTTAGAAAGAAATTATGAAAAGATTTTTTCTTTTTTAACATCATCACCGACAGCTCAGATTTAGACACTTATTCTCATATTTATTGACAGAAACCTGTTAAAAAAAAACTGGATAAATGTAGTGAAATGTCACTTTGGAAGCTGTAGCAACAAGAATTACAACCATAAAGACTGTCTGCGGTTTGTCATGGTAAAGTTAAGACCAGGCTCCTTTTATAAGAACTCAGACGACTGATTTGTCTTCTAACAGCTGTTACTGTGTTTGGACCCTTCCTAAGCCAATAATTAAAATATCTGAGCAGACAATGTCAAATGGAAAAACCCTTCGTCTTCAAGGAGAACATTAAAATATTGAGATTCATGATCCAACTTCTTCATCTACACTCACATTTCCACATTATGTTGCATTCACTGTACCGCTGGAAATCTAAACTCTCTTCCTCTTTTCTGTTGTCATACAACTGCAGTTCAATCAAACAATTTAATCAAACTTTATTTATGAAGCACTTTTCTAACATAAAATATGTGATTCAAAGCGCTTTACAGTTTAAAATCAAACATAAAGGAAACACACAGACAGACACTTGATACAAAAAGAGACCTCTCCCCCCCCCCCCTTTTAAATACATCTGAATGAGAGATGTAAGTGCAGACAGACTAGTGGAAACCCCATCTGAAGCGCCGTCTGCACCGGGGCGGCGCATTGGCAGTAACGCAGAGGCGCAGGCACCCAGCAGAGGCACGGCTGGAACATATCACATCATTATTAAAGGCATAATGATATGCAAATATTTTCTCCAGCATGATATAAACTAAGAATACCAAATGAAAGGTTTTAAATCAACAACCATCTTCAAGAGTTGAAATTTTAATTTGTATTCAAATTTAAATTTGTTGAGGAAAGACGACTGATAGGACAGACTAGACTTAGCGCACGTTCACGTCAGCCTTTTTTTTTTTTTTTAAATTAAACCTGAACCAGTCTGCTCGGAAAGTCTGCTTCGTTTGGGGAAATGTGAATTTCGCTAAAACAAATTCTGATTCGGACCAAAGAAGCGGACTCGTTTCGCCTACAAACGCAGGTCTCGACACATTTTAAGCGGACAGAATACAGGAAGCGGACGACAAAAAAGTCCCTTCCTGCATTAGACGTAGCATTGCATTGTGGGTAAATGCATAGAGGACTCTTAACGTGATTGCTGCCTCGTCTGTTTATGCTGCGTCCATTGTTGCAGTGTATTTCTGCAGTATACTTGTGTTGTGGAATATTTCATACTACTTTGACGCTACAGAGAGGACACAGCAGCCGATGGCAAAAGGGACCGCATTTATTAGACAGACTAACAGCTTCAGTGTGGGACAAAGTGGCCTCTCCTCAGAAGAAGCCCTCTGCTTATATTCGATCAACTCTGTAGCAATACTTCTCTGCATGTCCCAAGTTGCTAATTATACACTGTCCAAGCTGACTGCTGGTGTTGATAGAGTTTCTATGTTACTGCAACAGATATCATTGTTTAACAGGTGCAGAAGTTGACCTTGGATCAAATCTAACTTTCACACTTGCATAAGACGCAATAAAAAACCAAAACAGCGATGGTTTCATGCTCTATGTTTAACTCGCAACTGAGTTTTCTTCTTCATGTGTCCTCTCCTTTGCTAAATACTAGTGCAGCGCCACCTTTGATGGGAATGGGGATATATTATTCTAATGGTTTGTTTGACCAAAGTGCAGCGTGAACGCGATCTCGGTCTGAATGGATACACCCCCTTACAACTGAGCAGATTCCCCAATCGGACTGAGTCTAGCGGACTATCCTGATGTGAATGCACCCCTATACAACAAACCAAGAGGTACATATACACACACACACACACACACACACACACACACTCACCAAACACAAGTTAGGTGGAATGGATGTGCTAAATGAAACCAGGTAAACTGACGAACAGGAAACAAAGCCTGACAGAAAACTCAAGGAAACCAGACTAAACAACCCCAGAGAAACAAAAACCGTGATGTGGCGAAAGCTGAGCTGCACACTTTACCTTTTACAGCCAGCTGCTGTGAACATAGCTGTAAATTCAGGGTTGAAATGGGAGCTCCAGTTCTGTCCATCTGTGGCACTTTGACATAACCAGGTCCTAGATCAGGGGTGGGCAAGTCTGGTCCTCGAGGGCCGCAGTCCTGCAACAGGGAAACTCCCAACCATCGACTGTTTAAGACAGATGGACGGAGCCTTGAGCGGTTAAAAGTGAAGTCAATGTGGAAGTGCATAAAACTGCAGTTCCCCCTTCATCCACTAGGGGCTGCAAAACAGAGCAAATCCCCATAGACTCCCATGTTAAAAAGGCCAACTTCACAGCAGAAATAAACATGTTTACAGCAGAAATAAACATGTTTACAGCCTGGTTCACAAATCCATTTTAGCTTTAATAGGTCAGGTTTACCTTCATGACAACTGTGGGGGGAGGGAATTATTTTCTAACTCGTTTAAAAGTAATTCAATCTAGAAATTCGGCATAATTAAGGGGCGTGTCCTTTTGATTGACAGGTACCCGATCTCCCGCTTCAAGTCAGAAGAACGAAGAACAACCGTGGTTTTTAGCTGGTTAACAACGTGACTTAGCTTTAGCCCGCTTACCTCCGTTAGCTGGTTAGCTCCTGTTATCTCTGGGTTAGCATGGTTAGCTCTTAGCTACAGCCAGCTCGGAGTTCACTTGATGTCAATCATCCACCATGACGCTCACAGCCCCCCTCTCAGTTCTACCTCTTTGCCCATATTTGTATTTTCCTGATGCGGTGACACGCATGCCTCTGCCAAGATGGTGATGGTAGGAACCGCCCACCGAGCTTCAGTTCAGCTCTTCAGAAACCAATGGGTGACGTCACGGAGGCTCCGCCCATCTCTTTATATACAATCTATGCTCCCAACACCTGCAGGACTGCGGCCCTCGAAGACTGGAGTTGTCCACCCCGTCCTACACGCTTCATGAAAGTTTCAGCAAATTATATCAACTAGTAAAAAGAGGAGCATAATATCTCTCCTTAAGAGAATTCCAGTTTTTGCTCCACATCTCTGCATGTCAGTCAGTTGCGCAATCCTCCCAACATCTTTAAGTAATCTGAAATCAGAAGATCATTTATAAAATACAAAAATATTCCCTTTCCTTTTCTGTAAGATCGAACAGTTTCTCATTGGAGTTCCTGGAACCAGCATGCGTTCAGAATTTTAGACTTTAAAGAAAAAAACAACTTTGATCAACGTTCAGCATTGTTAAAAAAAGAAAATCATTTTCCTGACACTCCAGCCAGTAAACAAGGCAAATCAAACCTCCAGCGCACATGCAGGCGAAGATAAGTGGACGAGTTTGGCTCCACAGCCTGGTATGATGCCTGCGTTTCATTACGTCTGGTTGTTTTGCTGTGAATGACCCTTAATCCTGGTCATCCAACACTGACATGACCACAACGTCCTCACATTCCTCCATAATCAGACCAGCAGCCAGGGAATGTAAACACTCAGCCGGCCGCTGCCTGTGTGTGTGTTTATCGCCCGTTATCAACCATCCCCCTCGCCAACTGACAGAACATTAAGCTTGCTCAAGAGCAAGTTGCGTGCAGAATATTTATCAGAGCAGACGTGGCAAGTTGACCTGGAAAAACAGACAACCCATATCACTAATGTGACAAGTAAACATCTCTGATGAGGTCGTTTGTCTTCATTATTGTGATGTTTATTTAAGGAGTTTGGAAGAAATGCCCCTTTACTTCCTGCACATGTCATTATTAGCTGGGAGGACCTGGGTTATTGTGTCATCCTCTGAACTGGGGTGGAGAAGAAATGTTTAGAAAACAAGACAAAGTAGAAAATGATAGAGGGAGGGGTGATGTGGAACAAAAAAAAGGAACAAAAGATCACATTGAAATGAATAAAGCTACAAGGCTTAGAAAAGGAGTAAAAGATGGCAATAAAAAGGGGAGAAAGAGGGGGAGAGTTGAATATAAAAACAAGAGGAGAGGAGAAGAAAGTTGGGAAGCTGACAGAGGGATGTTCTGGCTGCCAGAAACTTCCATTACTGGCTAAATAAACTGATACCAGATGACTAATCGCTTCATAACTCCAGAAGGAATTTACTACAACGTGCACACATGAAAAGACAACACTGCAAGAACAAGAGGGGGGGGGGGGGGGGGGGGGGGATGATGGAGCGAAGGTGAAGGAGGGGAAAGGGTGGAGGGGTAGATAATTATTCCAGACAAACACACCTCCAGGAAATAGCCACTGATGTAAGGAATCAGAAACACACAACAGGAAATAACAGCAGGAGCAGAAATAGTTTCTGTTCAGGAAGAAAACCTGGAGAACGTCGAGCTGCCAGCAAACATACTGAGCTGCAGTTACCACAGAGGTATACTTCTGATGATGACCACTCATTCATTAGCAAATTTTCACTCAAGCACAAGGTTTCCTCCAAGCCAGGCTGGATCACCGTGGTCACTGCACATCTAACAACAACGTTCAGGATTTTGCATTTAAAATCAGCAGTAAAAGGCTCCACCTGGACACACACAGTTTATTAGATTATCAGCTGTTACGTAAACATGTTAAGCTTCATGTGTGGTATGTTATTCCACCAAATGGACCGCTGCAGTCACTGTAAAGCAAACCGTGTGCTTTGTATTGCAACATGTGGAAGTTTTGAATCTGCTGCAGTGAATGCAGTCGGTAATGGAGCTACGACAGGGTCGCAAGTTTTCTAGCAATAACTAGAAAAGTTTTTTTTTGTTTGTTTTTTTTTTAAATTTTTTAAAATTGTATTTAAAAAAAAAAAAAAAAAAAAGAATAGAGACAGAGAGAATAATTATAAAGTTAGATTTTATAATTTTATAACACATTTTATAATAAAAATATATATGTACACACACACACACACACACACACACTATTCATTTTATAATTATTTGTTGAATAAATAGGAAACAAAGGAATATAATACAATATAAGAAAATACAATATTTTTATTGATTTGGATTGACGCGTGATGGTTGCCATGGTGACAGTTGTAGTAACCTGATCTGCGACGAGGAGAAAAGTCACAGCGTCGTGTCCGAAACGGCAACAGAATGAATTCACCATCTAGTCTGCTATACAGTGTAGTGCACGAGCACACGTGTGGTAAATGAGGCGTTCAGGGATAGTGTGGACATTCGGACGATTTTCTGTGTCCGCGACCAAACTTTATGTCACATGTAGAAGCATCGCTACGACTGTTTGACCAACACCGGCACGACTCCCATAAAGCCAAGCCCTTTTATGGAAACAAAGGTTTCTTACTGGAGATGGAAGATTTGATACTTTCAAAAGAGACTTGTTTTTTTCAAACTTTCAGGAATGAATCGTAGATTTTATTCGTACCTGAACTTGTTACAAAACAGGCGGAAAAACTCGATTTCCTATCCTATCTCAATAGTTTGAATACGATGGTGTGATTCATGTGTCTACTGGCGTTGCTCAACTTTAAAGCACAAAAAGCACTGTGTGTTTCACGTGCAACATGCGTGCCAGTGTGCATTTGGCACATCAGATATAACCCAGGACTGAGGATGCAAAGCAGCACAGTTTCCCACCGTATCCATCATCAAAACATTTTCAGATGAAAGAGTGAAATGGTGCATCAAATAGCACCTTTTATGGCAGCGCTAGCGTAGCCCTTTTGCACTGAAGTTGTTTTAGTGCTGATTCAGAGCCAGAGCCTAATCACGACCCACTTTCAGCCTTTGAACTCCTCCTGGTCAGAAACTGGTTGCAGAGCAGCACCAACTCTCTGCTGTCTTACATCTAAGGACTGCTTAACATCAAGGGCTATGTGCAGGATTGTGGGAGGAATGACAGCCAGAGTAACAGCCAGCAGGCCTATTACATACTTTGGATGTTGGGTAATACTGACATGATTTTTTTTTTCCCTTTAAGCCCACAAGGTCGCCATTAGACTCATTTTTCATTTAACTATTCAGGCCAGTAACTGTGAAAACTGCCTTATGTGCTGTACAGACTGGCTGTTGCTATCTTGGTTGTACTTGTAAAAGCTATTTAATATTTTATTATGAATACAAATTTTAAAAAAGTCTATCCAAAATAACCTTTATGAAACCAGTTTGCACCATCAGCAGGTTTGAAACACTGACTGGCACGTACATGTGACAGAAGAAGGAGGGAGTTTTTGTGGATGTAAACCAGAGCAGAAGCAGAAGCTAAAACATCCCACATCACATTAAAACTCAGGATTCCACACAAGCTGAGACAAATAAGCAGAAACTGGAAGTTTATCATGGATTTTCAGCTGCAGTTACACTTATAATGTCTCTACGATATAAGATTCGTAGCTCGGGTGGCCAGATGTCACGCTTTGTGCGGGATAATCCCGCATTTCTATTACTTTTCACACGTCCCACAAAACGGGGCGCTGTCCTGCATCGTTATGACCAGGCTTCACTTCTGTGAAGGGGAAAAAAAGAAAAAACTAAACTAAACTGGCTTTTTCTAATTGTGTGAGGCAAAAGATTTGACGGCTGTCACATCAGACCGCCTGCTGATTGGAGTTACACTCATGTCAATCAAACTAGGAGGCGGGACTTAATGCACATCTAGGATACACCGGTGCACCCACTGAGGAAAACCAATAAATAAAAATACACTGATTGATCATGGAGGACAGGGAGATGACCGCAGCGAAGAAGAAAAGAAAGTTTTGTTCCAACAAAGACTGGGAAAGCAGATATTCCTGGGTTAAACCTGTTCCAGAAGACAGAGGGTTTGTCAGTCATTTTTCCGTGTCACGCGGCGGGGAATATGACGTGAAAACGGCACACAAAAAAACCCCCCAAAAAAATCAGTCAAAAAAGCACAACTCAGAGGGAGGCTTTATGACCACAGATTTGTTATGTTTGGATCTTTTTTTAACCAAAGAGCGGAAGAGAAACTTCGTCATGGCAGAGTGGAATCTCACCTTGTCCCACATTTTCAGTCTTTGTCCCACATTTGGTGAGAGAAGATCTGGTCACCCTATACGTAGCATAACGAATACGGAAAGCATTTTAATAAACATGAGGTCCATTCAATATGGAAGACAGAACCCTCCACACTTCCTGTAAGTCTGTAGGGTCTCGCAGGTGAATCAGTATTCAGGTTGTAAAGTCAGCCATCATCGAGTCCAGTCTCCCTTCAGGCACATTTTCAAGCACAAACCGTGTGAACTGGACAGAAAGGCGTGGCCGTGCTCGGCTTTATTTTTAAATGCTGACAGTAAGTGGGCGTGAGCTAAACTGGGTGTAAACTGAAATCTGGCAGGGAGCAGTCAGATAATGTTGCAATGGGTTTGAAGGAAAACAAGGCAGCCACCCTGAACTGTGGTGATTCGCAGAAATGATGGAGCTCAGTTGCAGCTCTCTGGCCAATGACAAAGCATAGAAATCCTGCAAATATGAACAAGCAGCAGAATTAAGTAGGAGTCCGTGACATTCTGTGTAAACTAGAAGAGATTGAAAACAACTGAGTTGCTGCTAAACATCCTATTTTCCAAAGCTTTGCAAGCGTTTGCATTTTCAATGGTTCTAATTTCAATACAACTTATAAAAGATCAAAAGTTGCAGCACACACCTGCAGACGATCAAATCCATGACACTAACACTGTAGCAGACCCCCCGACTCAAGGATGAGACTTCACTGATGATTTTTTAGGTTTAATGGCAGTAAACCTGCAAATTCACCGTAAGAGCTGGGAAATATACAGAAAAGACATTTAAATAACAATCCGACTCTTACATCCTTTACAATAAATTTAAAACTGGCAGTAAACTCAAAATTGATTTATGTGGCAATATAAACATCCAAATAGTCCCGTTATAAACATATTAAACATACCTTGTTCCTCTAACACGAGGGCTGCTATTCATCAAAATATAAGACGACTATATGTTCTTCTGTAAAACTAACATTTTTAGTCTTTTTAGTTGCCGTTAACTACGCTCGCACCACCACAACTGATGGGCGGAAGTACCTTCAAAATAAAAGCGTTGACAGAACGTTAAAAGTAGCAAGTGCAAAAATAAAATATTACCTTAAAAGAAATTACTTGTGGTTATTTACAAGCACAGTTTTAATAATAAAGATGTCACTAAGATGATTCCTGACTTGAAATTAGGATTTATCAAGCCAGCAAATGCAACACAACCCTGGTCAGGTTTACTCTGCAGAACACAACTCTGTTGGCTTTTGGCATCATTTTCTATATTTAGCAGCTATTATTTGCTGTCAAAACAGCAACTTTGTGGTACATGTGCACATTTTCTGTTGGGAAAATTCCAGTTTCACTGCTGAAACAAAAAACATTTCAACTCTTTAATAGGCCAACATGTAAGTTTGTATCACTTTGTGGTTAAATTCTGATATTGGTCTTCTGTCTCTAATGTGGCAGAAGATTATACTATAACAATTTTGACAAACCACATGGTAATAAAAAAGTAAATATTGGGGGTTTGACGTTTTGCTTTTGTCCCGACTATTTGATTCAGAATATTTGGATGCTGATTTATTTTAAATTGCAATTCTCACATCTCTGCGACAGAACTAATTTTTGTAGATTAATAACAAAAAATGTACAAAACTTTTACACTCGTCATTTTTCTTAATAAAAATGACAGAAGTTTTCTGGATAATTTTTATTTATTTGAAAAGAAAAAAAAAAAGGTTTTAAGATTGTAAAGGGAAAAAAAATCCCTTTATTCGATTTTTTTTATTCTGTTTCCCACCCCTAGTAAACAGCCCCCCACCCCCACAAAAAGAAAAAAAAATCTTAATTGTGTTTAAATTCCAAATAAAGACCCCATATTTAAAGAAAAGCTTCTTTATGGGTTGAGCATTAAAGGGTTAAACAAGCAATAACAATAAAAACGCCTTCAGCTTTTTTTTTCCCCTTTAAGAGAAGAGTTTTTCTTTAGTTCTTCACACTGCATCACCTCTTCATTTTGGTACTTATTCACCTAATATTCCATCCTAAGATGAACCAAAAGAGCTTTAATATTCCTGAATCCTTTCCTGAAACTCATTCTAATCCACCAAGTCTGCAAATTATCTGCAGAACTGAAAGATTTAAGCATTTTAGAAAGACTAGTTTGTTATTTCAACTAAAGTAATCCCACCAGTTAAAGTTGTTTATAACGGCATTTAACTACTTTCCTCCCCTGAACTCCTCTTTCCATATTTAATTTAAGTTTATTAACCTCATGCGGCCTCCCAAACATTACAGAATCACTCGGATCACGTTTCTCCTCGATTTTCTGGCTTGTTGCCATTGCCATGATCCTTGTAGGCTGGAATCCACATGCAGATGTGAAGCAGATGTTTGTCCAGTCAGAATGATATCAGTAAATTAGATGTGCAACCAATTAGTCAACCTGCGTCCAGCACGCTGTTATGCAAGACCAACATTTCAGCAGAGCTTAATGCACGACGACAGGCTGCATATCTGTAAAAGACATGAAGTCTAACAAGAAATTACACACACAAACACAGCCGAAGCGGAGACTTAATGTCACGACCTTCCCACAACCCACTGCTTCGTTTACAACCTGCCAGTAATCCCAGCTGAAAAGCACAGAAACACACGTCACACACAATCAGCGAATCTGAAGTGCTGAAACAACGTGAAAACAGATTTCATGTCAGTTCAACAGCAGATCGAGTCAGAATTGTGTTCATATTTGCTTAAAAACCCAACATTTGGTTTCATTTAGCAGTCACAGTGTGACTGATAGCTCCGTCTCCAGGAAAACAAACCAGCTCATGTACAAATCTGACCTTTGTCAAGACAAGCGGTTCTCTTTTTACTTTAATATTAGCTCCTAGAAAACACAAGTCTGTTGAGGCTGAAGCTTGTTCCGTCCTCCACAGGAAGCCAGAGCTTTGTTCCTGGTTTCAAGGTTGCAAAAAACACAAAAAATAAGTTTTTCATTTGGTCAATTCATCTTACTGAGAAGCTTTGTCTGCAACGGGGCAGGGATCACCGTGGGGGTGTGTCGGTGTCTTTTAGCCATCTGTTTAAATGTTGTAAAATTGTTGGTGATTTCTCACCACCTTGATCAGCTGTTTTATTAAAAACAGTCTGAGATGTGAAAGCAGCAACCGTCTGCTTCTGTATGTTAACCACGCCCACATGAAATGTCTGACCAATCACACAAAACGCCTTGGATCACCAGAAGAAGAAAGTTCTGCCAGCCAGTGCTGAGATCAGTCTTCAGCCGCGAGGACAAAATGACGTCCCTTTCTTCTCCGGGACTCAAGAAGAAGAAAAAAAAGGTTTTCTTCTTGCGGAGTCTGCCGCAGGGTTATGGCCTGAGCAAACCAGTTATTCCCTTTTGGAAATAAGCATCACTGCATTTCCACCAATAACCCCAAACAGGGAGAAAACTGCATGACACTAAAGTGGTGCTATGATGGTATTTGGAGTTTTCTGAGCTTTCTACAGTGTTACAGTGTTGAATCCTCATCAGACATGTGAACGACACTGTTTTTTATCACCTAAACGCATGTTTGAGTTTGAGTTCCAGCACTCTCTCCGTTCGGTTTCCATGGCGACGAAAAACGTGTTGTTTTAGAGAGTTTTTTTCTACGTGGAAATCCTTGTGACGTCCCGGGGGATAAGGTTCGGTGATTGGTTACCTTCTGCTGGTTAACAAGGGCATGTACAAATACACCAGGCGGGTGGAAAACGTGGGATAAAGTTATTTCCAACGATGGCTGGTGAGTTTACCAAAGAGACATCCTGCTGCATTCGTTGCTGTGGGTTGCTGTTTTCCACTTCGTTTTCAGGGTCTGATTCAGGTTCCAACATGTAGGGCTGTATGCTATGTGTTGACATTGTATTTTGTTTTTTTTATTGAGTTCATATGAGCCTAATCCTTCTGTTTATGAGATGTTACAATGACGGTGAAAGCAGGTGCGGTGCGCGCTCCCGATGTAGTGCAGTGGTGGGAGGCGGGGCTTAATGCAGAAGAGTCTCAATCCACTCATTTTGCCCGCAGGCTGATCTGACAGCCTACAGAGAGGGTCGGTCTGAAGTAAATAAAGCCATTTGTGGCGATAACTCCATCAATCCCAGCCCTTCTGGTCTCAGAAATAAAAATAAAATCATCCTACAGCCATTCAACGCTGTAGGATGATTTGTTTATTCAGGAAGATTTCAGATTGGTCTGTAAGCTGCTGCATGTGGTGTGAAAACATCCTCACCAGTAAAAATCCTGCAAACAAGAGAATGGTTTCCTTCCAAATAAAATCAGGAGTTTTAATCCAGTACGGCACAGGAGGGGTTAAACAGCTTGCTAAGCTGATAGCCTGTTAGCATTTATTTTACTTCATGCATCTCGCTTTCTGTCACACTCTCGTCTCTTTCCACAAGGACTTTCCAAGAATATATCTTCAGCCAGATAATTTAACGTCAGAGGCTTAAGTTTGGTAATATTCTACAGAAATCAGATTTAAGATGCCCGAAGATGATAAAATCTGACTAAATAAACATCCATCCATTCATTATCCTAACCTGATGAAGGGTCGTGGGGAAGCTGGAGCCTATCCCAGCAGCCTTTAGGTGAAAGGCAGGGGACACCCTGGACAGCTCGCCAGGCCATCGCAGACTAAAACATCCATGAGCAGAAAGAACATGCCAGAACGTCTCAAAATGTTGCTTAAAAAAAGACACAAAAAAAAAAAAACATTGTCTGTTACAGCAAACCAGTTATGTAGTATAAAGCTGACATCTGATAGCTGTCTTGTACA
Organism: Telmatherina bonti; assembly: GCF_933228915.1. Lineage (NCBI taxonomy): Eukaryota > Metazoa > Chordata > Actinopteri > Atheriniformes > Telmatherinidae > Telmatherina > Telmatherina bonti. The sequence continues at coordinate 24,179,056 of NC_136632.1, read as the reverse complement.
AAACAATAAAGAAAATTGTTAAGACAACAATAAGATTAATCTGCGATAGACCATCTGCAGGAAAGTCTACTTCTCCACCTGCACAAATCTGGATTTACATCAGACTGTTCAACAGAAACAATACACCGTTACTTTACTGCAGCATCGCACATTGATGCAGTTGTTCAGAACATAACAATCGCAAGCATCTATTTGTGTGCACAGATTGTGTATTAAATGCATAATTAAGAAATGTACAAGCATGTTTATTAACCCATGTATGGATTCACAGATGATCCTTTTCCTCAACTGACCAGAGCTTCAATCATGAAAACAACCACGAGCTGCTGGTTATTTATTTGGCTTATCTGTTTTTATTAACATGCATCTTTTCTGCCTTTACACACATTATGTTTTGAACCTACAGACTAATATTCTGAGTGACCACATCAATGTAGTTTTGTAATCCTAGCTGCAAATTCATATCTGTAAATATGACAATAAAGCTACTTTACTTTGAATACAAAAAAAGACAAATATAAGTCATTCAGAAGTCCAAGCACACACATGATTCAGTATATTAACCACTAAAAATAACCAAAGCTGCCAAAATCAAGAAGATTGTGTCGGAAAAAGCAACAAAGACGCAACAGCGCTAAACTGCAACATATATTATTAAACGCATCACACGCTAGCCCAGAAACACAATAATCAAACAAAAGTTTGAACTACGCTCTAAATATGTTGATAAACACAATGAAAGGAAAAAAAATGTTTTGTTCCTGTATTATTAAACAGATTTTCACAGCATTTTCCAAAATGCATCAATGTTTCATGATATTACCTTCTCTGTTTGGTTTTTATGTCGTCTGCATTCTTGATTTTTCTTAATGTTATTTTTATCTGTTACTGCAGATGGAACTTATTCTACCTACATTATGATGCGCAGCCCTATCCAAACAACATATTTGCTAAAATGTCATTTTCTAAATGTTATTTTCTAGTTTTATTTGCTAACGTGTTACAACTCTTCTGCTGATGTTCCACAATAAAAGCAGCGCTACTCTTATTTAAATGTTTCCAATTATAATTTGTCAAAGGTTATGTTACACCCCGTAACCTGCTTTAAATACAAAACATGTGCATGAGACGCTGAGGTTGAATTAAATCAAGCATAAAGCGAAGCAGGTCGATAAAAGTGACATAAAAAACGAGTGACTACAACATGGAAATAACTTCTTTCTCCACAAGCTGTGAACGTTTGTGTCATCGCGTCGAGATAAAACCAAAAAGGAAATCTGAGGAGGTGAAAAGGAGCTGAGAAGGAAAGGAGGAGGCCACGAAGCCAAACAGGGTCAATCACACGAGGAAATGAAACACAGCGACAAGAAAACTAACTTCTGCTTGAGTCACATTAAAAACTCTGAACTGACTTCAGAACAAGCAGCTTTGTGGAGCAGGTCGGTTCTTTGTCACAGCTGTGAAGCTGATCCACAGTTTTCTGACAGTTTTCACGTCTTACATTTCAGTTTTTTATCATTAAGTTGTCCATGAAACAAAAGTTCTTACTGGTACCAGTTTAAAAATCTGAATTAGGCGTCATCTCTGCAAAAAGCTGCTTTATGACATGTAGCTTGAAGCACAATCCACCAAAATCTACTTTATTCTCCATATTTATCATGATTTTAACAGTTTAAGCCTTTTGTTTACAGGACGGAAGCAGGATGACCCATCTGATGCGTTTCATACTCAACTATCCACCGATATTCTGATCAGCACTTCTCACCAGTGAACATATACACTGGGATTTATTAGGACTCATATTGTACCTGGCATCAGCAAGTACTCAAATGTTTGTACTTTAACTTAGTTTGATCAAATACGGTATCCGTGCATCCATAATCGCTATACATAAAGACACAATGAGAGTTTAACAAAACACAAATATGTGACTTTTGTCCAAATGAGCACTTTCCTTTCAGATTTTTCAGCTTTTATTTTAGGCTTTTTGTTTGTAAAAAGGATCACTTCAATGAAGCACCTGACCAGAATCTTAAAAGTTCCCAGTTCAGGCACTTTATGCTTCCATTTCTCATCGAAGCAACGCTTGTCTTATAAATAACCTAAATGTTTATCAGCCTGCAATAAGGAACAATCACAAGGATAAGTAAAAACAAAAGCAATCATTATACGCAGCTCCTTTTAGCAGAAGTGAAAGCCGGTTAATATTTGAGGGGGCTGCAAGCACAGCTAATCAGATTTGCAGGTATTCACCACCACGGCAAAACAGGCTTTGTTTGTTTCCTGCAGATTAAAGTTTCACACAGCTGTATAATCCTTTTAGCATTCATAAAATGGGTCATAAAATGAACTGAAAGACATGAGATGAAGTGGTGGAGGAAGAGGCAGTAAACTGCAGCCAGGAAGGTGGGTGTTTAAACGTCTGGTCTGAAGAAACTTGACGATCCAGAGCTCAGAGGAGGTGAAAAGTGTGAAAACGAAGAAGATGCGGGATGAAAAGGACCACATAGTCTCAATATGATGCTTTCCTGAGCTCCTCTTTCGAACTGTAACTATTACAACCAAGGTCCCACAAATAAAAAAAAGCAGGTTTAACCCTAAAGATGGGATTTTAGAGGGAAAATGTGGGGAAAAGCAAGAGGTGATCACTTTTCTGAAACATCAGCTGATGCATAAAACAGTGAAGCTGATTCGAATAAAAACAGATGGAAAGTTACAAACACACACTGATGGAGCCAGTCTGTGTTTGTGGATCAGAAATACTGTTGATGGTGAAGAAACAGTTCCAGTTTCTGTTTCCTCCCACTGCTGAGGCCAAACGGGAATCACTTGACAAACATTCCTGAGTCCCGAACAGCAAGCGGACTGCTCGCCCAGATTTACCGCAGGAAGAAACTGTCCTCTCACACAATTAGCTGCTTAAACCTTCAAAAGGCAGGCAAGACAAACAGAAGTGCAGCAGAAACGGCATTCAGAACCGGAAAATCAGGATGCCAGCAGCTGTACGAAGGATATATGTTCAGGTCAGCCTGCGGACAGATACCATGTTACACAAGTTCATATTTATCTGGTCTAAAAAAAAAAAAAACATGAAAAAAAACTAACATTTAACAGACATTTTCATTCATTTAGAAAATTTAAGGCAACACTGGCTTGAAAAAAACCAAAACATTTTGTGTTTGCAAAGTTTGGAGCTGCACTTTATTATTGAATTATTATATAATTTATTTTAGCAAGACACTCACTGACTTTAAATAAAAGGTGACAACGTCTCATTTTCTGGCAATCAACTCAAAGATTCGCACCAGAAATATTATATATTTCTGTTCAGGCACACCTCTCTGTACAGGTATACCTACAGTTGAAATCATCATGAATTATTTCATTATTTACCCGTTTTTATATTCTATATTTATTCCTTTATTCTACGCCTTTGTAGCTTTTTTCCTCTGTGTGTTTTTGCTGCAGTTGCGTCGTAAATTTCCCGCTGTTGGACAAACAAAGAAAGCTTGAAAAAGACAACATGTAAAGCCGAGAAATAAAAACAGTCCGCACATTCATTGAAACACCTTTAAACGTCTCCAACATGCTGTGCAGATTGCAAATGTGGTTCAAGGCAGTAAAACCGAAACGCTGACTGACTCGCTCATCTTTACCTTCTAATTATTTCGCTTTATTCTTGTGATCACTTTTTCCATCTCGTTAGCAAAATGCTACAAGATGGAGGTGATGAGGATGACAGTCATTCATCTTATGAATAAAAACCTTATCTTGTTCCAAAGTTGAGTTCCCACAGCTTCACAAATGAAGAAAAATAAAAGGAGGGACTAATTTACAATAAGCACACTCCGTCTGTAATCAGCAGTGTGTGTGTGTGTGTGTGTGTGTGTGTGTGTTGGTGACTACCATCCCTGCATGAACTGTGGCGTGGTGATTGTGTGATAAAAACACTAAATAGTGCTCAGACTTACAATGAAGGAGGCTCACAGGAGACCCTTCCATCCTGGAAGACAAAATAAATTATTTTAATTAAATTACAAAAAAAAAAAAAAAACAGCAAAGTGACTGAAAGTTTGGCACAAAAAGAGAAATGAAATTCGACTGAGCAGGCTGAGATCTGACAAAGTGTTGGACAGAAGTGTGAAAAGACAAACGAGAGCAGGAAAAGGTTGCGGTTTGAGGTTTCCTGTGGCAGAGAAGAGAAGTCAAACTGCAGCCGTGGGTAAACATACGTCCACATATCCGTCATTTTCTCACCACCTGTGTCTCCACAAGCTCTGTGAAGAGGAAAGAAGACGTGTGACCTCAGACCACATGTGGAGAGACTGCCCTCCACACACTCATTCACACCCAAATGTCACCATGTGTGCATCTCGGTCGCGCTGCATTTGCTGTGTGATGATGCACACCCGCTCAACTTAGAGCACAAAGCGTTAACGAGACGTGCACTTTCAGCAAAGCTTCAGGCATTTCCACGTCTGTTTACACAACAACTACGTATTTACCAAAACCTGGTCTTCAGACTGGAAGAAAAGATGTGAGAATCCTCAACTTCAGAGCAGCGCCTTTTTATTTAACGGATTATTTTATACGTATAAATTACTGTTTCAATCATTTCCACTCCGACCAATCCAGGCAGATGGCTGCCGTCCTGCTTGAGGTTTTCCTTCCTGTTAACACAGTTTTCTTTTCCACCGTCGCCTTATGCATGTTCAGGATTGGATCCGAGTCAAGAGTCGATATAATCTGTTGGTTTTCCTTTGCTAGACTATTTATTATGAATTAGGTTAAATTGATGTGGCTGTAAATTCACTGAGACGACATTGTTGTCAAGTCATTCATTCATTTTCTTAACTGCTTGTTCCAATTAAGGGTCGCAGAAAGCTGGATCTTATCCCAGCAGTCATCGAGTGTAGTGTCACTTTACAGATAAATCGGAATGGAATTATTTCCAACATGTAAGAAGTGATGGTTTTTCTTTCAAGCTAATCATCAAACATCCAACAGGACCGATCACAGTTCCCGTCCTAAAAGCACAATTAATTGTCATTTAGCAGCTCGTGTGGTTTAGCGTTAGCATTCTGCAGCTTTTGCAACATAAATTGGAAACTGAAAACAAACACCCATGAATAAGGACAAGCTTGTTCCATCCTCTACGAGAAGCAAGAACTGAGTTCCTGCTCTCGAGGCTGCAAGAACAAGATAAAACGTCTTGTTTTTCAGGTCCATCCATCCTCCAGGAGAAGCAGGTCTGCAGCGGGGAGGGGTCACTGCAATGTCTGCTTTATGTGCCATGAACCCGGTTGTTACCTCCACTTAGGAGGTGATGTTTTTCCCCGGCGTCTTTGTACTCAAGATAACTTAAAAGGTTACGGAGGGATTTTTATAAAAATTTCAAGAGTTGTTGGAAATGTAAAAATGAAAAACTGATTAAATTCTGGTGGTGATCCGGATCACCGTTTGGATCCAGGAATGTTTGAAAAGGATTCTTTAACATCGTGCTTGGTGGAGGTTTCTGCGATTGCTTTTCTAGTTTCATATTTAACGAACAACTTCGCCCGCGGCAGGGCAAGTCGTGCACGCGGCAGGGCGGGTCGTGCACGCGGCAGGGCGGGTCGTGCACGCGGCAGGGTCCGAGTGTTTTAACCCCACATGTAAAAATGTTCGTACTTTCCTCGATCAGCTGTTTTATCAAAACAATCCGTTTTACCTGCAACAGTAAAAACGCGAAGCAGCAACTCCGCTTCCTGCTTTCTCCGTGTTAACCACGCCCACCTCACATGGCCGACCAATCACACGATACTCCTCAGAGCCCCGCAAGAAAAAAGTTCTGCCAGCCCGACGTGTCGAGAACTGTCTTCAAACGCATCGGCGGGAACAAAATGACGTCATTTTCTTCTCGGAGCCTCGAGAACAAGAACAAAGTTCTGGCTTCTGGTGGAGGATGGAACGAGCTTTAGACTGCATCAACGTACAAAAAGCTCAAAGTACAAACGCCTTTATTGTCCTGGACAACAAGACAACAAGGCAACTCTGAGGCAAGGTAGTCCAACCATGTTGTGTAATTTTAAAAGAATAAAATCAAAACGAGCACAGACAAAACAAATTAGCATAAAAATAAATAAACAGTATTATGTTCAGAGCGAATGCGCTCTAAAAGCGCCGTATACTGAATACTGGTACGCGTAGAACGATACAGATTCAGTTATCAACAAGACAACATCATCATTCCAAGATATTTTCTAAGATGCAGTTGTTTGGAGCTTTTACTTTTCACACAGCTCGACTTTATTTTATAACTTGTAACTAAGTTCTGAAAATATTTGGTGTTAGACTGAGTGGTTTGTTTACAGACCGTTTTAATCTTATTTTTTTTGTTTTCTTTGACATTTCAGGAGAATTTTAAGCAGAGAACAGACTGTCAGTGTTTACTTTTGTTAAATTAACATGTTTAACTCGATGCTTGAGCAAAATAAAAACCTAAGTTAAAAAGTGATTGTTTTGAGTAAACATGAAATATCGTCTCAAATTAAAATCAATTACTCCGGTCAGTGTGCCTTTTTTTTTTATTATTGGTTTCTACTTACTATTTATTTAGTTTGTTTTATTGTTTTAATTCAGTATTCCTTTTATGACCTCTTGTTTTTTTGTGTTATTTATTTGCATTTGAATTGTTTGATTCTGTTTTTATTTTGGCCGATTGTGTTTTTATTTAGCACTTTGTTTCAACTCTGGTTGTTTTAAAGGGCTTTATAAATAAAGTTGAGTTGAATTGAAACCAGATATTATGGCAGAAATTCTGGACGCAGGGTCATGGTGAGAGGCGGGATAAAGGGGGGAAACATGCTAGAAGACAAGCATCCCCTGTCAATCATCATGATTATTTTAACACCAGCAAACAAGTAGAGCAGTGCAAAGCAGAAAAATTGCAAAAGCAAGTTATGTGTAAATCTTAAATACAAACTGGCCGAACTATCCAATGGGCATTATGGGCACGGGCTCAGGGGCCCACACCATATCGGGGCCCACGTAGGCCAAACACCAATGTAAATAAAAGCCAGAGAGTTACACCACAGTGTCTAGCGTCTTGCTATTGGTACCACTGGCTGAGAGATGTTAGAAATGTCATTTCACAATTTCCACAATGTTGTGGTGTGGAACGGGGCCCCTGGAACACACTGGGCCCAGGAGCCTGTGCACCTTTAATCCGGCCCTGCTGCGAGCTAAACCTGGGTGCTTTAGAAGAATTTCCTCCTCAAACTACACCGCAGTTAACGGCAGTATTTATGAGAGTAGTTTTCAGTCGACAACACATGGTTTTAATTACAGGCCACACAAGGAGACCGAGTCACCTCTAAACGCGCTGAATGGCAGCAGTCTGTTGCTGGGATTTGGAGGAGACATTTGGTTTTCTGCTTTAGTCACAAGTCAAATTTGTATCCTCAGATCTTGTAAACATTCAGTTTTTTCTGAGTGAAAAAGTTCCTGACAAAAATATCAATGTTACAACCGCATGCTACCTTTCTTAGAAACTGAAAATACCCTCAAGGCACTGACCACAACACTGCAATTCAATACTGGGAATTCCCACAGCAGAACATGACATCCATGTTTCTAGATTCCCTCCACACAGAAATCCCCACTAAGAAGGAGAAAACTGAAAGTACATCCTCACACTGGTTTTAGATATGCTAATTATTTCTTTCATCTACATGATAATGTTTGTTTTTGTTCATTTCTGGAAAATTTAATTTGATTAAAAGTTTCACCTTTTCACAGAAACACTTGCTTTTGTTCGATCTTTTAAAGTAAAAGACAACGGCGTGTCCGCATAAGAGGAAGAGCCTTGTCTGAGCTTCACCTTGCTATTGTTCTTAAAGTTCACTTTATTATCCAGAAGTACAACAGGAGATTTATAGGATGCAACAACCTCTGTCTGCTGATCCTTACAGACTCAGGAGAGATCATCCTTTCCTCTGAAATTAAGGTCTTTTGTCTTTTACACACTGACTTTCAGAAAGTCATCTTTAGCAGCTTACAAAATATTCCACTTTCTTTTCTTTATAAACATATAATTACAGACATGTTTAACTGCAGCAGAAAACCAAAAAAATACATTCTCCTGCTGCAGATCCTAAATAAAGCAACAAAGAAGCCTTTGTTGACCTTAGCATGTAGGAACAACTCAAACTACCACCGTAAAGTAAAACATATAAACATGTCATTAAGGATTAAGTGTTTTACAATCATCCAAAAACACCAGAAGTAGAAGAAGAATATTTTTGGCATTTTTAACTTCTTCTATCTCTGCCAATGAAGATTAAACTCACCAAAAGTAAACACTTAAATCCAGGTTAAAAGCATCTATTTTCTCATGTGCATATGCACGACATCTGCACAATAACTTTAAATCAATCTTGCTATTTTAACCGAATTTATGATCTTATTGTGATTTTGCTATTTGTTGTTGTTTTATGCTTATTTATACCATCTGTAATGCTTTTGTTGTTTCATGTGAGGAACTTTGAATGGTCTTGTACATGAAAAGTGCTGTACAATAAACTTTTCTTGCCTTTTTCTGGCACTTTCTGGTGATTTCTGTCATCATTTTCCAGTTTCTCTTCTCTGTTATCTCTTTTATGTTTATTCTTTTGCTATTATTATTGACGGTTAAAGAGAGAAAAGATTACTATAGAAGCTTTATTGCGCAACATGGGGTTGGGAGTGTGCCAGTATGTGTGTGAATGAGAATGTTTCTATTTGTATTAAATGTTGTGTTATTATATGTAAAGCACTTTGAGCTGCTTCTTGTATGAAAGGTGTAATATAAATCAACTTTGATTTGATTTGATTGTCTGGTTTGTTCATTTCGCCAGCTAGGCTACACAACTACAAACTGCCCCCATGATTTCTGGTGGTATTACTCTGTCCGCATCGAGTGACAGATCCTGAAAATGCACCACATCATGCGAGTGCCAAAGGCAGAAGACTCCCCATCCGTCTGCGTATTGATCTTCTGTGCTGAGCAACTCTAAGCTGGAAACTGTTGGTTATGAATTAAATAAATTGAAGAGTTGGTTTGATGCGAACAAATTAACGTTAAATTTAAATAAAACTAAATATATAAATATTTGGGAATAGACCAAATCAACATCAATAAGACACTTGTGATAGATGACACAGAACTTGAAAAAGTCTCAGAAATAAAATTCCTTGGTGTGATGATAGATTAAAGACTAAGTTGGAAGAAACATATAAACTAAATTAAGTCAAAATCTGTAAAATCATTTCAGTTCTTTATAAAGTTAAATATTTTTTAAATCAGTCATCATTGTTTATTTTGTATTGTTCCTTCATACAACCATATATGACATATTGTGTTGAAGTCTGGGGGAACACATACAGGACAACATTAAACTCTGTCTTTCTTATTTAAAAAAAAAAAAAAAAAAGCCATAAGAATAAAACAAATTCCGTCCCACAGCCAACAACAAATTCTCTATTCATTAAAGTGAAAGTATTGACATTTGAGGACCTATTAAAATTTAAGACACTTCAAAGTATGTACAAAGTCAAAAATGATCAATAACCCAGCAGCACCCAAAAGCTTTTCCAGGTAAGAGAGAGTATATTTGGCCTGAGAGGAACATCCATGTTAAAAAAAACCAGCTGTGAGAAGAAATGCTAAACTCCATTGTGTTTCAAGTGGAGTTCAGCTCTGGAACAGCTGCAGTAAAGAAATAAAATCATGTCAATCAATAGGAAAATTTAAACAAATGATAAAAGATTACAATTAAAAGTTTTGAGGCAAATAAGGTTATTTTTTGAAAGCAATGTATGTTGAATTGTATGATTTATTGTGTGTATTACGACTGTATACTGTTTCATTGTAATGGAATTTAATGTATATTACTGGATTTTTCATGCTGTAAAAATTTTACGGTGTCATTGATAAGGAGGTTTTGGACTAGATAAGTGTCCAACTTCTTCCAAAACCCTTTTTCGAACTTAAGAAGCTTATTTTATTCATTGTTTGTTGTAACCAATATTTGTTCTTATGAAGTCCTTTCAAGTTTTTTTTAGGTCAAAATGAATAAAATAAAAAAATTAATGGGCATTTCAGACTAAAAGCGGTCAGAATCTTTATAAACTAAGTCATTCTTTAAGGATTTTGTTCAAGCTGTGACAAGGTGCCCAGAATCAGCTTCTCTCGCTGAGATCATGTCAAATTCTGCTTTTTTAAAAACACTTCTAAGTCATGAATTTGGTTCTGGACGACCTGATAAAGAAAACTTTAATGCAAGTCTTTAAAACTCTTACAAACTAAATAAATAAAAGTATTTTTGCTTGATTAAGTTCTGCTGTGACAAAGCATCTAGATGCCCAAAATAAGCTTTTCTCACTGAGGTAATTCTTTTAACATAGCACGTGTAATTGTTTTTTTAAATCCGTTTTTGTGCGTTAATTATACAGATTAATTTCTTTGTATTAACATGTTCATTTGCCAGGCCTGCTTTATTTTGTTTTCCTTGGTATCAGTTCTATAGTATCACAACATCAATGTCACTGTGTGCACGCTCAGGATTGGCTCCAAGTCGACGCCATCTTGTCGGTTTCTCTTATCTGGACTATTTATTATGAATTGCTGTGTCTGCAAAGTGTCTTGAGATGATGTTGTGAAGTGGCACCGTACAAATAAAGCCAAATTAAAATGGAACAACAACATACCAATTACGAGTACCGGACTGATAGCAGGTAGCAGTGCACTTCAAGGAAAAATGGCTGCTAAGTTTGCAGTTATTTGGTAATCTTGTTCCCAGAAAATCCAAAAATCTTCATTTTGTTTCTGGGAAACAAGTTTTTATTCACTCACAAAGATAAAAATCAAGAGTTTTAAAGCAGATGCTGTGTGTTAAGCTGCAAAGCTGGATCCTTGAGTTTCCTTGAAACTAGATATGTCTTTTTTTTTTTTTTTTTAGTTCCACTCTCCTGGTTTATTATGAAGACATTGTCATAGTGCATAAAAATAAATCATTAATTACATTAAATATACATTCAGATAAAAGAAAAAGCTAAAGTTTTATACTGATGTGAAGAAATGTTGGTTTAAAGATGAAAAAGCTTCAGCTAACAGGAAGCTCTGCTTTTATCTGCCTCACCTATCTGAACAAACAGAATGTGGCCAAGGCCACATCACACACACTTACCTGCCTCTGCGTCAACAGCAAACAACCTTTGGACACTCCCTAACAGCCTAAATACATAATGTACTCATAAACCACTGCTAATGTACAGAAAAAACTGTCAAAATGGACGCAGAAAAATAAAAATCAGCTAGAGTCTCCTTCACTTTACATTCAGTACATTAAATCCATCAAAATACGCAGGTTCTATCCAGGAAATTACACATTTTCATCTTATGAAAGTGAAACCACAAGTTGACCAGCCAGTAAAACCTTCGCACTGCATTATGCGGGTGAGTTTTTCCTGATGTTGTAGCCAGACATGCGCCTCAGCCGCTGGTGATTAACTTAATTTTTTTGCAGCTTAGATGCTTCTTTTTTATCTGCACTTCTGTTGGGCCGAAAACGAAACCCAGCAGTGATGTAACATCAACGTAATCAGCAGTAACTATAAACTTGTGATCATTTCATACAAAGCATTTGCTTCCTCTGGCTGTTAGCTGGTGGTTTAGCCCCCCCAAGGATGATGATTTTCTTTGTTAAATTTAGTAACTGATTACATTACAGGATTTCTGTGCAACTTCTGAACCACATTGTCTTCTAAACGTGCCACATCGCTTTAAGTTTTTAAAGAACAGATCAGAAGTATCATGCAGGTTTTAAATCTGAAGTTTTGCACAATAAGACCACTAAGTCTGTGTACGCCTTAACTTCGTCTTAGTCAAACGTGTTCCTGCGCCGGTTTTTATTAACGTCAAGTGATCTGTGGTTTTGCAGGAAACAGAGTTGAGAGGAGCAAAGCAAGAACTGGAGAATTAAGAGGATTGAATAAGGCTGCTTCGTCATCAGATCATCCCGAAAGCAAGAACAGATGCAGGAAAGCAATGCAGCAGCAGCAGCAGCAGCAGCAGCACATCAGGAGCAGCAGGGCTCCATCTGTGTCGAGGCAGAGTGCTGATCTGCAAGTCATTTCACTAAGACTTTGTTTAGGTTTATTTTTTTATATAAAACATAACATCACCAACAGGGGTGAAATAGGCTACTTAGCAAGGGTTTGTAATTCAGTAAAAACAGCTTCAAGAACCAGAAACAAACCTAAAAGAAGTGAAAACGGGAAAAAATAAATGTGGTGGACATCTGCAAGAGGACAGACCGACCTCTTTGGGAGAAATTACTTAAATATCGGGAATTTATGGGAAATAGCATCTTATGAGATACAATCATGTGAGTTTATTGTTGAATCAGACCAGAAACAAATGATTCACTTTAATCTTTGCCTTGTCAGCGATTTATTCACTCGATTCCAGTCCCATGTACATGCTTCAAGTCACCAAAAGCCACTTCAAAGAAGTGCATAAAGTAAGTGGAAGTTTTTCCATATCTATTATTGTCTTTGACTTAGTCCAATTCTCATATTCTCAATCTAAAAAAAAAAAAAAAAAATTATATATATATATATATATATATATATATATATATATATATATATATATATATATGATGGGAACCAGCGACTGAGTGAGCACCAGCATTCATGCCAGTATGAGTGTAAAATAACTGAATACAATCTAACAGTCGATTCCAACGTTGCTTGTTTTAAATTAATCAAATGACATCATCTCCCAGTCGAGTTAATTTCCCTGTCAAATCTTTTCCCTTTTTTGTAAGTTTGCAGCGCCCTACATCACTTAGCAGCAAAAAAACAGAACCTGTAAATGCAAAATTGCTGAGTAAGACCTTTAATCGCTGGTTTGTGCGTGAAGAATCAGACCTCCTGGCTTGGCGAGCGATACAACAACTATCCAGCAGAAGTCATTCACCATGCAGTTCCTTTGTCACATACAGACTTAAACCCTTTGTGTCACTTTTAGTCCATCTCACCCGGGATTTTCCAAATTAACTTATTTATATCTGCAACACCAACAAGTTCATTTTAACTGTTTATCCCAGCAGGCTGACTATAAGCCGTTTGCGCACACCTGCATCATCTAACTCATGGCTCCTCATCCTGCTCCACGAGGCCAGTGTTGCCAACTTAGCCACTTTTTCCACCATATTTAGAGAGTTTTCAGACCTTCTAGCCACAAAAAGCAACAAGCGACAGCTCTAGCAACTCTCTCTGCTCTTATTGGCAACTGATGTGAAAGCAGGTATCTTATTTAATTTCAACAGACAGCATTGGTGCGCCTGCCCTTCCTGCAGTCCCACCTCCCAGCTGCAGCAGAGCAGAAGATAGCAGCTCTGATCCAGACTGAAACTGGAACGCAACAAGCTGCTATTGGCTGATCCGTCCTGCCTCACTATCAGGTATAAATATCTTTAAGAAAAAAAGTTAGAAGTACTGTAACGTGTCATTAAAAAAACAAAATTACACTTCATTAAAACTTAAAGAGCAAAAAAAATACTGGCAGAAGGCTTTTATGTTCTAAACATATTTAGGGTCTCAAAGTGACACTTTTTCCTCTCCTACAACATTGTTCCTCTACGCGGCATTGTCCAATACAACTTTACGTACCAGTTTGATGATGCAAGGACAGCTGCTAGGACAGCCAGTAGCTACTTTTCTTACTGTCCTGCAGGTTTTAGAAGGTTCCCTGCTGCAACACACCTGTCTCAAATTGATGCATAACTAGATTTGTCAGGTTTGTTTTAACAGGGAAACTTCTAAAACCTGCGAGACACCGACCCTCAAGGACCAACACTTCAGTTATGCGATAGTAAGAGCTTTAAAAACAAAGTTATGAGCCACAATTTTCTGTAGATCTTTATTCAGTATTTATTTTTCAAGTAGAGAGAGATAATACTAAAAATAAATAAAATACTAATGAAAAAAAGAAAACCTGACTTGATGAGTTCAAATCCTCTATTTTAAGTACAATACACAACACAGGCAATGTGTAAGCTCGAAGTACACTGAGCCACTGTGATAAAGTGATTATGAACCAATTACCCGCCCCTTTTTTTTTTTTTTTGCAGTGAAAGATCAAGCAGTCATTGATGGCTAAAAATAAAGGCGCCCTTACTGCTGCAAGTGCTGGAATTTATATTCGGTAGGTATAATAAGAGTCACGTTTACTCTCCCAGTTCATCTCCTGGAGTCTAGTCCTGCACGCTTTAGATCCTGTCAGTCCCCAATACTCGTTTAATAAAGTGTGACACTAATCTCCTAAATGATGGCGAACGTTTAATCAAACAGATGGTAACACGTTACGCTTCAGATAAAAGACCATAGTTTGATTCATACTGCGCCAATCAAAACATCCATCATTAAATATGAATAAGAAGTTTGTAACATCAGCTTTGGAAAAGGAGCAGTGTGGCAACAACTGAAAGGTAACCAGACCAATAATGCAACAATAATGTTGTAAAAGTATGCACTCTACTGACTACTACTGCACATATGGCTGCATGCTTTCCGAACCAATAGGACTTATTATAAATGCAAACTAAAAGATAACGCAACTTGGCCACCAAAATGGTCCAGGAAGAAAAAACCATAAAGTGCATCCATCTCTCCACACAGCGAATTTTCTGATTCCCTGTAATCAGCCTACACAATAGACTTATGCAACTACAATAGCGGGTAATTAAAGGCATTGTACGAAACCAAATGGAAATGGAACATGCTGGCTGGAATCATTAGGCAGAGGGGTGCTGCAGCTCCTCTTCCCGTCTCTTTTTTCCTCCTTCTCTTTGCATCCTTTTTCATGTTTTCCATTCTTTACCAAGGAAACGGCAGCCTTTTATGCAGTTAATGATTACTCTGTCTTTCTGTAGCCTAACGCTTCACATCTCCAAGCAGACTGACTGACGTGACCCTGAATTAACGGAGATAGACGGAGACAGTCAGCAATACCCACTCTGCTAAATGGCCTTCCACGCTCCCCACTCTTCATTCAGCAGAGGAATATCCATCATCGTCAGCCGGTGTGTGCGTGACAGATGGATACAAAGAGCGTGCGCATGTATCGGCAGTCAGGATGATGAAGTTTAAAGGGCATCTGGGGTGAAATAAACGGCATCTCCTGGTTCTGCAGCCTCCAGACATTACGCTCTTGGGACTTTTGCAAAAGCTGACAAAACTGCCGAACAAATTGTTCAATCAACAAGACAATGTGATCTGACTTGATGGGATGGGCTTTTTTCCCCCCCCTGTCTCAGTGCTCCGTCTCTGGGTTTTGTAATGTGGAACACACTCTGAGGAAACAATAGGAACAATTTGCAATATGCCTATGTTGCATGAAAGGCTCGTCTCGCCTCTTGTGCTCATTTCCATTTATGCTGCAAAAGAAACAGCCTGGAATATAAAACACGCTTCCAAGAGATCAGCATTTCCTTTCACCACAGTCAGAGAAATAAATGGCATTAAATGTACTCACTTGTTATTTTTGTTGACAAAATGAATGTTTCTTGACATCTTACTGCTTTGGTTCATTCAGCAGTCAGCGCCATGTCATTTGAATTGAAAATGTCGCCGACATGCCAGAGACTGCCGTTTCTGAGCCATTAAATGCTCAATTATGAGACATAGTTTCCCAGCAGTGAGAGAAAATGACCCCAAAGCCTGGTGAATAACGGTAAATTTAGAAAACAAGGAGTCTAAATGAAGAGTAAACCCGTCCTCCTTCATGGATCACCATTGTTTCACGTGAAATTTGGTTTGACACATTTCTTTCTGAGCTCATAAATTAATTTAACACCATTAATAACTGTCAAAACGCCAGAGTGGCAGAGTAACCGATTGTTGCAGTGTCACTTTGGAGTTCGCAGAACAAATTGCCATGGAGGCAGCAGGGGTTCGTGTCCAGTTCAAGACGTACCGTACAATTAACCTGCTCAGGGCTGTCGTCATTTCTCTCCTTCACAAAGCAGCCTGGAGAAGCTTTTAAAAGTTTAAAGTGATAAAAAGCTGCAGGAGTGAAACATTTCTGTCTTCCTTACATGGAGGTCAGTGTGAAACCTTGCCTTCACACATAAGCTCCAAAGCTGCAGATGCAACATGACGCCATTTATTGTGAAGTGAACCTTGAAACCTGAAGTGGGAGCCTACTGCACCCTCAGGAAAACCAAATGTGTCTGGAAAGAGTCATTTTCTGCCCCAGTTCAAAGAACTTTGAGCTAAACTATGCAGCAGCTGATCACCGTCATCAACGGGTTCCAGTTACTGAATAACAACTTGCACTTGAATTAAAATGATTTAACTAAGCTAACACACACTACATGTTAAAATAAAGAAGTTTTACTCCAACTAGAAAGTTATGGATGACCACAAGATGAATTCACACTTTACGTTCTTTACGACAATCCTATCCAAGCAGTCAGGCGTTCAGACCTGCATGATTCAAGGTGTGGTTTTGCTCTTAAGAGTCTTAGAAATGCAACCGTTTTGGTGTAAAGTTTTTACTTTTTTAACCTCTGAATAGAAACAGCCATGTGTACAGACTGCTTTTTCTATTTATCTAAAGCCTACGAAGGCGATATGTCAAAGTACTGGCTGTACAGTCTTTTTGCCTTTTGACCTGTAGAGTACAAGGAGCTTTGTTTAAAGTTTGCAAACAAATTCTTACAGTGGCTAAAAGATCGATAGAGATGAACTGGAAGGATGCAAATCAGCAGAAAAGCCCTCTTAATGCTCCACACTACATAAGGACATGGACCTTTCAGTCTTCTTCCTCCTTTACCTGCAGTTTTCACAGCTCTACTGAACGCTAGGAACAATTATAATTATAATTGCAAAAATTATAATCACGATTATTTTGACTGAAATTGAGATCTCGACTATTTAACACGATTATCCTTTTATCTTTAACATGATTTTTTTAAACATTAAACTGACTTTAAAACATATCTTTAAGTTTCCACATATTTTAGTGCAAATACCGATATAAACTGAATAATTAAATATAAGTAAGGATTAAACAACGCTGTGCGTCATGGTGTTACGAGTTGTTTAATCCGCTTTTATCATGGTTCCATACAGTAAATATTTTATAACAAATTTGTATTCTTTTTCTACAACATTTGCTGAAGTATAGGAACTATTTTACGTTGGCCTGGATGTACGTTTTATACCAAACAACCGCTGTCAGGCTGCAGCGCGTTTCTCTCATTCACCTGTTAAAAGACGGCTGATCTGAACCAGCTGGTTAACACGTTGCTATGGTAACGCCCCGTAACGGAGGGATATTACAGCGTTTAACTGGCCGAACTATGTATAGGAAAATAATGCAGCCAGTTGTCACTGACAATGGTATAAACTATGTTTAGGTGAACTTCCACAACCTACTGCAGTTATTCTACATGGACCTGCAGCCGGAGCCGACTGAGACTGGCCGCCTGGGAGTGCTTTAGGACGGGAGAGGCTCCCGCTGCTCCTTCCTTACAGTAACTGCAGAACAATATGTGCCTTCAAGTCAGTCGCCAAAACACCAGAAAAGTCTCTAATAACTCCAGTAAAAGCTGCTAGATTTGTCGCTTTTAACAAAAAAAGGCTCCAGATTTAGTGAGAAAGTCTCCAAGTTGGCAACAGTGTCTGAATGAAACCAAAGCGGCTGTGGGAGGAGTTTACAGCACAGCGCTGCAACGCCAGAGATGCTCGATTAGCAGCTGAAGACAGCAGGAGAGGAAACTGCAGAGAGAGAAATAATCACACACTTTTATTTTTATCATCGTTGAAACCCCAGATCGTAGTTGAGATTAAAATCCGATTAATCGCCCAGACCTAGTGAACGTGCATCCAACACACCAAACAGCTCAACTACCTGAAGCCGTGGGGAGCATGGCTGAGCAGCCGTGCAACCAGCAAAAAGGTACAAAAATGAAGCAGAAAATGCAACTAATCTAATGGCTGCGCAGACAACCGCTGTCGACTACGCTGCCTCTTTTTTAGCTGCATTTAGATAAAGCCCAGAAAATATTGCAAAATTAGTTTTTAGGTCATATTTCCCAGATTTTAGGTTTTTAAGTGTTTAAGTTCTGATCCCCAGAATTATTCCCATACAGCTGAGCTCTCTGTTAACTTTGTGACAACCCTAACCCTATCTTGAATACGGACCCAATGGACCATTTATTTACATAAATAGTGTAAAAAGGAACTGAAGAGGCTAAACCTGCTCAAACTGACTCACACATTTGCATTCTCATATATAAACTCTGGAATAATGTGGAAATTTTCAGTCCTACGGTGTATAAGTGACGCCATCCATTTCCCACACTCCAAAGACCCACTGATGATCTGGCTTCATTTCAAAATCAAGACTGATTCAGAAACTTGCTCAACGAAGCAAACATTCCCTCTGGATTTCATCCAAGCCTCTTAATTTCACTTTCAATGGTGTTAAAATTGTGAAATGATGTGTGAATGAGAGGGAAATGCTGCTGGGGAAGAGGTGAGAAGGGACACGGCCGCGTCGTCGTTGGATCAGACGGACGGCAGCGTGTGGAAACAAGCAACAGTTAATGCAACAGGCTTCCCACACACAGATTAACTCTCCACACCCAGGACACGCTGAAGCCACAGGTGCTCTACGCGTCATTTCTAAAAACACACAGGAAAGACGAAGCAGACGAGAGCACGGCTCGGCAATCAGTCAGGCTGACTTCTTAAATCACAGCTCTTAACTCTGAGGCTCCCTGACAGCAGCAGCAGACTGCAAACACCACAACAGCTGGACAAACAACACAGCAGACTCAATAAGACACACACACACACACACACACACACACACACACACACACACACACACACACACACACACACACACACACACACCCTAATTAAAAGCCAGACATGACCAAAATAAAATTTTAGTATCAAATAAAATACAATAAAAACAATAAAAACATCCACTCCAGTAATAATAGTGATTGTTTAGTACAGTTCGCTGTAATGGAGAGAAATCATCTAAATTGTGAATTAAAATGGTTTTAACTCCAAAAACAAATGGAAGCCAGGAAATAAATTTTATAAAAATCTAGTTGACTCATTCATTAAAAAGATTTAGCTCCTTAATTTGCATCATTTTCTTTTAAATGTCTATTTTGCAAGTGTAAAACTGAATAATTACGAAAGCATCTGCTTTTGCTAATGTAAGCACACAGACGTCGACAAGACAACAAATTCTGATAAAAAGTAAACAGAGATGACCGCTACAGTTTATTACCAACAGTCTGCATGCTCATTATCAGGTAAAGGATGTGCAAGAAAAGCCCTGCAGCACCGAGGACGTTGAAAAAGGTGTGAAGACGTGTATGTAATGGCTCAAAGGGGCTCTGCATGATAACAGCAGCGTGCTTTCATAAAAGTCAGAGCAGAAAGTTTCTAAACGGGGAGCATGCTGAGAGACAGCAGCGGCAGCTTCCTGCACATGGCCACGATAATGTTCCTCATTTATCATTATGAAAGGAAATGTCAGAAAATGATGTAACATGCTTTTCTCAGAGGGGAGGTGACGAGTGTGAAGGCGCTGGTTTGGGATAATCAAGACTTAAACCCCAAAAGAAATTAGATTAAAAAAAGAAGAATTTTATCATCATTATCGCTTCATTTCAGCCAGTTTTAACCTAAATACTGTCGCAGTTCAAATAAAAACTTCTGATTAGCGTACATTTAACGTGTACACTCCAAAAATGGCTTTTTGCCCATCAGTGTTGATGAAATGCTCAGAAAAAAATCAACCTGCATTGTCAATCTTTGACAGTATTTTACTAAACTGATCTTGTAAGAATTTTGCATTTGTTTATGTGTATTTATTATTTTATATGATCAGACAGAAAAAAGGATTTAGGTCACGTTTGTGTAGAATGGGGGGGCTGTTCCAAATGAGCATGTATGTATGTGTGACAGCATGTTCGTAAGATGATAAGTGTGTGGTTGTTTTTTTTAAATGTACTTTTTAGTGGAGACTAAGGCTGCATGATTATGACCAAAATAATAATCACGATTATTTTCAGCAATATTGTAATCACGATTATTAATCACGATCATTTATTGCGTCTGGAAAAACATGTATTTTTATTGCACCACTTGTAAACAACCTACCTGGCAACCCTACATTTTATTTTAAAATATTATTACTATTTTTATTTATATATATATATATATATATATATATATTTCCATTTTCGACATGACTTGCTCTCATCAGTCGAACACTTGATACATCCTCCACCAGAAGCTTCGTCTGAAGCCGGCAGGGATCAACGCGGGCGGCAATTTCTGCTTTTTTGTGCAACGAAGCTGCTTTTTTCATATTTAACAAGCAACTTTGTCCGCTGCAGGGCGGGTCGTGCACACGGCAGGGTTCGTGTACTTTCATGCAACGTGTTGTAAAAATGTTAGTCCTTATTACCACTTCGATCAGCTGTTTCATCAAAACAATCAGTTTTACCTGCAACAGGGAAAATGCGGACCTCAAATGTCCAACCAATCCAACGATACTTAACCGGCTGCTGGTAAAAGGTGTGCACGCTTGGTATTTAGGCAGCTTAATGAAGCTTTACCCACGTGTTCGCTCCCTGGTGGTTGGCAGACTGATTGAGAACCTGGGTGATCATAGACACATGCAGAATAGGTCGCGTTGTGAATGTAAATACTGTTGATGATCAGGTTTGTTTAATCGTGGCCACCAAAATCGTGATCACGATCAAAATCTGATTAATTGTGCAGCCCTAGTGGAGACATGTTTTATTTTTAATAATATAAATTGGTTTAATCATGTAAATCACTTTGTGATGCCTTTAGTAGGGAATGCTAAACTTTATAAAGTTTGATTGATTGATTTATCTCTCCATGCTTCATGTTAAAGAGAACCTCAACAAAAATCCAGCTTCATCTTCAAACCATCAGCTGCAACTCAGCTCCAAGTAAACAGCGTCTCCTGCCAAGCACAAAGCCATAAAAAACACAATTAAAAAAATGCAGACGCGGAATGGATGGTTTCAAATCCCATCAGCTCAAGAACACACAAACAAAAGCACAGCGAGCCCTGCAAACCAAACAAACAGCGAGATGCATTTAGGTAAAAAATAAAAGTGCACACATCAGGGACTCTCTGACCTCTGAGACCCCAGTCTCTTCCTGTGCTACATTTCCTCATAAAGAAAGCCTGCCTCTGTCTTCACTTGGTCTTTTTGCCAAGTTATGAAACATCATTTAATTTCAGGCTTTGAGGTTAAGAGAGTGAAAGAGCTTTTTCAGTGTTGAAGCGCCAGAGCTTCTGTGGCTCTGGGCGAAGAACAACCACATTGTTCTAATAAGAGACAGGCTAACAGCCTTTTCTGACAGTCTGTAAAGGCCTTGCTGCCATCCCTCTACATGCTGCACACACGTAAATATGAACAAGACACAGCATTAATCACAAAGTTAACAGATACCACACAAAGGGACCTGCGATGAAAAATAGGATCATTCAGCAGAAGCTGCAGCCAGCTGTGCAGCGATGAGCAGTGGAAGCACCACATCCGAGACGGTTTGCCCTCCAACACTGTGCTGCAATTATACACAACCAGCAAATATTTTCATTTGCTGCAATAAAAACATTCAGAGATAAGGTGAAGAGCTCAAACATCTCCGCTGCTTCTTTATAGCAAGGTGGTTCAGGCACCTGGTTAGGTTTTTACCCCCCCTCTCCCTCCTTCTTTCCTCCTCTTGTTTTTATGTTCTCTGTTGCTCTGTGCTTTATTGTGAAGCACTTTGTGATTTTTATCTTTAAAAAGGTGCGATATAAATAAACATTTACTTTACTTATTTTACTCTCTAAACACCCAAATGGGACCCAACTCCATGGCAAAACCAGAATTCACCGGAGAGATGTGCATTCTGGCCAAGAAACGTCTTAAGATTCATCAGGAAGACTTGCTGAGGAAGAGGGATGTCTGGGTTTACCTCTGTTGCCTTGGCAACCCAATGCCAGATAAGCCAAAGGATAAATGATGGATGGATGTTTGTTTGTGATTAATGGTCCTGCAAATGCTTACATGTATTTCCAGATGTGTACAAAGCTAAACTGCACCTGGTGGGATTTATGCCAGTTTATGAAAGATAAAGTTGAACATGTTGGTCACTTCAGTGGGGAAGAGTAAATATAATAAAATAAGAAAAGGGAAAAAAGGACAAGAACTTTTTTGTTCCTAAGCACAGAGAATCGTGTGCACACAAGATGAGAAATGTACACAACTACAACTTTTTGGCTCCATAATTTAACACAATTTCTATTTTCATGAAGGAAGCAACGGCTGCTTCACATGTGATCTGAATCACTCCATATGCCACATATCAAGTTTGTACAGCCAATCAGGGCGCTCCATTTAAACTGCACAGTTCCTGACTGAGGCTCTCCGCCTCAAACGTCGCCTCACAACATGATAAGCAGCAGCTTTTCATGGCACTGCTGCTGCTGCTGCCCAAACACGATATGCAGCTTACTTTTCAGCCCCTTTACCCCCCCCCCACCTGTAGGCCCCATGTCGGAGAGGGGGTTCAAGTTGAATGAAAGGAGTCACAAGGAGTGATGTGATGGGAGTCTGATGCTCAGCTTCAACCATATTCTTTTTTATAAAAACACTGACATGAACTGTCTGACTGAAACTGGCAAATGTGGATTATTAATCAATAATAATCAATTTGATTTAATTTAATTGTTGGACTGGGCTGTATTTTGAGGAATGTAATGAGATTAGGCACCAACCTCAAGCTTTAAAAGTGAAGCCAAAAATTGCAGTTCCCGCCTCATCCACTAGGGGCTCCAAAGCAGAGTAAATCCAGACCATCCCATAGATTTCCCAGATTCTTCTTTAAATAACTTATTAATTTGGATGTTATTTAATTTTGAAAATCAGCATAATTGGGGGGACGTGTCCTTTTTATTGGCAGGTATCCAATATCCGGTGGCAAGAGGCAGAGTGTAGCACAAGCGCTGGTTTTAGTAGGCTAACGGTGTGTTCAGACCAAACACATTTTGAGCATCGAAAACGCTCAAAACGCTGAACGCTCGACGCTGGTCACTAAACCGCCACTTTTGTGTCCGACGGCCAAAACGCTCCCAACGCTCCTGCCACGTCTACCGCTTGTCTGGAGCGAGCGGCAAACGCGGCGGAAAAAAGAGAAGAAAAGGCGGAGATTTTTTCCGATCAGTCTGAATGATGGTGGATTCCGTAGAGAGATGGCATGGTTTTATTTAATAAATAAAGCTAGAGAACATTGTCGTAGGGCAGTGATAGTCAGTGTCAATGCAACAAAGCCCACCCACCTGAACAAAGTGTTGCTAGGCAACGTATCCTGCGACGTTGCCAAATCAGTAACATTCAGCTTTTTAGCAAGTAATGGTTATTCTAAATATTACACGGAGTAATGGCGTCTCAGCCCCGTGTCTGGGTTCACCACAGGGATCCTCCAGGAGCTGCGAGCTGATCGCTCTGATTGGTTGACGCCCCGCGTCAAGCGGCCAAAGTTCAGCTTTGCCCATCTCTGGCATTTGACGTGCGTTGAGCTTAAAAAAACTTCTTAAATTTTCAGCACGTTCTGCCGACACCCAAAACAACGTGAGAAAGCTCGACGCCCCCTTGTCGCACCTCCACATAAAACTTTCCATGGAAACCTGCCGCTCTTGACGCTCAAAACGCGTTTGGTCTGAACACACCGTAACAGTACATCGTAGCTTTAACCTGCATACCTTCATTAGCTGCTTAGTCCTCATTAGCTTTGGGTTAGCTCAGTTAGCCCTTAACAACAGGCAGCTTAGCGTTTGATTGGTGTCTATCATCCACCTCCATACTCACAGCCTCCCTTTCAGCTCCACCTCTTTTCCCATTTGAGTCATGACACATGTGGTGCTGCCAACATGGCGACGCAGGGAACCGCCCAATGAGGTTCAAATTAGCTCTTTAGAAACAACAGATGACGTTGCAGAGGCTCCACCCATCTTTTATAGACATTCTATGCTTTAGATGACTGTAATGAATTGGGACTATACAAATAAAGCTTAACTGAAACAAAGATTTTTTTTGTTTATTTTTCTATATAAACTTCTTCCATCACCATCTCCAATTATTAAATAAGTCCAAATCAATAACCAAGCAAACCATTTCCTTTTTACTTAAACTTACTTTGGATTTCTTCTAAACAGACCTTGAACCAAAACATTACATCATCATCATCACATGATTTCCCCAACATTTAAAAGAACCCTGAATCATCAGGACACGTCATCCAGAAACTATTATGTACAAGACATGAACAGCACAAGGTTAGCTGGTGAACTGTGTTTTATGTCTGGCCTGTCAGTGAGCTAACCAACATAACTTCCTGTGTACACAATGGTTTTCTGACAGTAGCAGAGTTAAGCAAACAACTGCTCGCATTCCTCTCAAACTGGTTCTGTTATCCAACTAAAGAAAGAGACTCAGAAAAGTCACAGAGTTAAAGGATATTCCTGAAGACTAGTTTCCAAAAGAAATGAAGAAAGATGAGGAACCTTTCAGGGTTAAGTTGTACGGTGGGTTTTGTTATGTTTAGGTAGAGTTTGGTGAAGCCTTTCCTCTCTGCTTCCAATTAAAATGTCAAGTTTACATGATACTGGTATTAAAATGTTCAGTTCTTGGCAACTGTCCATTTCAGCCAGTAACTTTTCCTCCAATTAAAACAAGGCAGGCAAGTCCAACAATATCCTTTCCTAAATGTCAGAATTAATATCTACCATTAATGTGGATTTTTAAAAGTTAAATTAGCTGTACGTTGGAGATTATCTGTATTGATTTTCCCAAACATGACTCGCCTGCTGTTGTTGGGTGAGAAGCAGTTTTTTCCCCTTTAATACCCGAGTACACTGAATAAAATAATCATAAATCATGCCTAAATGGTGGACTGGAGTCTGTTATAGGCACATAAATTGGCCAACTTCCTATTACATAAATTTAGTGAAAATGGTTCAGCTTGATGCAGTTCTTGCCTTCACTTCAAATGAATAAATAAATTTAAAGTCAATGCAAACATACAAAAATATTTTTAATCAATGTATATAAATTTCTACAAGGCAACAAATTCTAAAACAGATGTGACTCTTTACACAAAAGATATAGATTATAAGATAAGAAAAATGTTTACTTTATGTGTTCTATTTTTAAATGTACTCTTGTTCCATCTCAGGTCATAAAGAAAGTCTCAAACATGCGTTACCATCAAGTACATTCACGCTGGTTTCTCTCCTTGCTTTTACTTCTACAGCTGTGTGCATTAAGATATCAAGTTAAAGTAACTAGTTACTTGACTGTAAGTTGGACAAAAATCTTTTCTAAAACACTAATCGGTCTAAAACTAGACTGGGTTTCGCTAACAATTTACAGATATTTATGCAACACCACCCATTTTTTCAAGTATTAAATCATTTCTTAGATAAATATGTTTATGCAACACAGACACCATCTTCTTGACCATAAAACTCATATTTGGGAGTAACCAGATTACTCCTTAAATCTAATCTGATGTGCACTTCTGAAAAACATTTTAAAGGGTTTTGTCTACATTTATCAGTCCATTCTCAGGTTTCTTTTGGAGTATATACATGCATAGTGATGTCACTTCCTAATATTTTTAAAACATTGTGTTTGTTAAACATGGTGGAGCCCACAGCCTTAAAACCCATTTAGCCTCCTTTACATAAATAAATGGGGACTTCTGTCATACGTAACAGCCCTCATACTTCTATGAGTGTTTTTATGTTGCTATAGTTATTAAGTCAGCTCATCCACTAGTGGGCAGCGTTGAGTTTAGAGTTCACTATCATTTTTTGACCATAGACTGCATATAAAAAGATGGGCGGGGCCTCCATGACGTCACCCGTAGGTTTCTGAAGAGCTGAATTGAAGCTCGGTGGGCGGTTCCTACCATCGCCATCTTGGCAGGGGCATGCGTGTCGTCTTGACCAGAAAAACAAATAAATACGGGCAAAGAGGTGGAGCTGAGAGGGTTAGCTGTGAGCATCATAGTGGATGATTGACAGAGCGAACTCAGAGCTGCCTGTAGTTAAAAGCTAACCAAGCTAACCTGGAGATAACCAGCTAGTGGAGGTAAGCGGGCTAAAACTAAGTCACGTTGTTAACCGACTAATCTTCTACGTTCTTCTGACTTGAAGCGGGAGATAGGGTACCTGTCAATCAAAACGACACGGCCTTAAATGTGTCAAATTTAAGAGATTAAATTACTGTTAAACGGGCGAGTTAGAAAAAAAATTCACTCCCCCCACAGTTGTCATGAAGGTAAACCAGAACAATTAAACCAAAAATGGATTTTTGAACCAGGCTGTAAAGATGTTTATTTCTGCTGTAAACATGTTTATTTCTGCTGTGAAGTTGGTCTTTTTAACATGGGAGTCTATGGGGACTTGCTTTGTTTTGCAGCCCCTAGTGGATGATGGGGGAACTGCAGTTTTAGGCACTTCGCAAAGGCTTCACTTTTAACCGCCGGAGGCTCCACCCATCTTTCATATACGGTCTATGGTTTTGACACTGGGTGGTAACGGTAACGCAAAGCACAAGCAGTAGAAGAATAAAACAAAAGTTTTTTTTCTCGTTCCCAGCTTCTTCAGATGCTTTTTATTTGTTTTCTTCCTGCTTCTCTGGTCCTTTCGGTGTTTACGTGGCAGCTGTACAACTCAACACTGCCCCCGCACTTCCAGTGGAACTACTCCACTTTCCATGTGAAGCGACAGAAAGCTAAGCGTCCTAAAAACTAACGCATAAGTCTTCTGTGTTCAGCATAACAGGACCTTTAGCATTAACTTCTAATGTAACAAGTAGTAAACTGCTAAACAGATTACACGTGAATGTAATCCAATAGTGAATTTAAAAAAAAAAAAAAAAAAAAAACCTGAATTTGGCATCGTCTCTGGAAGAAAAGCAGATTTTGGATGGAAGCATCAAAGGCAGCTGTTATATATGCTAAGATCTCTACGTACATCAGTAAGTCATGTGACTGCTTGGTAACTGGAAAATAAATAAAAACTCTTTTTATTCATCAATATTGAACTAATTCTATATGAATTGATTCAGTTCCAAAGAAATGAAGTCCTGATGTAGAAGCAGTATAGTGTAAACCAGCCCAGCTGGAAACTCACTACCCCACCTTGATCAGACATCAAATTATTCCCCTCAACTCCTCAAAGACATGAGAAATGCTTAATTTAGCAGCTTATACCATCATCTGTGCCCATGCTGTAACCAGTTCCAGACCATCTTCCCCACAGCATACGACTATATCCCATCCTGCCAATTTGGATTTATCTCTGGGGAAAGTCCAGTTAAAAACACAGATTCTTAACCCCTGATAGAAAAAGCTAAAACTTCGCTCAAAATGCCACGTTGGCCTGCTGCCTGTCTAAATTATGATGCAACATGAATTACTGAATTTAAAAAAAGGTCTTTGGCCTTTGATTTGGCTCCCTGTAATCTTTCTTCACATATCATAAAGCTGCAATTCAGCCATCTCTCCAATCTAATCTACTGCAATATTCTTCACTACTAAAAAAAAAAATCTTCCTATAAACTCCAAGAAAGGTCAAATGATAATAGAAAATACTGTGCAGTCTGCCCAAAGGCTTTACAACCCAGCGCTCAGCTGCTCACTGGCTTAATCAGTCACAGAAGAGCAGATAGTTTGTATTGTGCTGTGTAGCATGTGTTGACAGTGTCCCAGAAAAGGTTTTCAAAGGGAAAAAAAACACTCAAACACAGGTTTACTGCAAAGCTTACACAGGACAATACAGTAGGTCTGAATGTCCTCTCTTTCTCACCATATAAAGGCTCAACTTGAACTTTTTCTGCCACGTTTCATCGGAGGATTTCCAGAAATCCATGTTTCCCAATATTTACGCTCATCCAACCTTTCCACTTGTAGCCGCAGCCGTTTGAAACAAGACAGTGAACAACTCAAGCAGCCTTGAAACTGCACGCTTGGCTGATCCAGAGCTGGTGTCAGCCATAACATCAGACAACCAGAACCTAAACACAGCAGAATCCCTGCCATGGTTTTTAGTGCTTCAGAGCTCAGGGAGCAGTGTGGAGGCGACTCTACTCCATTAACCCACATCATGGGCAATTACCTTTCAATCACCTACAGCAGCAACAGCAGTGTTTTCATGGCTCAACACGTGTGATGGAAAGGTCAGACATGGCACCAGGCTGCATGTGTGATGATCGATACATCAGCAAACACGCCTTGCTTGTTTAAACTGAATGCATGACTTTTAACTTGCTGATCACACTCTGACTTCTTCTTGCACTTCCAGGGAGCGCGTGGCATTAATGGAGGAAATCTATTTAAAGAAAAGACAAGAGATAATGGTTTTTGTGCAGCTGCTGCAGTTTCAGTTAAGTGGATTTAACACTGGAAGAAGTTATTCTAGTCTGGAATAAATGACTGAAGCTGTGTCAGGATCAGCCCACAAGCTGAGGCTCCAGATGTTCTGTGTATTGATTAGTCCAGAGACATCTTCCATATAACCCAGACTTTTCAAAGAAATAGTCATGCAAATGCGCGTGCCCCTGCCTGGAAGGCAGATCACTGTAACACAGCATTTATTTAGGTTTTAATATTTGAATTAGTCTTTTAAAAGGTGTTTTGGGTGTTTTTACATGGGAGCTTGCGTGTTAATATTAAATCACGAGTGTGTTGCAAAATCTTTCCTGCTTACTGATTTATCTGCAGTTAGAAGAGCTGGAAAACAAACCTGACAAAGTGAGAATTCATTCCAATAAAAAGGGGAGGAAGAAAATTCTGCTCCACGTACCTCCGTGTCTGCTGCTGGGGTCCTTCTCAACCCACAGCCGTGTTTTCTGCTTTTATATTCCCCAAAAAATATCAAGACTTCAAACCGAGCTCGTCCTCTGTTTCACCGGGTGTGAAAAGAAAAAGAAAAAGTCCCCAAATTTACATCCAGTTGTGGGAAAAGTGGAGCTGTGAAGCGGGCTGGAGGCGCGCAGGAGCCGCTGGAAGTCTCCGGGGAAGTTTTACTTCAACAACATTCTCACGACAAAAAAAAAAAAAAAACAAGTACGTGGGAAGCTTTCTTCGTCTTCCTCACGCCCAACAACACGGTTAAGTACGTACCTTGCTCAGGTGTAAGTCATTACCGAGCCGACATGCACGCGCGCGACTGAAGAGGGCTTTCTGTAAGCGCAGACATCCAGCTGGAGCTCCGCGGTGCGATACGAGACGAGGCTGGAGAGAGTCGGGGTGAGGGCTTTTCTTCCTCCTCCTCCTCCTCCTCCTCCTGTCACTGCACACCCCCAACGCCTGCAGGCTGGAAAAGCTCCGTCAAGGTGACAGCTCTTAGAAGCATTAACACCGGAAGTGCTGGCCGCTTAATTTCAAAGTTAAAGCTGCTTCTAACTTGGAAAGAAGTAAAGGTGGGAAAATTGTATAGAAAAATCGAAAATCGGGATTTCTTTTGCTTCACGATTTTTTTTTAAAATAAACAAATATAATCAATTTTAAAAAATTTTGTCATTTATGTTGTTTCTTTTATTCATCTTTGTATTAGTCTTTTTGGGCAATATAGCAGCAGAATGATGGTCTGGCTACTGTGTTGTTTTTTCCTAATTGAAATCTAGAAAAATTTTAAAGTTTTTTTCATTTATTTTGTTTTTCAATCTACAAATATCAGCAATATCAAAGAATTTTGAGAATCGCAATTTAAATAAAATCAGCACCCATTTATTTAGGTTTTATGCTGTTAGTTAGTCTTTTAAAAGGTGTCTTGGGTGTTCTCATGGGAGCTTGCGTGTTAATATTAAATCACGAGTGTGTTGCAAATCTTTCCAATCTGCTTAGTGATTTATCTGCAGTTAGAAGAGCTGGAAAACAAACCTGACAAAGTGAAAATTTATGACAATAAAACAAACCCATTCAGGACTGGAGTCAGTCCTGAATTACTTCGAGACTAGATTACTGTAACTCTCTATTACTGGGCTGTCCTAAATATGCCCTGAAAAGCCTTCAGCTGATCCAGAATTCTGCAGCCAGAGTCCTGACCAGAACCAGCATGAGAGATCATATTTCTCCAGTTTTAGCCTCTCTTCATTGGCTGCCTGTTGAATCTAGAATAGAATTTAAAATCCTTCTCCTTACATATAAAGCCCTCCACAACCAGGCACCACTATATATCAAAGACCTCATTGTTCCTTATATACCAAGCAGAGTACTTCGTTCGCAGACTGCAGGCTTACTTGTGGTTCCTAGAGTCTCAAAGAGCCGAGCAGGAGGCAGAGCCTTTGGTTATCAGGCCCCTCTCTTATGGAATAAGCTCCCAGTTAGTGTTAGGGAAGCAGACACCCTCCCCACCTTTAAGACTAGGCTGAAGACTTATCTTTTTGATAAGTCCTATAGCTAGGGATGGTTAGCATCCCTTAGTTATGCTGCTATAGGTTTAGACTGCTGAGGGACATTTCCTGATACACTGAGCTTCTTTCTTTTTCTCTTTATCTCTTTCTTTTACCCCCCCCCCCCCCCCATAACAGTGTTGCATCATTAACATGTATGTCTCCTGTCTCAGCAGGTCTCCCTGGCCGGGAGTAGCAGTTCCTGTTGTCTGTTGTCTTTCTGTCCTCTTCCCCCCACACAGCAGAGGCAGATGGCTGCCTGTCCTGAGCCGGGTTCTGCCGGAGGTTTCCTTCCTGTTAAAAGGGAGTTTTTTCCTTCCCACTGTTGCCAGTGTGCTTGCTCAGGATGGGAGATTGAGTTGGACTCAACTCAATCTGTTGGTTTCCTTATATAGGCTGTTATGAATTGGCCTTCATTATGTTTTCCCCTCTGTCTGTAAAGCGTCTTGAGATGGCATTGCCGTGATTTGACGCTATATAAATAAAGTTGAATTGAATTGAATTGAATGACGTGAAGGGAAAACACACTAAACAACAGGTGTCGAATTCCAGTCCTCTAGGGCCGGTATCCTGAAGGTTTTTGTTGTCTCCATGCTCCAACACACTTGACCAAAACTTAAAAACAGGTTGACAAGAAGCTGTAGGATGCATTTGATTCGAATCAGCTGTGTTGTCAGAGGGAAACAACAAAAACCTGCCGGATACCGGCCCTCGAGCACTGGGGTTTGACACCCCTGCACTGCCTGATTTATCCACACTAAACTGCATTTATCTGTTTTATATTTAATCAATGTCATACAGGTTTAGAAAATTGATAATGGCCAGCTGAAGTTAGTTAGTATCACAGACATCATACACTACTCACAAAAAGTTAGGGATATTTGGCTTTCAAGTGAAATTTATGGAAAATGCAATATGTTCATGCTACAGTGATATAATATCATAAAAGTAAGACATTTAAGTAGAAGGATGCACTACTGATTTCCTCATCTCAAAAAATTCATTCAACACAAAAGGTAACAACAATGGTAGTTACACCACAACAAAAAATTTGAACGTCTCAATATCTCGTCATGTGCCCTTGAGCATCAATTACAGCTTGACAACGACGTCTCATGCTGTTCACAAGGCAACTTATTGCCTGCTGAGGCATGGCATCCCACTCTTCTTGAAGGGCAGCCCTCAGGTCATTGAGGTTCTGGGGTGCAGGGTTTCGAGCCTCTACACGACGGCTCAGCTGATCCCACAGGTTTTCAATGGGATTCAGGTCTGGAGAGAGTGCAGGCCATTCCATTTGAGGTACGCCAGTCTCCAACAGCCGTTCCCTGATGATGCGGCCTCGATGAGCAGGAGCATTGTCGTCCATGAAGATGAAATTAGGCCTGTGCTGTTCATGTAGGGGCACAATCACTGGATTAATGATGTTATTCAGGTAGTATGGGCTTGTCACTGTACCATTCACAAAGTGTAGGGCAGTTCTGTACCAAGTGGACACCCCTGCCCACACTGTAACACCGCCACCACCAAAAGCTCGCCTGGTGACAACAGTGGCTGATGCATAGCGCTCTCCCTGACGTCTCCAACATCGTTGCCGGACATCAGTGTGAATCGACTTTCATCAGAGAACAGCACTGAGGCCCACTGGTTCCTCGTCCAGCGTAAATGCTCCCTGGCCCATGCAAGAGGATGATGCCTGTGCCTGGTGGTGTGGTCAGGTACCCGTGCAGGTCGTCTAGCACGCAGACCACGCTGATGGAAACGGTTTGGAATGGTCTGACGTGACACTTGGGTGCCTCTCACCTCTCTTAAACATGCCTGGAGTTGAGTGGCATTCATCATCCGGTTTCTCAGGGCAGTGTTCACAATGTAGCGGTCATCAGCACGGGATGTGGCCAAAGGTCGTCCACTTCTAGGCCTTTCTGTGACTCTTCCAGTCTCTCCATATCTCTGTTGCAACCTGCTGATGACACTCTGTGACACTCCAAGCTCAGTGGCCACTTCTGTCTGAGAACGTCCTGTTTGAAGCATCGCAATGGCAAGGGACTGTTGTTCCATTGTTAGGTGTCGTCTTGGTCTCATGATGTCAAAATGTGAACAGCATGATGAGGACAACTGTTTAAACACCAGCTCTAATTGAACCAGGACATTTATTGGTCAATTCAAGGATCACACACCTGCCGTGATTTTTGCCGTTAAGCTCCTTGTTAGAGAACAGCAACTTGTGCAAAATTTATTGAAACATTTAACAGTTGGACATGTGCATTTAAAAGCTTAGAGAAGATCACATTAAGTTCACCTGTACAGGTTTGAATGCATTTTAGGCTTGTTGTGAAATTTCACCCAAAAGCTGAATATCCCTAACTTTTTGTGAGTAGTGTATATACATAGACGCCGCATTGTATCACGCTGCCATCTTGGATGGGTCACCCATTTGCCTCCAAAGCATGTATTTGTCAGGTGTAGGCAAGGTCGGATTATTCAATGGGCATTTTGGGCACAGGCCCAGGGGCCCCTGCCCACTTGGGGCCCATGTGGGGCCCACGTAGGGCAAACACCAGCAGTTTGGACATTAAACAAAATGTAAATAAAAGCCAGATAGTTACACCACAGAGTCTAGTATATTGCTATTGGTACCACTGGCTGAGAGATGTTAGAAATGTCATTTCACAGAGAATCATTCACAATTGTCACAATGTTGTAGTGAGGAAGGGGCCCCCTGGAACACTGGGCCCAGGGGCCTGTGCACTTTTAATCCGGCCCTGGATGTAGGTCCAACTACAACAATAACTTCTCCAATTGTTACCTGATTTTTCTCACAGTTTGGTTCGTTACAAAAACGATGTGCTTTTATGCTAAAATATTTTTTATAATGCTATTTAACTAAGACATAGGGTAGCTGAAATATAAATAAATGTATAAATGAACTTGATACTAACATGTTTGATTGTTTATTGATGCATTTGGATTTATCAATTTTTATCTGGTCAAATAAATTATTATTTAACCTTGTGAAATGTAATTCCACACAATCTGCTTTCAACATTTCAACGTAATTGCAACCATATGCTGAACAAAATACGGAAAAGTTACTGGCTTTCTCTTAACTACAGTTGAATCTTTTTTTCTATACATTTATTAATTTATCAATATGGAGATACAATTGTACAACGTCTGAAAATAAAGTATTGTATCAAACCTATGTAATTCAGAATTACCCAGAAAAACACTTGAAGAACGGAAACCTCTGCCAAAGCCTTTAAAAAGTTCCTGGATCCAAATGGTGATCCGGATCACCACCAAGATTAAATCAGTTCTTTCTTTTTCACGTTTCCAAGAAGTCCTGAAAAGTTAATGAAAATCCGTCCATAACTTTATAAGTTATTTGAAAAACAAACAGACAAACAAAGCTTGTAAAAACATAACCTCCTTGGTGGAGGTAATCATGCTACCATGTAAAACTCTCTTTGTGAAGCATCAATGTCATATTTTTCCATAAACACCTCATAGAAGTCGAATCGATCATTTACATTTAGTAGATCATTCACTGTGTGTATGTAGAAAAGTGTGTTGTTTGTGTGTAATATATACGCCTTGTTCCACAGAAAACAGTGATGTGGGGAAACTACGTTGATCTGCAGCAAGACTGGAAAGCAGAGACCCATCCAATATGGTGGCGACGCTGGTTCACTCTGCAGCGCTCAATGAGGTGTCTATGTATATATAATGTCTATGAGTCAGTATGTCCTAATTTGGTCATTAGACTAATGTATGCTTACATGAGAGTGGCCACATTTACATTTAATCTCTTTAATTCCCAATGAAAGTTAAATCTGCTTTAAAGAGATTAAAAAGAGCCATCTGAACACCTAATTCCAAATGAAAATGATGGTATGGAATTAAACTTAATTCCAAGGTAAGGGGTGGGTTTATTCCCATTTTAGATCCAAACTGATTCCTTCTTCAATCATGTAAAGGTGAATTCCGCTCTAATTCTGCTCATCACCTTGCAGGCATACAAGCTTTGCTTCTGCCTATTTTGCTTTTGTTTTACTTGATTGTTTTTTTGGAAATGGACAAAGTGATTGTGACTGATATACACAAAACAAAATAAACTAACTAACTACCTAACTAACTTGTCCCTTCCCGATGACACACATATTCCACTCGGTCCTCTGCCTCCCGTCTCCGGTACTTTATCTTCCTTCTCCTCCTCAGCTGCTGAACGTGGTGAAGTAGTTTGCTCGTGTCGAGCTGGTGCTTAAAAAACATCAAAGTGAAAACAGTTCTTATTGTGTGTTTTTCCACATTATGTCTGAAAAGTCGAGAAGCTGGAAGCAGAGTTTGCTTCGTCCACTCCTCGTCCAATCAGATTCCTCCCCAACTCACCGATCTAACATGACATTAAGGATCAGGGCGGTGGGCCCATGCCCCCCCGGTTCCCCCTCGAGCTCAACACGTCCTTCATGCAAGACATTGTAAGGCTTTATGGATAAAAAAGAAATTTAAAATGGAAATATACGTATTGTTTTGTTTTTGTATTTTTTAGAAAAAATCCCTTTTTCTAATTAATATATCTTGAAGTTTTCTGTTTTATTATGAAAAATAAACATGTAAACAGACACTAGCTACATGTAAACATGTAGCTAGTGTCTCCTAAAAAGTGTGCCATAAAATCCCTTGCAATGCTTATTTTATTTGTTTAAATCATTGCATTAAGCTTCTCCACATCAAAGCCACGCTTTAACAGCTTTCTGAGGAGTATTATTGTGAAAACTGGATCAGGAAACACAATCCAGTGTCAGCACCTTGACTCAAATTACTCCGTTTAAACTGAGAGCAATTCAAAAGGAGGTAAAAACTCCTTAAAATCCTGGTTTTAACCTGTTAAATAAGAGAGTGAAAAACCACATTAAACACACTTTAGTCATAAAACAAATAAATATGTTAAAATATAAAACAGAAGCTGAATAAACTGCAGCTTTTTGCAGATGTTCTGCCGTTTAATCCAGCTTTACTCTGAGGCCAAGTTTTGATGAGATTATTGACAGTTTAAATCATTTTTGTAGTAATCTGTTTAGACTCTTCTGGAACATCAATTGGTTTTCATTTTTCTGTAAATTCTCCCTTTTTTCAAATCATCCTTTAATTTCTTCAGAGATTCAAAGCCTGAGAGTCTTCAGAGTCTGGAGAGGCCTGGGAGACCGGTCGCGGTGTCAAGCCCTGTTAAGTGTGCATTCGCTCCCGCTGCTAATTTCAGTGCCTGGAGGGACACAATAGAAGCTTTGTTGCTGGAGAACTTGTGTGCGAAGTAATCCTTGACACGAAGCCATTCAGGGGCCTAACCTTTTGTTTCATAAGTCTCCTGAATGTTACAGTAGGCCTCAATGCATTGGAACAACTTGAAGTAGTGAAAAGTGGCCCCACATGGCAGGAAGGAATTGTGTAAAGTGGACTAAGCTGCTAGTGAGTGTATGAGTGTATTTTAGAGGACTTGAATGCAGAAAGATAAAGGATCATGAAGGTGTGTGTGTTTAGGTTAGATGTATTTAATCAGAAAACTGCAGCATTTTATTTTTTACCAACAAACCTAAAAATAAAGACATAAAAAAAGAGTAAATTAGTTGACTAGATTAATGTGAAAGGATTTTTTTTTTTGCGCCATGCTTTCTCCAAATAAACAAGCTGAACACAGACACATTCAATTTCCACTAAAACAGGAATGTACGCTGAAAATGCTCCCTCCAAAATCTTATGGGTTTTCATTTTATCTTGCTAAAGTTTTTAAAAAAAAAACAAAACAACCTAAAGTAGCTCTTGACAAGTGTCAGGATTAAAACTAAAGGATACCCCTGGTGAGGCTAAACTATTGTAGCATGTTATACAAAATTTATTGTGTTTATTTATTTGCTCTTCTAAGGTGACCTTCAATGTCCAGAAAGGCACTTATTATTAAAATAGTTGTGAGACAGTTATAACGAAGAATGTTAAAGTATGTTTTTCTGTGTTTCATGATGGGAGCTACATCTTGTGATGTACAGTCACTGGTTACCAGCAAATTACATAGAAACAAGTCAATGCATGTAGTCATGTAAAGGATGACTGATGTTAAATTGGAGCATCTGAATGAGGAAGGAAGTGGATTCAAGTGACTGAACGTAGCATGATTGTTGGAGTATTTCAGAATCTGCACGTAGCATGATTGTTGGAGTATTTCAGAATCTGCTGATCAACTGGAATTTTTTCCGGTCCATTGGTGTTATGACCAGTTGCTCAGGCGCTGAAGAAAGTCTGCTGTAATGTCTGATTAGACTGAACACAGCCTAATAGCTCCGGTACGATAGCAATAATCTGAGCAGGAGCTCTTAGCTAAACACTGGAGTAAAACTTAACCATTTATTGGGCACTCAATGAAATACCTTAAGTAGAAATTTTAACCTAAAAGTGTCCTTCTGGTATGTACCAAGACCTCCATTCTGTTACATTAACAAAAAAAAAAGTTTTATGCTGAATATGAAAGAAAACAAAGTGATTAATAGTCACTTGCCCCATATAGAGTTAGTCTTTTCCTTTGCTTCTCCTTTCATGATACAAACTGAAAAGCGCTTCATCAGCGGTAGAAAAAAGGCGGGCCTGAACACATGATTGTATCTCCTCGACCTATTTAGCTATTCTGACAGTTTTACCATAAACTTTGGAAACTTTTGGTTTCTTGTTACAGTTTAGGAATCCAGAACCCAAAACTCAGCCAACAAGGAAGTTTAAACAGATTTACTGAAATAATGATGGTGTTGAAGGCGGTCTCATTTAGTCTGATTGTCCGGAACACAAACAGGTGAACCAAAAGCAGGGGTGAGATGCTGGAGAGGCCAAGAAATGAATGTTTACCAGGAGATGGGAAATAGGCAGCCTCAGCGTAGTCCTCCAGAGCAGGGAAAACAGCCTCCACAATCCAGAATCTCAAGGTCCAAAATCAGTCCGGGGTCCACACCAAAAGACATGAGCAAGCAGAAGAAGGCAGACTCCCTCCACACCTTCAAGATCGAGCTGAAAACCTTCCTTTTTTTATGATTCTTATAGTGAGGATATGAGCATCTCCTGAGTTGGAGTCTGCATGTACGGGACCCAACTGTCCAGGTTCTGCTCTTTGCTCTTATAGTTATGGGTAGTCTAGCCAACCATTACTTATGTAGCAATGGGGATGTTACCTGATGCACTGAGATGTACCTCGCTCTATTTCTCTAATATATTCATGTATAAATATATGCCAGTATTGCCGTCTCTAACTTATTTCTCCTTTTTTCTGCAGGTCTTCCTGAATAAGTGCAGTTGTACATGTTGATCTGTCTCTCCCGTCGTCTCCACCCCAACCAGTCGAGGCAGATGGCTGCCCTCCCTGAGCCGGGTTCTGCCGGAGGTTTTCTTCCTGTTAAAGGGGAGTTTTTTCCTTCCCACTGTCGCCGTGTGCAGCTCAGGATGGGGGACTGGATCCAAGTCATGACTCGATGCCATCATTTGGTTTCTATTATAGGATATGTATGAATTGGCATGAAATGATGTGGATGTAAAGTGCCCTGGGACAACATGGTTGTGAAGTGGTGCTGTACAAATAAAGTTGAATAAATGAATAAAAAATCTGAGGAGCAAGTAAGAGGCAGGTCAGAATCAAGCAGGTTTCAGCAACAGGTGACCACTTCGTACCAATAAGCGTGTAGCGAAGACGGTGGTCGGGAACAGGCAGGGTCAAACCAGGTTTCCTCTCAGAGTCAGGTACATGAACAAGGCTTGAAAGCTGTGAAAAAGACAGACGATGTTGCACCGAGCAGATCTAGAGCTAGTAGAGGGCAGAACAGGTGAGGATAGTCAGCAATCAGGCCACGGAAGAGTGCAGCAGAAACCATGACACCTTGGTGTAATGACCAGTTGCTCTGCAGCCTGTCCCTAACCAGGAGGAGAAGAGGTGGATGAAGCCCCCCACCTGCTCTATCCTGTTAAGCAGCCCACTCCTGACAAAATCCCTCATTGTCAGCTTTAACCACCACCAGCTTCTTGAGCTGTTGGATATCATCATCCATGTTGACTCTGGGAAAACTGCAGCCAAAAACTCACAAAAAGTATGAAAATATGGATCCTTCGATTGTACTGCTGATTTGGCTTAATCTCCACACAAGCAGAAAACACAAAACCAGTGACCCATTAAGAAAACAAAATATATAAACAAAAAACTTGTCTCTGGTCCCTTCAAAGTGGTACCGTGTTGGACAACCCCAGACCTGGACCCATAGGGTTTAGCAACATGAGACTCAGGTAATGTCCCTGATGATCATCTTGCTCACATTCCTGCTTGCTCATTTTCACTTTCAAAATGAATCGATGCAGTCTGTGTGTTTAGGAGTTAAACAAAAAATCCCCAAATGCACATTGGTTATTGAACAGTGGAGAAACGGAAGACCTGCTACTTAACAAGCCAGTGTTTTCTCGTTCTCAGACTCCCTGCAGAATCCAGTCTTCCCTGCACCAATCATTTAACCATTACATTTATTACTGGGTGTTACCAAAATGTTTTGTTATTAAAGTACTTTGGCGTTATCTTCAGTTATGTGTTATAGTTATAATGTTATAGAATATTGTTAAGGCTACAGATAATGATACAGTTGTGCTCATATGTATTCATCCCCTTTCATTAAAGAAAAAGCTGAATTTACCTGAATTTAATTGAGTTGAAGAAAGAAAAAACAAACAAACAAATGGGTCCTGGACAAATTAGAGACTTTTCTGTTAAACAGTGGGACAAAATACCTGTCAGCAGGTGCAGAAGTCTGACTGAGAGGAACAGAAAACACCTGACTGGAGCGGAAACATTAAAGGATTGTTCAACTAAATATTACTTTATGACTGATGGAATATGGAATAAATTATCTTGTTTGTTTGCTTTTAAAAAACGTTTCTATTGAACCAGAATTAGAAAATAATGTAATGATTTTCATAAAAGTTCTATTTATTCTGACTTTAGTCAATTTCAGCTGATTTTAAAGGCAGCTGTTTTTTTTCCCTTCTTTAATGAATAAATATGAGCACAACTGTATATCATTAGAAATATGATGCTGTTGACAGGAAGATAAGAGATGTATTATTAATGACTCATGAGGATGGGGGTGGGATAATAGAAGTTTTTACTTCCTCCCACTGCTTTTCGGATATGTAAAGAGGATATGTAGCGGTTAGTTATGTTTGCTTTATACAGGCATGACTATATTGTCTGTTATTACTGTGTGACTATTATGTACCTTTTACATGTTTGAAATAACTTCAACTTCATCTTCAACCAGTCAACTTCCAAACACACTTCACTGACAGTAAGCAGTGGATTTAATCAGTTTAGTTTTTTCCGAATGACTCATGTGGCAGATCTGTTGAAAAAACATTGATACTGTCTTGGAGCGAGGAGCTGTGGACCCCAATGCAGAACAGTGAGGCAGGATGCAGAAACAAAACGTTTTTAATCCCAAACTTGACAGACGAAACAGGTGACTACAGACACGTTAACGCAAGAAGCAAACACAATGAACCAGCAACAAGAACAGAAACCAAGGGCTATAAATGCAGACAGAAACAGAACAAGACATGGGTGAATTGAATAAACTGAGTCCAGGTGAACTTAATAAACAGGAAACAAGGCTAGACAGAAATAAAAACTTCAAAATAAAACAGAAAAGAACAAAAAACACAAAAGGTCCAAACCATAACAGAGATATGATTAAATTGGTTAGTGTTGTCATGCACCAAAAAGTCAAATCACAGCGTGGCGTCTAAAGAAAACAACCCTAATCTGATCAGAATTCCACATAAAATGAAAGCAGCTTTGTTGGAAAATGTGAGAAAACAAAACTGCCGTCCTGTAACACTGACAGATTCATTAAGCACCTAATTCTCCTGCAGCGTATCAAACTAGCTAGTTGCCTGATCAGTCTGTTCTCTGTCTGGCCAGTTGACAGCGTGTCCATCAGTTCGTCTGACTGGTTAATTATCCCTCTGACGTGTGTGTGTGTGTGTTAGTCAGCTCGTGTGTTGCTGGCCACACGCATGTCATCTCTGCCAACTGTGTTCCTGGTTTGCAAGGTTGACTGATTAATAACACCTAAAGACCTACTTCAATGCTTATTTCGATGTATTTTTAATGTTATTAATGGTCTCTAAATTGTGATTATGAATATTTTGGGGCACATGCATGCCAATCTGCCATCTTTTCGTCCTTAGACTGTGACCGGGCGGAGGGGCGGTTCGGGTGCCACCTTGTGGGTTTGAGACGTATGACTGAGGTTCTGTCTGAGCGCCTTTTGTGGCTTGCCATTGGTTCACAATGATTTTAACACGGAAATACACGGAAAATCCGTTTTAATCTCATTTTTCACAAGATATGTCCTTTAGAGTCAGAAAAATGCTACATAGACACGTGAACAACACAAAAAACATGATTTTCACTGGAGTTGGTCTTTAACTCTAAAACCACTGTCAACTTGTCCTTCCATTGTCTCCTCCAAGAAAGCACACGTGATGTCAATGTCACACACTCTACTGTGTGTGTGTGTGTGCAAGCTGTCGCATGTTACAGAGACAGTCTGAAGTCTGTCAGTATTAATCGTTGAGATGTGGGTCAGTATGTACGCGAACAACGGGTCACACACTGATTTTCTTCACGTTCATGTTGCTGCTCATCAGCCCTGAAAAGTCAAAAACATGAACATCCATTCCAGCATCACATCTAATGACAAGCTTTATTTTCTCACGTCTTCATGAGAAAGTTCATTTCTTTTTTAGGATTGTTTGAGGAAATTTCTGAACAATACGGCTTGGAAGTAATTTGACTTTTTATTTGCATGAATTGCTCTCATAAATACATATTTGACTGAAGTCTAATCACCCCGTGTTTAATCATTTATTTCAGCTGATTTGTCAAAGGGGGTGGGGGTTGATGTCCTCTCGCTAGTCACACAATGACATTAGCTAACAGAAGCAACTTAGTGCAAAATACATGTTTGTTGCTTATTGGCATCAGTAGAAAACAGAATTATGTATCATCCTGTCCCTCATCATCTGATGTGACACTCCAGCTTGTGCAAGATGTAAACATTTCCACATTTGTGACTCTCTGCAGCTTCGGTGGTAATGGCAGAAAGCACTGCTCGATTGTGCTCCATAAGCTTTTTCTTTTTTTTAAATCAAATTTTCAAATGTCCTTGCAGACCTGAAAATTGTTCCCTTTTTTAAAAAAAAAAATCTGAATGCAATTTTCCCTGAATCAAAACTCCCCAAATTAACACCCCAAAATGCAGACGGACTGAGGTTGGACTGAAACCAGTGATGTTTTTAAATCTTTAGTCTCATAAATAAAATAAACTAATAAAAAGAAGCTGTCATGAAATAAAAAATGTAATAATTAAAAGATGCTTATGTCAATAAGCATGCCTGAGACCAGAGCCCACCCAAAGTCACTGTTGTCCCAGTCAGAGACCAAGCAGTAAAACAACAAGGACACAAACAGTTTTTACAATAAATGTGTCATGGTTGGTGCGGAGATGTGGACCCAAATACAGGAGACAGGAAGCCAGGATGCAGGAAGTAGACGTAACTTTAATCCATGAACAAAGTGAGGGCAGAACTAATAAAATAAACCAGCAACTGACAACGCAAACCAAGGGGTATAAATACACAGAAGAAGAAACGAGCTTGTTGAGTGCAACTATTTGTAAGCTGAGCATATGTAAAAGCCCTGATGAGGGA
This sequence comes from Telmatherina bonti, assembly GCF_933228915.1. NCBI lineage: Eukaryota > Metazoa > Chordata > Actinopteri > Atheriniformes > Telmatherinidae > Telmatherina > Telmatherina bonti. The sequence continues at coordinate 24,136,724 of NC_136632.1, read as the reverse complement.
AGAATTTGTTATGAAATACACGGACACCAGCTTTCCTTGGCTCCTGCATGTATTTAACTGAAACTAGGACATCACATAAGCTGCATACAACATTTGGGAACAGGTAACACTACATGTACAGTTTTGTTACCAACATTTGCAGATCAAATATTATACAGGAAAGAAAATTTAAATACTGCAGATGAGTTTGTTGCCAGAATTTTAAGGATTCTCTAACCTGTTTGTTATCCCACAATCAACAGCACTCCTGACAGTACATGAATTAAACACAAAACACTGAAAATTACAGCACAGCAAATTCTATGGTTCTTATCATTACTCCAAGCTGATGTACAGTGAACCAGTTAGCATAGGACACAATTAGCTTTAAGCTAATTCCTTCAACTTGGCATATGGCTAACAGTTGCCACAGAACTTACTTTATTACATTTAAATATTCAATTTCACGAAACAACAAAACCATATTTAACATTTGCTTAACCCTTTTAAGAACTCAGGTTGTAATTAAAAAGGGCTCTCACCTGATAAGGGAAGAATTTGTTATGAAATACACGGACACCAGCTTTCCTTGGCTCCTGCATGTATTTACCTGAAGCTAGGAAGCGGTGTCTCGTTTTACAGCTCAACAGGCTCAAACTCCCCCTGCTGGCGTCCCCTGGTAACTGTTTTAATTTCCTTCTTTATTAATTCAGAACAGACAACATTTGGAAACATCTTGCAAATAAAACTTCTAATGAACAGTTGAACTTAAAATGTGGCCTGATAAAGCAATTCAATGTCTAATTGACATGTTAAAAAATACAGTCCTTCACACATACACACCCAAAGTGACACATCCTCCACCCAAGTGTGTACACATCATTATTCCCAAACATCGATAACTTACATTATGGCTCCTACAAGGACGATACTCAAAAATGTGGCCTAAACGAATCAAACTGAGCTGAGGAAAACTGAGCTCACACAAAGAAATGTTGTGATTTGGCCAAACCAGATAACCCACACACACAGAGGGGAAAACACAATGGCTGACAATAGTAGCAAACTAAACCTGAAAACCCCACATGATCAAGCGGCACTTGGTGGTTCAATTCAATTCAATTCAATTCAACTTTATTTATATAGCGTCAAATCATGGCAATGCCATCTCAGGACGCTTTCCAGACAAGTCCGGATTGGTCCGGATTTAAGGCTCCTCTGCCCTTTGCCACGCCTGTCCTGAACCAGGGAAGAAAGCATTGTGGGCCTTATAAGCCATCACAGCCCCTTAGCAAAACTATGATTTGATTATGGCATTTTTACCAACATATCTCTACAATGATGACCTTTTTCTTCACTTTCTGAGCGCAGCCACTTTGCATTTGCTCCCAATAACTAGTCTCCTCCCAGTTTGTCCCACTGTACACAGTGTAAAACAGGTTCTGGGTCAGGTCAAGGCAGAATCAGAAGCTTTTATTGTCACTGAACCAGCATCCCGGCACAACAAAGCCATTTCTGGTACAACCTGCCCTCGAGCAGACCAACAACATACACGTGAACTGAGGCAGCTGCTGCTCTTTACGCAGATCAGGCAAAAGATGGCATGAGGAAAGGATAGGTGAGGGCAAAACAAGAGGCATCGTGACAGCACACCTGCCACGGTACAAAAAAAACCACACCTCAGTGCACAAAAGCACATAATCAGACAGTCACAAGAGGAAAGAAGTACATGGGAGGGGTTGGGGGGGGGGGGGGGACTCCCAGCCGACCGGCGCATCCAGTCCAACCCAAACAATGAGAAACAAGAACAGAGGTATCTGGTGTTTGTTCAACTTTTATTATAAAGACAGAGTTTGACGGAGGGCCACCAGTCGGGGCTCTAAATGATTGACATGATTTATTCTGTTTCATTAGATTTGTTTTCTTGATGGCTCACAGCGGCTCTCTGTGCAGCAAGTGGCGCCCTCGGCGGCTGACTATATTAGGTTTATCAAGGATCAAGTCTGTCACAGGTGTTCTCAAAGATGGAGGAGGAAAAACTGTAATGCAAACACAGCTTGTGGCGCGTTCTTCAGCCTGTAATGTTCGGCTTTTTCATTTCTAGCATTTCCCACCATGTCTCCCAGCTCCAGCTGAAACGTCCCGTCACCCAAAAAGCCAAAGGTCGGCTGGATCTGCACCTTCTGGATAATTGTGTATCGCTGCTCAGTGCTGGTGCCAAACTGTTGCAAAGCAATGCATGGTCGCCTAAATAATCACTACAAACAAACTGCAGGGTATAATCTATAACATCCAGCAGCCTCTGGGAATAGGCCTGGGTAAAAGAAAGAAAAGCCACGTTTGGTAAATAAAAAGGGTGAAACCACCAACTGGTAGCACAGTTTCCAGTTCATATAAGTGAAAGTGTTGTCATGTCCAATCCAACTTTATTTATAGAGCACTTTTAAGACAACATAGTTGACCAAAGTGCTTTAGACAATCGCAGACTCAACAGCCAATACAAACATCATGATGAAGAATAAAATATATACTATAAAAGCAATAACATTAGTACTAGCATTAACACAATACAACAGAATAAAATAAATCATAAGAAGAAGTCAACAACTCAAGCTGTGTTAAAAGTCGATGAAAAAAGATGAATCTTAAGAGTGGATAAAAAAACAGAAAGAGACCAAGTCTGTCTAGGTCGCATTGGCAGTGGATTCCAAAGTTTAGGACCAAAACCTGAAAAGGAGCGGTCCCACCTGGATTTTATTATGGATTTAAGGACAACCAACAGGGAGTGATGGAACAACCTGCAGGTTGGACAAGGCCATGTTGGCATTTAAAAACATTCATTCATTTGTTATCCTAACTGCTTCGTCTAATTCAGGGTTGCGGGGAAGCTGGAGCCTATCCCAGCAGTCTTTGGGCGAAAGGCAGGGTACACCCTGGACAGCTCGCCAGTCCATCACAGGGAGACACAGAGACAAACAACCACTCATGCTCACATTCACACCTACGGGTACCCAATCAACCTAACATGCATGTCTTTGGACGGTGGGAGGAAGCCTGGAGAGAACCCACGCATACACGGGGAGAAACCTCGGCCCAGCTGAGGATCAAACCAGCAACCTTCTTGCTGTGAGGCCACAGTGCTAACCACCACGCCACCATGCAGCCCCATTTAAAAACAAATTAAAGAAATTTAAAATCAAAACAGGTAACCAGTGCAAAGTTTTTTTTAAACCGGCGTGATGCGCTCCTGTTTCTTGGTACCAGCTAAAAGCCAAGCTGATGCAGTCGGGGAAGAGTTGACTGAAGTGCGTTGCACTAATACAGCTGATTCATAATAAAAGCATAAATTAAAATCTCAAAAGCATGACAAGAAACAATAGATTTGGTTTTGGACAACTGTCTAAGCCAGCATTTCCCAATCCAGGTGCTCAGGCCCCCCCGCCCTGCATGCTTTCTAGGCAACCCTACCTTAACACACCTGAATGAAACAAAAAGCTTGTCAACAGGCGTCAAAGAACTTAATGAGAAAGTTCAGTAATCTGACTCAGGTGTTTGGGAGGAAGCACAAATGCATGGCAGAAGACCTGGATTGGGAAACACTGGTCTTGTCTGAAATGTCATTTGTTTGAAGGCTAAATTTTTTGTAAATCACCAAACATTTTTAAAAATGTGGGAAAAACTTGACCATAAACCATAACCGTTACCATTGTATGTTAATCAGCTTGCATAACAGAGGACGGCATGAACGTTTACTTTGTTCAAACATGTCAGCGCTCAAATGTTCACACAAACACGTCAGAGTGTTCAAATAAATCTGGTTTTGGTGGGAATAAAAGAAAACTTGTGGATGGAAAACATCTGAATGCTGCAGTCTGTTGGAAAAGTAGCTCGTTGCTCCTCAGAACTGACTCAATATGTTGAAAATAACCACGTTTCACAATGTGATTCTGGCACGAGTCCATAATTAAACATGAAATAGCGTACTGCGGGGAGTTTTAATCTCTCAGATATTCTCTGTTGTAGTTGTAGAGAGGACACAAATACAGGAGAGCAGGATGAACAACATCAGGTGAATAAAATCAACCCAGTTAAGATACTAAACAAAAGAAGCAGCAAGGCATGAACTCTGCAAGAACAAACAACATGAATAAATAAATCAATAAATAAAAACGAGACCGGCGGTTCTTTTGTAAGCAAGACTCCGCATCGGCCGTTCTGACAACTTTAAACTCCTGCATCTGGGTTGGATCATATTGGGGATTTACAGACATTTAACAATAATTCACTGCATTTGTTTGAAGTCTGTTTTCTGACTTGTTACCTCCTCAGACGTTTGCTTGCTCCCCCCCCCCCACACAGAGTTAAGCCAATCTATTCTCACTTAAATCCAGATGTTGACCTTTAACCTGTGTGTCCAGGCGACCTCCACACATACCAGCATGTCTGGTCAGTCATGTACAGATAATTCATTCCTGCTGACTGTCCGTCTCTGCTGTCAGGATTGATGAAATAAACACATTTTAACAAAAAGTGTCAGAAATAACACTGAGAACACAGAGTTCAGCTGCAACTCAGGGGTACGCGTTTAAAAAGGGACATATTTACTGAACAGAAGTCAGACTGAGAGTGGTGCTTGGCAGAGGACTCTGGGATGACAGCCCGATCAAGTGGGACGGAGATGTTGAAAATGAGAGTTCTTTTCAGCATTCCCCCTCTGTCTGCAGACTCCTCCCCCAGTGGCGTGACAGATGCCGACAATGACAGTTGTCAGTGATGAAAAGCAGGAGGAATAATCCAGAAGAACCGCGTGACTTTGGGACTCTGAACACTCCAGTTAAAGCTGTAAAGCAGCAATCTAAAACCCAGATGTGTGGCTGCTAAACAAGTAAGAAGCAAACACAGGAAGGCTCATGTCAGGATGCTTGAGGGATTCGGTGGTCAAGAATCACAACATAGGTCGATGTGATGTCATGGATAGTGACGCTAAAATCAACTCTGGTCACTACAGGTTTATTTCATTCCTATGGGTGTACTTTGCTCCATCAATACTGACACTGTTATGATGTTCCTCGTTTCAGGTTCCTGTTTTATTTGGCAGTTTTTCCCCTGTTTCCGGTGTAGCCTTTGTTCTTGTTAGTTAGATCAGTGTTTTTTAACCACTGTGCCGTGGCACGCCAGTGAGCCGTGTTCGATCATCAGGTGTGCCCTGAGAAATGATCCAATTTCACCTGATTGGTCTAAACAGCAGCTCTGTGTTCATCCAGGGCCCAGGGTCTTTTTCTTGTGTTTATCTTATTTCTATTCAACTGTTTGACAAGATGGACTTTTTATTAATAATATGGGCTTGTAAATAAAAAAAAACCCAAACATTTTGGCTTGTGGTGTGCCTTGTGAATTTTCAGTGAAAAAATGTGTCTTGGCTGAAAAAAGGTTGAAAACCACAGAATTAGATTACCTGGTCTCGTTAGTTCGTGTTAAGTTCTGTCAGTGTTTCCAGCCCTCAGTTCAATCATGTTTTGCGGGTTCATTGTGTTTGATTTAGTCCCTGTGCATCGACTAGTACCCTGTGTTCCTGTGCTTTAATAAAATGGGCTTGACTCTGCACCCCTGGACTGGCTACTCTGCATTTGGGTCCATACCTCGGCATCATCCCCATGATAATGTTGCTTATCCAAGGTTGTATTTTCCTAATGTTAATGCCTGCTGAGGAGCAGATGATTTGTTTTATTATCCTTATTGTCTTGGAGAAAAGACTCTCTAGTTGCTGTAGCTCAGGAAGATAAGCAGTCATCGTCCAGCTGGTGTTGGTGGATCAGTGTCCAACTTTTTCCTGAACACGTGGTAAGTGCCTTAGTGACCCATCTTTTAATTTGTTTTATTTTAAGACTTTTCTTTTGTTTTTATGAAAGTCAATTAAACTTTTGTGTGTGTGTGTGTGTGTGTTTTAATGTGTTTTATCTACGTGGGTGTGTGTGAAAAGTGAGTATATGTGTAACTTTGGGTATATTCTATATTTTTGTATGTGAAGGCAGGTTCTCAACCTTGTTTTATTCTTGCTTTTTATTTTCTAAAGCACTTTGTGCTACTCTTGTGTTAAAAGTGCTGTATAAATAAACTTTGATTGATTGTGTCCTTGGGCAAGACAAGGAACCCTGCATTGCCCCCCCAATGTACCTTTTGGGACATGCGTCTGTGTGAATGGGTGACTGTGACATGTAGTGTATCCTTTCATATATATATATATATATATATATATATATATATATGTATATATATATATATATATATATATATATATATATATATATATATATATATATATATATATATATATATATATATATATATATATAATTCTGTTAATTATAATAAAAATTTAATTAAAAATGAAAAATACTGGTATAAATAAATATTACAAGTACAAATCTCCAGTCAAACTTCATGTTGTATGTGAAAGTGGGACTGGAACCGTCTGACAAGCTGTTAGTTCACTCTGCTGTTGACAGAAAGATGATGGATGACATGGTGTTTATATTTAAAAAGTAATTGCACATATTAGGTGGTAAGTAGCTACGATGTCAAGCTATTGTCTGTCATGACAGCAGGTGTTTAATTAGCCTATTTACAGATCCAGGTCATCAGGAGCCACTGCCTGCACGTCTTAGAGATGTTCCTACTCCAACACGCCTGATTCAGATTAATGAAGTTCATCAAGTTCTTTGCAACACTGAATGAGTCATTAGTTTAATTCAGGTTTGGTAAAGTAGGGTTAACCTGTAAAACAAGCAGGACACTGCATCCTGAGGACGTGTTGACATGCACTGCCCTAAATAACATCAAGTAGATTTTCTGGTATGAACTGGACTCATCAGAAGAACCTGCAGCATTTAAACAAGCCAAATCTTCCTGTCATCGTAGTCATTTCTGTATTATAGCTTTAAATTAATGCAACAGGACATTACCTAAAGCAAAATTCTCCTTCAGTTTTTATCAATACCATCACGCAATCTGAGGTTGAAAATTAATGGATGCAAATGTTACATTTCGAAGGAAATGTGGAATGAATTCTGCCAAATGTCCTTCATTTTCAAGTTAATTAGGTTTATAACTTTTTTTTTTTTTTTTTAACACACAAGCTTCTATTTAATGAAATGGAGATGAAAATTTTATTTGTTAAAGGTAATAAATTAGAGACATATTCACTAATCTTTTGTAGAATTAGTTTGTAGTAGAGGTGCATATTTTTACAGCCTTGGTTTGTGCTTATTACATAGAAACCAACCTGTTTATAATAAGGTAATGATATCATCTCAATATATTCTTTTCTTTTAGTATATATAGATATTTGATGGCAGCTACTAAGTAATTACACAATGTTGATACAATACCACCTAGTTTCACATTCATGTGTAATATGTTACCCTCCTATTGCTTTGGGTAACTGGCATCTTATTACCTATTTAACATCAGCTCAAGTCTCTTGTTGCCATTATGTTTCCAGTGTTACTACTAGGACATTACCTGAATATTTCCACTAGTAATTATAGTGTTTTACCTGTAATTACTGAGTAATTTCCTCTCTGTTTCCATGAAATACCACACTATTACATATAGTCTATCCTGTGTTGTTACTGGGATATTACCTGGTTATTTCTAGTAGTAATTACTGCATATTATCTGTAAATACCAAGTAATTTCTTCTTTGTTTCTATAAAATTACCACACAATTACCATATAATTACCAATCTGTAATGTAAGGTGCTGTAATGAATTCCACCAAATATCCTTCATTTTCAAGTTAATTAGGTTTATAACTTTTTTCTTTCAACTCACCATCTTCTATTTAATAAAATGGAGATGGACATTTGACTATTTAATCATAATAAATTAGGGACATATTTACTAATCTTTTGTGGATTTAGTTTACAGTAGAGATCTCCAAAGAAACACCGTTGTGAATCCATTTACGACTCACTTTCAGGGAGCGAATCTCGGTCACATGGGCAGGTTTTAGCCGTGCTTTTGCACACAACATGAAGTTTGGTTGGTGACACAGAAGAGCTCCATCCTCCTCTCCATGATTGGTTTGGGATTAGAGTCTTCTGACTGGTTCAGGAGTAGCACATCAAATGTGGGACGAAACTATTTTCATTTGGCTACATGCACTTTCTGATTTATACTTATATTCTGTGACCGGCAGAATTAGCATACTTGAAGGTGACAAAACATGTACATGGGAATGTTTTAGCATTCACTTCTTTTTAGCAGCAAATGTAGAAACAAACTAAAACAGCTCTGCCATGAATCAAAGTTTTCACAGACTAAATGGTGATAAGTCTGCTCTGTGGTTATTAAATATGTCTTCATGGATGTGGGTGGCGTGCTAGAACAGGAAAAAATATTAATAACACTGATGTGACGCGTTTTCCTCTGTAAATGGCTCGGGATTATGGCAGGATAATGGCTCATTACAGTGATAAAAACACGGAGAATGTTAACTCTATAAGTGTGTTTGATGCAATAGAAAACTAAACCTGGAAACACAAAATGAGCAGCGCTGTCCCAGATCACAGTGGGGCATTTTGGACCCAGAAGTGGAAACCAGTGATTGAAATGTGGGCTGAGAGATGTATATGCACACTCCTCAGTATTGCAATGCCTACAGGTGTGTGTCTGTACGTGTGTGTGAGAGAGAGAGAGGTGTCAGACGTGAATGATTTATGAGTATGCAAATTAGCTTTTTAAACTGTTGAAGGACAGCAGAGAGCAAAACTGGATAAACACACACACACACACACACACACACACACATTAACTCATGATATCCTGCAGTTCAGAAGCTGCTGATCTAAAATTCAGTTTAAAACCTGCAATAAACATCAGATGAATTTCTCATCCAGTAGAAATGATCATCATCCTGATGAGCTGTATACATAACACCACTCTGAGGCTGTGAGGAAATAAGGGTTATTGTCATAAAACAGGGTTTTAAAGGAAAATTCATCCAGTCATTCATTTTCTGAACCCGCTTAATCCAAGTAAGGGTTGCAGGGGAGCTGGAGCCGATCCCAGCAGCCTCGAGAGGCAAGGTACACCCTGGACAGGTTGCCAGTCTACAGCAGGGCTAAAGGAAAACTGGAAGGATAAAAATACCCAGATGTTTCGGTGTGTGAGAAGCAGTTTAGACCTGATCTGGGGAATTAGGGAAGTTTGGGTTTGGTCAGTTATTACCCTTTTAATGATCCTAACTGGTGTTGTATTACACTGTTGGAAAGTGTATTTAGTCACACTTAAAGACACACTACAGAACTTTTTTGCCATTTTCCCCATCATGCGCCCACTATTGATGGCTTATTTAGCATCCATCTTGCATCCTACCTGACCTATAGCTTTCTCCTGCCAGCAGAAGACGATACCATGACTCTTGTTTTGTCTTTTTTTGTCTCTTTTAACCTTACTGAACTCAACGCCACATCAACATGTGGCTGTAGCTCAGGAGGAAGAGCAGTCGTCCTTCAACTGGAAAGTTGGGAGGTCGATTCCAGGCTTTCCTTGACTACATGCCAAAGTGTCCTGGGGCAAGACACTGAAACCCAAGCAGCCCTCCGGTGTGCCTATCTGTCATGTGTTTCTTCCCTGATCTGCTTGCACTCATCAGTGGAAAATCTATCCACCTGTGGCTTCCTAATTGCCTCTGCTATTCTCATCAGTTTCATTCAGTTCACCTGGTTGTCATGTCTCACAACCAAGCGGCAACCTCTGGCGGTTAAAAGTGAAGCCTATGCGGAAGTGTATAAATCTGCAGTTCCCCCTTCATCCACTAGGGGCTGCAAAACAGAGCGAATCCCCATAGACTCCCATGTTAAAAAGACCAACTTCACAACAGAAATAAACTTGTTTACAGCCTGGTTAAAAAAATCCATTTTAGGTTTAATAGGTCAGGTTTACCTTCATGACAACTGTGGGGGGAGTGAATTGTTTTCTAACTTGCCCGTTTTAAAGTAATTTAATCTCGAAGTTCAGCAAATCTAGGGGCGTGTCCTTTTTGATTGACAGGTACCCAATCTCCCGCTTCAAGTAAGAATAACGTTGAACAACCGCCGTTTTTAGCTGGTTAAAAACGTGACTTAGCTTTAGCCCGTTTACCTCCGTTAGCTGGTTAGCTCCTGTTATCTCCGGGTTAGCCCGGTTAGCTCTTAGCTACAGAAAGCTCGGAGTTCGCTCGATGTCAATCATCCACCATGACGCTCACAGCCCCCCTCTCAGCTCCACCTCTTTGCCCATATATGTATTTTCCGGGCGAGACGACGCGCATGCCCCTGCCAAGATGGTGATGGTAGGAACCGCCCACCGAGCTTCAATTCAGCTCTTCAGAAACCTATGGGTGACGTCACAGAGGCTCCGTCCATCTCTTTACATGCAGTCTTTGCTCACAACCTACTTAAACTCTCTTCAATCTCTTCCCCTCTGCAGGATTATCAGCAGATTCATGTCTAGTTGGTTTCCAGCATTCTACAGCTTGTCTCCAGTTGTCGACCTACTGCTTAACGTCCCAGGATTTCCCACCTTGCCTTGCCCACGACGGACACCTCTAGTTTCTTGGATTTTCTGGTCACAGACCCTTGCTTTGTCTTTGGATCCCCGAGCCTTGTCTTTCGTCCTGGATAAGTACTTTGCCGTAATCTTTACCTCCTGCCTCCATCCTGACCCGGTCTCTGAAGCCCGGACTCTAACAGCTTCTCATTCACCTGGATTGATCCTCTGCTCAGTCTCATCTCACATTCCTTATTCACAAATAAACTGGTTATTGTTTACAGCTCCTTGTGTGTGGTCTTCACAGTAATTCATTCCACCTATCGGGGTATTAGTGTGTTGTATATGTGTGTGTGAATGGGTGAATGTGACAAGTAGTGCTTTGGGTTGTCTGCATGACTGGAAAAGTGCTATATAAGTAAAAGTCCATTTAATCTTCTTGCATTTATTTGCTGAATCAGCAACGTTGCGTGTATTTTACCGCAAAGCGAAATGTAATGTGGCTGTTATGGACAACTTACCCTTTTGGGGATCAACTGAAGTTTTCCAGACATTTATATTCGTTCAAAGGTTTAAAATCCAGCTGCAAAATGTAGAGTTTATTCAGAAACTCTATATGGTAAATCCACATCAAGTGATTTATGATAAAACTATTATTTATCAGACTTCTTAATCAAAAACAACTTATGAGTGTATCTGCACCATTTACCACATGGGTGTCAAACTCCAGTCCTCGAGGGCCGGTATACGACAGGTTTTTGTTGTTTCCCTCGACCAACGCAGCTGATTCGAATCAAATGGAACCAGCAGCTTCTTGTCAACCTGTTTTTAAGTTTTGGTCAGTCGTGTTGGAACATGGAGACATCAAAAACCTTCAGGATACCAGCCCTCGAGGACTGGAGTTCGACACCTGTGATTTACCACGTGGGTGACCTGCTGGCGACCTGACCACCTGCTCAGATTCAAAGGCTTGTCCTGCGAAAACGCTCCTTTTAACCACAAGGGTAGAACAAACAAACCACTCAGTTCGCAAATACATTCAGAAAATGCTCCACCTCAATGTTGATGTATGGCGTTTAGATTCAGTAAATACCACTAAATTAATACAATTCCTAAATTCAGCAGCAAAATTATGTTCCAATCCAACTAATTTATCTTTTTTGTTGAGAAACTTTCAGTGGACATTGTTGCACTTTTCTGTCTTCTTTGTCTAGAACGGGGTGGGAAACCAGATCCCCAAGGGCCAGATTCCTGCAGGTTTTCCACGTATCCCTGGTCCATCTCACCGGATTCATATAAAATGGATCCAACAGCATCAAGATCTGCACGTTTTGAATCTCTTGTGTTGAAACAGGGAATTTCCAACACAAGCCCCCCCCCCCCCCCCCCCCCCCCATTAAAAAGACGTTTTTGATGTTCGGTGGCGCCAATAATGAGTTGCATTGGAGTTGATTTTCTGAGAATAGTGGTTCAATAATGGATTAAATACCTGTAAATAGCAACAAAACTAATAATAATAATAATAATAATGATAATAATAATAATAATAAAAACCTGGAGGACCATGTGTCAATATATAAATTTGTTTCTATGTGTTTGGATCAATTTCACATGATTTTAGCCTCATAATCCGACAACTGAGACATGGAAACATCATGTCTTCATGCTGACTGGGATTAAAAGGGTTGAGCTTCTAGGTGCATTTTTCCACTAAAAAAAAAAAAAAAGCTGGTGTACCAAAGACAGAAAATAATGTCCCGGAGTTTTCAGGTTAAATACGAGCAGTAAGTTCTTTATTTCACATTGATTGCACACCACTGGGAAATATGACCCAGTACATTCACAGTAAATTAAGCCCTATCTTGCCACCTCTCTGATTTATGATATCTATCAACACCAGGACTCTTGCGGACATAATTTTTCCTGTTTGTATTTGGAGGCAACAACACAAGCAGAAAACAGTGATTTGATTGAGGGTAATAAATGTCACCTACCAGCGTGGGCTGATTGTAATTACCGAGCTGTGACAATGACCCATTGATTAACTGGCTTTATCTTGTACTTGTGCAGATGCCTCTTTAGAGAAAGGATACAGCACTCGAAGGTGGATCTTAAAAGCTCTTGTCTGTGAACTTAAAATAATCTTCTTTTTCTGCCACTGAGGCTCTGATTTCTCCTTCAATACTGGAACAGAGAACTTAGAGCACTGACACACGAGCAAATACAGAAGATAAAGATATATTTCATTGCATCTGCATTAGTGGAGACAACTTTCAGACATACTGACATCTGCCTGCGTCTCAAACTGCACATGCAGGGTGAAAACCCTGATCACGACCCTTCCCGCTGGGTTTTTAAAGCCAATTATTGTCTCCATATATCGGCAGGCAAAAATATCACATCAGTCTCAGCTTGTGATGTTTCAGAGAGACGAAATGAAAAATAAAACAGATATAACATCAGGCAGTGGGATGTAAATTGAAGAGCAGGGCAATACACACAGTCACAGAGCATTTAGCATGTTATTTAAAATGCTATTCTCTCCTTCCTGGTGTAATGAAGCTGTTTTTCTGCCCTGCACCCACTCCCTACACTTCATTTCTTTCTGTAGTCTCTGTAATGAAGCCTTTGAAGAGGCAGAATAACAGTGTTTTGTGTTTTGTACCAAAAAGACTAGAGTCAATGATCCATCATACAAGCAGCTGATGGAAGAAAATCTTTGTCTTCGCCTCAAACAGCCAAAATAAATTTGATGTTTTTTCGTCAGAACTGGACTGGAAGATTTAAAAGTAATGTATTCAGAGGAGCCGTGCTTATAAATTAGAATTGCAGACAGGGTGGTTAAAGCCTTCACAAACTAAACTTGCTGATGCGACAATTTCTGTTCTTGTCTGTTGGGATATGAGATTGGAAAGGGAATATTGATCAGAGAGAATCACAGACAGATATGGGTTCATCTTTTGTGCCATTATGGAAGAAAGAAATTGAGCGATTCCTCGAGTCCATTAAGGAACAAACTGATTATCTCTCAGGCGTCAATAGAGGACGTGTTAACATCAGGCCTGATGTGCTGCGGAAGATTAACAGAACTTTAAATGCACTCCACAACATGGTTTATGAAAAGTGTCGTTTTTTCGTCTTTTAGGGATAAAGGCCAGAATGGTTGTTTTACATTTACTATGATGGAGGTTACATTTAGTGTCTCAGTCACCTGCCTCATGCATCCATCCATTTATCCACCCATCCATCCATCAATCCATCTATCCATTCATTCACCATTTTATCCATCCATCCATCCATTCATCATCCATCCATCCATCCATCCATCCACCATTCTATCCATACACCGACCCACCCATCTATCCATCAATCCATCTATCCATTCATTCACCATTTTATCCATCCATCCATCCATCCATTCATCATCCATCCATCCATCCACCATTCTATCCATACACCGACCCACCCATCTATCCATCAATCCATCTATCCATTCATTCACCATTTTATCCATCCATCCATCCATCCATTCATCATCCATCCATCCATCCACCATTCTATCCATTCATTCACCATTTTATCCATCCATCCATCCATCCATCCATCCATTCATCATCCATCCATCCATCCACCATTCTATCCATACACCGACCCACCCATCTATCCATCCATCCATCCATCCACCCACCATTCTTTCCATACACCCACCCACCCATCTATCCATCCATCCATTCATCATCCATCCACCCATCTATTCTATCCATACATCCACCCACCCATCTATCCATCCATCCATCCATCCATCCATCCATTCAACCGTCTAACCATCCACCCACCCACCTATCCATCCACCATTTTATCTATCTATCTATCTATCTATCTATCTATCTATCTATCTATCTATCTATCTATCTATCTATCTATCTATCTATCTATCTATCGATCGATCTATCTATCTATCTATCTATCTATCTATCTATCGATCTATCTATCTATCTATCTATCTATCTATCTATCTATCTATCTATCTTTCTATCTATCTATCTATCTTTCTATCTATCATCTATCTATCTATCTTCTACCATCCTCTTCATCTCTGAATCATCTCATTTGTTTTTTAATATCATCAGTTTTTGTTTTGGGGGGGTTTCTGACATCCTGAGACAGCCCCCCACCCTGAGCCTCCTCCTCTCAACCTTTATCTTTTAGACTCCCCAGATGATCCAATCAGAGAGCTGTCACATCTCCACAGCTTCTCCATCCTTTCAGGGAAGCCGGATTTTGCGTTGCCTCCTCCTCCTCACCGAAAAAGATAAAAATCAGTTGTGATGGACAGAAATTGTGCAGGTACGCCAAACTAAGCAAAGAAACCACAACATGTGACCGTGCAGGATGAGTGTGTGTGTGTGTTCCTTGAAAATATGTCAGTGGTGGCTGCAGAGGGCTGGGAAACAAAGAGCAGGTAGATTGATGATTGATTAGCTGCGGCTGTCTGGCTGACTGAGACTCATTGGCAGCCGTCACTTTGATGAATTACACCACTGAGAAAAACACACTGCACTCTGATTACAGCCCGCAAGACTGCTGTGTGTGTGTGCCTGGTTTGATGGCTGGTATATAGCCTTTATGATGGTGTATGAACCCTGCACGTGTGTTTGTGTTTGTGTGTGTGTGTTCATATGCCCCACCTTCATGTCTTAGAACTGCTCTGTGGGATTGTTTTTAGTGGATGTTGCCAGTTTTGTTTCCATGCTAATCCACCATCATGTTCACACACCCGGAAATGCTTGTTTAGTATTCTGCAGGTGGAAGCAGAACATCCCCACATGTCTTCTCAAGGTCCTACGCTGCTCGTGAACAGAGGCCGATTTGTTCATATTTAACTCGGCCGATGACAAGTATGTGTGCATTCGCTGTCCCTCACCTCCACCTGTGACAAGATGCGCTGAATAATTTATGCCGATGACGGCCATGTTGTGTCCTTAGGAATCAAAATTATGAGGAAAATATTCCCCAAAACATCTCAGGAGGTGACGGGGTAGATGCTTTTTAAATTGTAAAAGATCACTTTTCATCTCCAAACTGATTCATCTCATCGTCTCCAGACACCAGTCTTTGTTTTCTTGTGATCAGGAAACCTTTTTAGTCGCTTTCATATGAGAAAAGAGCGGATTTATTTGATCAAGTACACATGAATTAAAGATTAAATAGAGTAAATTTGTATTTCGCAGGTTGGAATATGATAATGAAAAATGCGGGGGTTCTTTTGTGCAGCTCATCTGCAGATGGGGAGAGAGATGGGGAGAGGGTGACTCAGACTTGAAGGAGGTAAAAGTGTCTGAATGGTTATAAAAAAAAAAAGGACGAGTCTTTTTGGGATATGGGGAATAAGGTGGGGATAAATGAATGATGGATGAGGAGAGAGGTGCTCTGTTTAGATAAGAGGCTTTCTCCTCCAACCTTCCCTGACAAGACATACCTGTTCAGTCTTTTTCTAATTGGACTGTCATGGACTTTAACGTTTCATGCGCTAACCGAGGCCTGGAGAGTCTGAGATGTAGCTCTCGGGGATTTTGCAGTTTCTTTGAGCAGTTCATGGTCCGATCTTGGACTGGACTTGCTGGGAAGACCACTCCAGAGAAGGCCGGTCACTGTTTGCTTTCCATTTGTGAATAGTTACCTATCATATGAAGGATTTTTCTCCATATTGACATGACAGCAGAGTTGCTGCAGACTTGTCGGCTGAGGATCATGATGAGAATCTCCTGCCCCCCCCCCATCCTAAAGCTGCTCTGTTGGACTGAGACGTGCTGACTGGAAAGGCCATTGTGGAGTACAGTGAACTCATCGTCATGTTCTGGTGAGTCTGTGTGAATTGTAGCCTCAGTTTCCTGTTCTTACTGACAGGAGGGAACCCGCTGTGGTCTTCTGCTGCTGGAGACCATCTGCTTCCAGGCTGGACGTGTTGTGTGTTCACAGATGATCTTCTGCAGATCTTGGTGGGAATCAGTGCTTTTTTGACTTTCTGTTGTCAATCAACGGCCCATTTTCCTGTAATTCTGCCCAATAATGACTACAGTTAATCTATAATGATATACTTTAAATAACTTGTTGAAAGCCGGTCTTTGTTGGAGAACTCCGCTGAACTTTTGTTAAGTTTATACTTCACACAGACCTGTAAATTATCTCACTCTTTCAAATAAAAACTAACCCTGAAAAAGATCCTCCAACATGTTAAAGATAACAGTCAACAGACCAAACAGCTGTGTTGTTGATGTGCATGGTGTATAAAATTGTTTACATAATTTGTATTGTAATACAGAGGAGACCCCAGGAAGAGTAGCTGCTGATATTTCCGTTGGGGATCTTAATAAAAAAAGGTTTGTCAAACATCTAAACACAAGTGTTTCCTTCTTACTACAAGTGGTCTCTTTTCCTCCACCCCTGCATTAATTAAGGAGTTCACTTCGGGGTTTTTGATTTGCAAAGCGTGACAAGAACAATCGTATGTTACAGAATTTTCTCTTGGGACAAGTTAACGTGGAAATATATCCGAGTAAGAATGGTTGACGAGTCTGTGGTTGAAGTGAGGTCTCTTTCTGAACATGGACTGGTTTTGGAGTTGAATTTGTTCAAGTTGCTTCAGGACTTTGATTTCTTTTCACAGCTGTGGATATAAGAAGCTTTTGTTGTTTGTAATGATGTACTTCTGTTTGGCTTTGGTCTGATGTGAGCTGATCTCCCGATTAGATGTGTTTGTTCAGGACTAACAAAGGTGTGTCGAAAGTAAAAGTATCTGTCTCCATGTATATATATTTAAAATACTCAATGTACAATAATATTCTCTGACAAATTATTTGACAAAAAGAAAGTTTATTTTGTGTAAATATGACTTTTTTACAAAACAACTTTTCTCAAAGTGACTGAAGTACGAATTTTATCACACATAATCATCATCAAAGGCAGTTAAAACAAAAAAAAACAACAAGAAAAATATTTCTTCTTTTACATATAAACCACAAAATAAAACAATTTAATACATGTAAATTTTACTTTAAGGCATAAACCACAAAATGATTTTTAAAAAAAAAAAAAAAAAAAGAGAAACTATTTGGTGGAACTTTTCCTTCACAAAGAAACCCAGTTTTTACGCTTTTTCTTCCAAATAACTAGAAAAAAAAAGTTCACGTCTCAGTGAATTGAACGAAAATCCTCCATTTGGTCAAACTTTAAACTACTTTTGTCAAATCTAGTCTTTTAACAGAATATATATTTTTAAAATGCATGCTTAGAAAAGCACTGTCGAATCTGCAGGCCAGATTTTCTGCACCTCGCAGCTTCATGCGAACATTATGGATGAAGTGCAGAACTTTTCTTCTCCAGAGATGTTTTACGACTGCGACGTCTCACCTGTGTGAGTTTTCATGTGACTTTTCAGCGAGGAGGTGCAGCCGAAAGCTTTCCCGCAGCTCGTGCAGGAGTACGGCTTCTCGCCCGTGTGAACTCTCATGTGATTTCTCAGCCTTGCCGGCCGGATAAATTGCTTCCCGCACATGTCGCACACGTGAGGCTTTTCGTCCGTGTGCGTCTTCATGTGCCGCTGCAACTTTGACGCGTTCACAAATCGATTACCGCATAACTTACAGAGGTAAGGCCGCTCGCCGGTGTGGGATCTAACGTGGCACAACAAAGTGTTGCTATGTTTGAAGCTTTTTCCGCATATATCACAAGAATGCGGTTTGGCATCAGTGTGGATCGTCAAATGTCTCTTAAATGCAGAGGGGTCGGTAACCGACTTCCCACATATGTTGCAAAGGTACGGCTTCTCGCCCGTGTGGGTTCTCATGTGGAGCAACAGCTTATCACTCCTTCTAAACGTCTTTCCACAAACCTTACAAGCATGCGGCCTCTCGCCCGTGTGAGTTCTGGTGTGGGCCAGGAAGCCGGACCTGCTCGAGAAATCTTTCCCACAAGTTCTGCAGACGTAATAATTAATACCCATGCGACGTCTTGATGTTTGGGACTTTTTGCTGGAGGCTTTTTTATGAGTTTCATGGTTTACAGACTCTTTGTCTGTGTGGCTTCCTGCAGAAGTAGAAGCCACAACGGGGGAATTTATCTCCTCCTTCAGCTCAAGCTGCTCTCTTTCCACACTGGCGCACAGTTCTTCCTCTTCTTCTTCTTCTTCTTTAATATGTACAGTCTGGATCTCCTCCAGATCCACAGCTGAATGTTGCTGCTGGCTAAGATGAACTTCATCTTTTTGATGTTGTGGAAGATCTGAAAGGATAAAGAGTCACGTTTGAACTAATTTTATCTGTAGCATATGTTTCATACATACAAACAGCACTATTTTAACATGTTAAGCCTTTACACACACCGAAACGTCCCTGACCAAGCCATACTGAGGCCCACAACATGGCCATAAGGCTGCGCTGCAGGACCACCGTGTTAATGGCCACAGCAATCACAAATGCAACCCTGTAGATCAGGGATCACACAATCCAGACCTCTTGGGCCTGTATCCTGCAGGTTTCCCTGCTGCAACACACTTTATGTACAGTTGTGCTCATATTTATTCATACCTTTCATTAAAGAAGGAAAAAAACAGCTTCCTGTAAAATAAGCTGAAATTGATTAAAGTAATAATAAACAAACATTTTATGAAAATCATTACATTATTTTCTAATTCTGGTTCAATAGAAATTTTTTTTTAAAAAAAGCAAACAAATAAGATCATTTATTACATATTACACCAGTCATAAAGTAATATTTAGTTGAACAATCCTTTAATGTTTCCGCTCCAGTCAGGTGTTTTCTGTTCCTCTCAGTCAGACTTCTGCACCTGTTGACAGGTATTTTGTCCCACTGTTCAACAGAAAAAGTCTCTCATTTGTCCAGAACCAGTTTGTTTTGTTTTGTTTTTTTCTTTTTTCAACTCAATTAAATGAAAAAACAGTGTCTTATATTACTGAATTATATTTTTTTATTTTATTATTATTTATTATTTTATTTTTTCCATTAAGCCATAAATCTCAGTCCTTAGCTCATGAGGTACCCAGCTCCGGTACTCGAGGACCACAATCCTGCAGATTTCCATGTCTCCCTGTTCCAACACACCAGACTCAAACTAATCCATTTAATGGAAGCCAGGTGTGTTGAAAGAGGCATAAATGAAAACCTTGCAGGACTGACTTTGCCCCCCCCCTGCTATACAAGGCCGTATTATCCAATGGGCAATATGGGCACTTGTAGGGAAAACAGGAGCAGTTTGGACATAAAACAAAATGACTATAAAAGCCAGATAGTTACACCACAGTGTCCAGTGTGTTGCTGTTGGTACCACTGGCTGAGAGATGTTAGAAATGTCATTTTTACAGAATATCATTTACAATTTTCACAATGTTACGGTGGTAAAGGGGGCCCCTGAAACACTCTGGGACCAGGGGCCTGTGCACTTTTAATCCGGCCCTGTTGCCATGGCTCCATAATAGGAAGCAGAACTCCTACATGACTGATTATTCTAGAGAGAGACACCATTTGCCTCATTTGTAGAGTTTTGGCTTCAAAAACCTTTTTAAACGTATTTTTTCTTTAGGATTAGTGATTGTTTTAATCTGAACTAAAGATACTCTAAAGATACTGATATGTTTCCACGCATGCGTGATGCCTCCATGCAAACAGAAACCTCATAGCATGGCGTGCAAAAAGCAAGAATAGATCACCTCATTTACCAAAAACTCATCACTTTCTAATGTCTGACTGCAGTTTCTAAGCTCTGCTACAAGGATCAGGTGTAACCAATCCCATATGATTCTTATTATCTTTAGTTAGATGCAGAAAAGAAAGTAGCTGCGATTCATTTTCCATCTACTTCCAAATATAAAGAACAACCAGTAACTACAGTCTTGCATGAGTCGTTTTATTTCATTAGTTTTTAAAACAGCAGATAGCTTTACATACCTATCCTGTGGATCTTTACTTCTGGCTTTAAGACAACATCGAGCATCGTCCGCTGCCGGGTGATCTGCTCCTCACACTGCCGGAGTCTGCTTTCAAACACGGAGAAAGTCTCGTCTCCTGCTGCGGACAAACGCTGCCGGATAAAATCCCTCCAGGACCGAACAGAAGACATGTCTGCCTCTTTATCTGCGCTATGACTGCAATGTGCTTTGTCAACAAGCCGAATCCTGCAGACAAAACGCTCTTCAAGCTGATGCTGCAGCTGTTTTTACTCCCTTCTGCTGAGTGCCACACCGAAAAGGTCCGGTAGAGTTTGTGAATAAATCTATAGTTCCACCCCGGATCCTTACATCCCTTTGCGCTTGTTCTTTCTTTCTTTCTTTTTTCTTTCTTTATTTCTTTATTCATTTATTTATTGTTTGTTTCTGGTCTTTTTTTTTTTTTTTTTGAGAAGATATAATGAACTCATGTCATTATCTGGCTGACCTGCTGCACTACACACCATAGTGTGCTCTTAGATCAGCTGACCAGATACTTTTAACTGTCCCAAAGACAGGCTGTAAATCCAGAGAAGACAGAGCCTTCTTTAAAAGCCGTTTAAAAACACACTTTTATTCTTTGGCATTTTAGCAAGACTGGGTTGTCATCTGTGTCCTTGTATTTTATTTTTAACAGTCCCTTTTCATGTTTCTTGTTATTTCACCATTTTATTGTTATTAGATATAGTTAGTAGATGGATCAGCTGAAGGTCCAGGTCCTGCTTGAGGTCTTGGCTGGATTTGTTCTTATTTCTTCAGGACATCTTTTTCAGATCCTCTTCATCTGCTGCAGATATCTTTTCATTTTGGATCTTTGCCCTCCTCTTCTCACTACACCACGCTGAGTTTATCCAAGTTACCAGGAAACAGCTCTTTGGGAATCACCTTGTCGCTGATAAAGTCTGGCTTTCTGTCTGGCTTTCTGTCAAAACTGTGATTTTTTTCAGTTTTTCAAAGATGCATCTAAAAAATGGGAACAAATTAAGCGTCTTTGTGAAAGACTGCTGGTAACAAAGAGCCTAAACGTAGACTTTAAAGAAGGCTTTTTGTTCAATTTTCTGTTATCCCCTCAGTTAGGAGCACGTTTTAAAATATAGATGATTTATCGGGCAGTGGATGACTCCAGCTGAGTGTGTGTCACCAATATGGCAATGATCTTTGGACCACTAAAGAATTACTGAACAATCCATTAATTTATTAGTCATGAACAAACCCAATCACAAATTTTGATGGGAAGATGCCCTACTAAAAACATGTAACATGTTATAAGTAGGATCATATATGTATTACAAAATGCGCTGAACAGTTAGAAAGAACACATCAGTTTCCATAAACTACATATTAAAGTTATCATTAATACCTGGTAATATAACAGCCTTTGTTTCTAATGTGAATGCAATCATGCTGTGATTACTCAGGAACACACATGCACACACCTCCTACACTGTCACATCACTCATAATCCTCACACACTGGGGCTTTAAAGAGGAAATTTCAAAAGGATCCTTTTTTTTTCCACCGTCATTTTAAACCCACTCAGACCAAAATCTTCCTTTGAAAATGTTTTAAACGCAGAAAGTCATCTGGAAAACAGAATTCTAACACCTTGTGTTTAATGTTTAACATAAAATTTGTGTGAACTGTTCAGCTGAAAGAAGTTATTTTACATTTTTATATTTGTTATGTTTGTAGAGCGGTCACACAAAGCAGACGGAGGAGGAGAGAAAGAACTGTTTGTTGCTGGAGTGGAGATTTACAGAGTCTGCTATGATCCAGTCCAGGGAGATCTCTCCAGGAGGAGAAGAAGGTTAGTGCGGATCCAAAAAGGGATAAACTGGCAGAGGAGGTTAGTTTGGCTGTAGGTGGCTTACTGTGATCCAGAGGGAGTCCAGCAGTGGAGGGGGAGGTCAAAGAACGAGTGATCACATGACCAAAGCTGTTGAAGGCTTCATAAATCCTAACAAATCACCCAATGACATTACTGGTTTAAATCTCCAAAGCTGCTTCGTTCATTGCGAGAGAATATTTAGACTTTTGACGGAACGTAAAGCTGCAATGACGCTACGTGTCAGACAGGAATCAGATCATCAAATCAAATCAAACTTTATCTGTACAGCACTTTTCATACAAAAGCACATCAAAGTGCTTCACATTAAAAAAAAAAAAAAAAAGTTTCACATTTATAAACACACACACACATTACCCCCCCCCCCCCACACACACACACACAACCCAACCCCTGACCATTAATGCCAAAATAAAAACTAATAACTAATAGATCACATGTGGCTAATCACATTTCTGACAACTTTCTTATGATGGACACCTGTCTCAAACACAAACATGAATGAAGACTCTTTGCTCACAAACGGCTTGCAGACTTAATTTTCAAACCGAGTCGGTCTAGAAATCATATCCTGCAGCTGTCGCAACATCATGCCTCCTACTAACCATGAAGAAATTCTTCTGAGAGAAACAAAACTGTAAGTACTTAAACTAACATCAGAGACATCTTCATCTTTTCTGTATATTATACATTATCGCATTCACATTTGCTGTTATGTAAGAACAACACATATCTGGTGATTAAGTAGTTTTGGACATATACAGCTGTTTAGTCCACCAGTCATGAGGATCATAGTCTGTAAAAACGCTGATGCTGGGATGCCTATCATCTCACCTCCCAGCACAAACCTTTCATAGCAATATAAATCATGTTTCACTACATTAGAAGTAGTGACACGTCAACATTATCCATCCATTTTCCCAACCTCTCAGTCCAATTCAAGGTCTTGGAGAAGCTGGAATCTATCCCAGTCATCACTGAGTGAGACGTAGGTAGGGACACCTCAGACAGGTCACCAGTCCATCACAGGAATCTAATATTTTAATAATTGGACAAAGACTCTCAGAATGATAAAATTACTACAAACTGAATGTATTGTTTTTGTGTTGGAAGTAGTAGTAGTAGTTGTTCCCTTTCGGCTCGCTCCTCTGAAGGGGTCGCCACAGTGAATCATCACTCGGATGGATTGGCACATGTTTTCTACCAGATGCCCTTCCTGACACAACCCTCTGCATTTATCCGGCTTGGGACCAGCTCTCAGAGATCAATCCTCCTCAGGGTTGCAGCAGCGTAGGGGAGCAAGACTCAAACCGTCAAGTCACAAGACAATGGGTGGCATGGGCTTAGCCTTGCTCCCTGCAGCCCAGACGGTTCTCTGAGGGCCATCCGGCGTTAAACACGTGTTGATTCCCTCTGTACGATAATTTGCTGTGGCGACCCCTTCAGAGAGGCAATCCAAAAGGGAGCAAGAACAGCAACACAGGAAACATTTGGAAGTTTGCGGCTGCTGTAACCGTAGCTGACCACTTGATGCCCCTGGTACTCCGTCTTTAAAGATGGAGTATGTAAGATTATCAATATTTTCAAAATAAATTAACTAAGAAAATAACTACAATTATAATTAGATAGTTTTTTTTTTTTAAACATGTAGGTTCCAGTCTGTCCATGTTTGATATGTTATTAAATTACTAGTTTAATGAATTACAAAGACCCTTCTTAAATGTTTGCCTACCAGTAAAAAAAAAAAAAAAAAAAAAAAAAAAAAGCTTTTTGTCATTAATTAAACTTGTAATTTAATAACGTATCAAATATGAACAGACTGGAACCTACATGTTCAAAAAACTAATTATGATTGCAGTTATTTTATTAGTTAATTTTATTAAAAAATATTGAAAATCTTACATACTCTACCTTTAAGTATTTGAAGCTTCAAAAGCTTCGCAAGGCTTCATCTGCACGTCTTTACAGGTTACTGAGAGCCGATGGGAGAAAGTGGAGGAAGTCCTGATGCTGAGATGAAATGGATGGAGATTTGCTGAGTCCTGGAGCGAAAGGTTTCACTAAGGGGGGAGAAGAAACCATAGTAAGAAAATTATGCATAAGAAAAACACTGGAGGGAGCCTGATTTACGACAGAAACAGTGAGACAATCCTGCAAAAAATGGAGCTTCAGCAGGTCCTTAAGATGCAGGTGTGTTCAGTCCAGCCTCTAGGAAACCTGCTCAGTCCCACCTAAAACCCAGAAGACAGATCAATCTTTCTTTATAAGGCATATGATAAAATGTAAATTTTACAATAAAAATGTAGTGCTAAGTGTTTTACATTAAAAGCATAAGAAAGAGGAAAACCAGTCAAATCTCCTTAAATCAAGAAGTCATGAAACCGACATATACACAAGATAAAACTCCCCCTTACAGAAGATAACACAGCAGACACGTAAAATTATGTCCCATGAGACGCTGTCGCAACCCCATTAACTGTATCTGGAAACTAAGACACTGAAAAAATAAAATACGTCAAGTCAAAATCAAAATTCAAGACGAAAAGCATCAAACAAAAACAAGATACAGTAAAAAACAATAAAAGACAAATAGAAGCGTTGAGATGAGATTACAAATTTATGAGAATGAAAACATAGAAGTTAACATTCATTCATTCTCCTAACTACTTAATCCAACGAAGAGTCGTGGTATAAGTTAACATGTAGTAAAATAATAAAATTAACTTAAAACAGGGTGAAAACAAGTATAGCCTCAAAAATTATAAATCAAAATCTTTACTGGAAAAGTAAGTTTGAAGCTTCCTCTGAAAGACATCAACACTCAGGAAGGCTGTTCCACAGGCGTGATTTTTTCCAGCTGTCCCTGAAGGCATCCTCCTGTGCTGATCAGCTGATGGTTTCCACCTGTGCCTCCCTCTATCTAAGCAGCAAGCTCAGGATTGTTGGTTGCCAGATCGTCAGATGTACTCTGTTCGTTTCCAGCCGACATTAATGCTCCAGATCGTCCTGTTTCTCCTTCTGCCGAGTACCTGCTGGCCTGGCGGTTTCCCTTACCTCTTACCCTTGTGAGTCAACTGGGTGTATGGACCTTGGACTGGCTTTTGAATTTGGATTTTGGATACTGGACAAACCCTCAATTATCTCTGGTGAGAGGAACTTCTTTTTTTATTCTTGGACATCATATCTCCCTGGAGTTGGCTTCTCCCTGTGTGCAATCCCACTAACCATCCTATCGTCCCAGTTTGGAACCTGTAAGGGTACTTCAGTCCCTTCTAGAATCCTGCTTCCTCGGCCCACTAATCAGCTAAATCTTTAACCTAGTCCTGAGGTCTTCTGGTTCTTTTGGGTCCCGTCTCCTGAGTCGTTACAGGCGAGGACCGAAACAACAAAAGATGCTTCTCCATCAGATCCTCACCTTAGGGACAAACAATCCGCGGATGACCTGGGCGCTTCATAAGCCAGAAGCAAGTCTGGTAAATACCTCGGCTGAAACCAACTCTGAAGCACACAGATAGCCAGAGATTTTACAATGTGATTATACATGTCAGGATGTCCTCTGGTCATTTAAATGGATCATTTTACTTAGAAATTTATTTAATCCAAAGTGTTTTCAGCATATTTAGAAAATAATTAAAAAAAAAAAAAACACTTTCCTTTAAAAGTTGCAGTGTGTCTTTGCTGAGAATCTGGAAATGTTCTAAATCCAGCAGGCAGATTTTTACATTTATATCAGCTTTTTATCAAGCTTCCACTTGCCCCTGGTGTGTTTCCTCGGCTTAAACTGCTGCCCTCCGAGGGCTTTCAAAAAGCCGCTGGCAAAATGGAATATTTACTAAAGTGCTTCTGTTGCAGCTGGAATCTTAAACATGTTTTCTGTCTGCTCTGCTTTACTTCTACGTTTATCAGTGAAGAGATTGACGCTGTAGCTGATATATATGTCTACCCATCACAGCTGGGTGACAGCAGGCCAGATGTGTCGCTAGCCGTTGTTCCCTCATCTTCATTTCACTCACTGCTGTTCTGACTTCACCGGGAGTCAGATCCGGATACAAACTTCTCTCATAAAGCACCTCCGTCCTTGATAACAGCTGATCTGAGAGCTGCGATGAACGCAGAGCGCCTTGTCTGGCGTTTACCCAACACTGCCGCAAGGTTTTGCTGAAAAACAAGAAGGACTCTCAAAAGTGTTTCCCAGGGCAATAAATAACTGCAGGTATGATATTACAGCCTATGTGGATAGTGTTTTCATCTGTGACCTGTCCTTTGAGTTATGCAGAATAAACACACTGAAGCCATAAATCAAAGGGGAAGGTCTCCCGAGGCTTCCTTCAAGCAGAAAACAAAGAGAAAATCATAACACCGTTTGTTTTCTAGTTATTTCATTTTTCCTTTTTAAAAGAAAACATTGAACTGAACCTTTGGGTCTGAAAGAGGACGAACACACAAACAGCAAAGTCAGGCAGTGAAACTTTAAACATGCAAGAGCTTCGTGCAGGATGCTCTACTCGCGTGCAAATAACCTGTATTAGTGCATACAGGATATCATTTTATAACCTCTGCCAAGGAGGTTTACTCATGTTTACCTGGATATGTCTGTCTGTAAACAACTTCATACAAAATCTACTGGACTGATTTTGTTTCTTACAACAGATCTGGGTCCAATTTAGACTCAACGAAATGTTGCGATTGATCCAGATCAGCTTCTGGATCCAGGAATGTTCAGGAAGGAGTCTTCCTCATTGTGAGATGAAACCATTTTAAGTATATCTGCATATAACTCCACAATAAATGGTGAGAAAATCCAAGAGAAGTTCCCAACAGGTTTTTCAAGATCTCAATGATAGATGTGGATCCCGGCAATATGATGGATACTAACATCCAAAACAGGAACAACATTCTGGATACCGCCATCCGGAACAGGAACAACATTCTGGATACCGCCATCCGGAACAGGAACAACATTTCATCACTGCATGAGAACAAACATGCAACAAACACAACAAAATTACCAAGAGACTGTGGATTCATTATCCATGGATCTGGAATCTGATCGTGGATCCGTATAAGATAGATGTAGGGCCAGAACTTCAGTTTCGGTAGAAATGAGCTGCTTAGGAGAGATCTGACCTCTCAGTGCCTTTCTAGTTTATTTACATCATGTGATACTTACAGCACAATGTTGGCCAAATAAATACCTAATTTCGAAAGAAATAAGCCAAAAATCCCGTTAGGATGTCCACACGATATACGCAGTCAATTACTTTTCTCCATTTAAACAGGAAAGCAAATAAAGTACACAAGCCAAAACCCGATGGGGTCCAGTCTGAGTTTGTCACGGCACATTTTGTTTTTACACCACTTTAAGTCACCAGGATGTATGTGGTGATCTCCTGTTCTTGTGTGTGCTTTTTTCTTAATGAATCTTTGTATTTTATCCTCTTCATTACTTTGACCTGTTTTCTTCTTTTTACCAGGATAACCACTTTGGTCTTGTGTATTCCTGTTAGTTGTTTTTATCTTTAATTGCTGTAGACGTGTTTTTGACTGACGTTTTGTCAGAATGCAGCATTTGAGTGTGTGTGTTAACATAATGCCAAGGAGGAAAGACATCAGCCATGATTCTATTTGGTGATCTCCATCAATCTGGGAAAGATTGTAAAACCATTTCCAGCAATTCTGATTTCATCAGTTTGCAAAGAGAAAGATTTTCCAAAAATGGAAAGCCTTCAGCTGTCAACCTTCCCAGGAGTCAACGTCCCAGTAGGCGCAACCCAAGTTCAGACCATCTAATGCTCAAAGAAACTGCAAAAAAGCTACATCTGAGACTCTCCGCGGCTCATTTAGCATGTTGAATGTTTACGTTTAAGACGCTACAATTAGAAAATAATGCATTCCTTGTTTGGAAGTGTTGCAGGAGAAAGAGCAGGATGCACAGCTCGGTCTGCAAACCTACATCTGAATAAACCTCAGAAATGTCATTTGGACAAACCAGACCAAAGTGGACACGTCGGGTTTTAACGCACAGCAGCGTGTTTGGAGAAAACCAGCTCAACATATAAAAAACTGTGAAGCACGGTGGTAGAGGGAAGGTGATGTGGGCTTATTCTGCAGCCCCAGGACTTGGGCACCTGGTGCCCAATGAACTCCTCTGAATACCAACGTATTGTAGTCAGATATGAGTCCATCTGTCTGACAGCTAAAGCCTGGCTGAAACTGCCTCATGCAACATGACAAAGATTGCAAACACAGCAGCAGATCCACAACAAAATGACTGAAAAAGGAAAAAATTTAAGAGACTGACAAAGCCCAGACTTAAACTCCTGATCCTTCATGTTTTCTGTGTTTTTTTTTTTTTTTTTTTTTTTTTTTTTTTAGCGTTCTGTTAATCTTTTTCAGTTTATTAAAGCTTTCAGTCTGGAAATTTGTGTCTGATTTGGGTGTCTGGATGTAACTCTCAGCGCTGAAAGGCTGGATCTAATAACAGAGGCAGCCTCCGTTTCAAAGACATGTACTTGATGTCCTCAGATCCACAACTTGACCGTAAACCACAGAGGTTCAGCTCTGTTCAGGAGCACAGGCAAGGATATTTTAAACAACTGCATTAATTTAATCTCCTACTAACCTTGCAACACTCAAAAGTACTCGTCCCATCGAGTTTCATCTCATCTAAACTGAGGCAACAGCATCATCTTGTGGTCAGACAATTAAATTAATGCTAAAACCAAGAGCCTGCACAAGCAAACTGTCCTTTAAAAAGCTTTATTTGAGGTAACAGATAAGCAAATGTGAGGAAATGTTCAATTTAGTTGCTTATCTTTAGCCAAAACCTGTAGAGTGTTAGAGATAACACAAAACTCTGTTTCAATAGTTTAAATTAAACGTACAAAAGTCAGTTCATATTATGTTCAGCATCTTATATTACACTGAAAAGAGAGATGATTTAAAAAAGATAAAAGCTAGAGAAAAGGGTTTAAAATAAACAGCTGAAGATGATGTCTGAAGGGTAGAAAATTGTGATGTTGACCAATTCTGACAATGCAATTAAATTCAGACAGAATCATATCAGCTGTGTGTCCGTGCACGTAGCTGTGAAATGTTGTTGTAATGCCATGAATCTAGAACAGAAAACAAAAGATGAATCTCAGTTTTAATGGGAGGAAATAACAGTTCCACTTTACAAATGATTGACATGCAATTTAATGGTTTTTATATTCCTTGGTATTTATGTCACTTTGAATGAACGGGATGTTTGTTTTCTTGCTCCCCTCCTCGATTCTCAACAATCCTCCATCTGACGGCTCTTTGTGATCCAGACTGAGAAAACAAATTTTCTTTTCAAGTCTGGCTCAGATTGTTGCAGTTTCATTACGGGCTTTAACAGGTGACTGCTGTGGAGCTTCATCGCTTGGAACGATCCAATAAAAAGGTTTTGAATTTCCAATCAGTGTTTTCTGATGCCTGTTATGTCTGCTGTCAGCCATTCATGTGTCTAAAATGGAATAAAAATGACGCTTCATCTCCTGTTCAGTCAGAAGTTTGGGTTGTTGCAGCAAGAGCAGGTCAGAAGAGAAGTTTGTAAAAAGTATCAGCAGGTATCTTAAAGTTAGCTGGACATGGGAAACATGTACTTATCCTTGTGAGAGTTGGAATTTAGGATGCATCATCAGTAGTGTTCCTCTGGGTCTAAGGGTGTTTCGGCCTTTCACACTGTACACCTTCACCAGAAGCAGCTGGCCACAGCGTGATCAGACCTAAATCTGCACAATTATATTTGTAGCTATAAGGCAGTCATCTTTGGACTAGTACATAGCAGTGGTCCAGCTTTGGTCCCTGACCCGGATCTCTCAGCAGATGGAGGTAGATTTAGCCACAAACCTCTTGCATCGAACCTCCACTGAGTGGACTTCTGTTTTCCAGCTGTGTTGTTGAGCTAGCTTTGCAGAGCACAAGTGCTTTTGTTCATCCACAGAGTCCTCCCAATATTTGGTTGTATGGTTGGTTGGATAGATGGATGGTTGGTTGGTTGGTTGTAATGGATGGATGGATAGATGGATGGTTGGTTGGTTGGTTGTAATGGATGGATGGATAGATGGTTGGTTGTAATGGATGGATGGATAGATGGGTGGTTGGTTGGTTGGTTGTAATGGATGGATGGATAGATGGATGGTTGGTTGGTTGGTTGGTTGTAATGGATGGATGGATAGATGGTTGGTTGGTTGGTTGGTTGTAATGGATGGATGGATAGATGGGTGGTTGGTTGGTTGGTTGTAATGGATGGATGGATAGATGGATGGTTGGTTGGTTGTAATGGATGGATGGATAAATGGATGGATGGTTGGTTGGTTGTAATGGATGGATGGATAAATGGATGGATGGTTGGTTGGTTGTAATGGATGGATGGATAAATGGATGGATGGATGGTTGGTTGTAATGGATGGATGGATAGATGGATGGTTGGTTGGTTGTAATGGATGGATGGATAGATGGATGGTTGGTTGGTTGGTTGTAATGGATGGATGGATAGATGGATGGTTGGTTGGTTGTAATGGATGGATGGATAAATGGATGGATGGTTGGTTGGTTGTAATGGATGGATGGATAGATGGATGGTTGGTTGGTTGGTTGTAATGGATGGATGGATAGATAGATAGATAGATAGATAGATAGATAGATACTTTATTCATCCCAGGTAGACCTTCTTTAGGGAAGGGGATCAAAGGCCTTTGGATTACTAACCAGTCAGTGTGTGTTGAAGATTAGGACTTAAAGGTTTGTTTAAATGAATCTTTGGATATGAAGACATCTTTCTGAAATAATCATGTGTTCATTCTAGTTAAATGTTAATAACTCGTGAGAGAACTAATTATGACCATGATTAGTAAGGCTGTAAACCCCTTGATTTATTGACTGACTTTTATTTAACCGGGGAAAAAGTCACACTTCAGCTTTCAGCTGCAGAACAGCGCACAATGCCAACTAGAAACACTCGCATGAAGAAGTTTCTCTGCAGAGTGTTTCATGAAGCAGCATGTGTGGTGTATCTGACAGGATGGAGCTTTGTCATCGCAGCCTGTAGCGAGTCTTTAAGGTTAACAAGGTGCCAGAGTAAGATGGAAGCTATCGCTTCATCCAGAAAGATATGACTGAATCAGTCTCCTTGCTGTCCAGCCTCACAGCTGGTGAACGTTGGGTATTTATGTAAAGAAAATCACTGTAATCCAGTAGTGGCAAAAACTGTTCTGAAAGTAGGATTTTTCTAGCCTGGAAAGAGAAGCAGGCTGTGTTTCTGCATAAGGAAGAGCAGCGACCAGAGATGGTGCGGAGCTGTAGATCATAGTGTCATCTTGATGCCTGTTACAGATTTGTGACCAAACATCTTTATTTCTTTTCATTCATTCATATTCATTCATTTATTCGATACAAACTATTTATTTTTTTATCTTATTTATTGTAATTAATTAATTGAATATTAGTTGTATTTTCTCTTATTAAAGAGTTTTTGGTCCATTTTTCATGTATTTACTTTGCTTTTATGTATTTGTGAATAAATTCAGTTATTAGGGGTTCAGTGTTTTATATACGTATAAATAAAACACTGTACAAACACCCTAAATAAACAAAATTTGAATTTAAAGTGTTTATATTTCTTAGTATGATCATAATTTGAAATAATACCCGTCTGTGTATTTTTTTAAAATATCAAAGTAACTTTTCACAGAGGAATAATTGAATTTAATTGAATTTAATTTAATTAAAAAACCTGTCTATTCATGTACAAAATATAAAATACCTCCGCTTTTTCAGAATTTGTTTTTGTCTTTATCTTTTCATATGAGAAACTAAAGTTATTTTGTAAAGGAGAAATAATTTTGCATAAAATGAATTCTCATCGGACCTCAGATTAAAATGTTTTGGGAAAGTAGAGTGAAGCGTATCTTTTTCCTTTGGGCAAATCCCAGCTCAACAAACAATTTGTTTTTGCAGATGCGCAATGAACCTTTGGAGATCAAGAATTAGTGGACATTTTATCCAGTTTGTCTGAAGATGACCTCCCTTTTCATCAGCAGAAAAAGATGCTATAGTTTTAAAAAGGACAAAAATAAGGCAAACGTCATAAGAGTTGGGACTAAAACTAAATCAACAGACCTTTTTCACAGCTGTTAACCACGGCTTCTCTTATTACAGTTGCATATTTATGAGTTTAACTGTGTGGTCAAAACTCAAATATGAAACATGCTGTAAATCTCTCGAAAGTGCCATCAGCAGGTCAGAAATGTTCTTACAGCAACTCCAGCAATGTGACAGTAATAAAAGCATGTCACAAAGCAGGATCACTTGGATTTGTCTTGCACTAAATGTCACAGCGCTGCCAATATCCCGCCAACAGCTGTGAACATGATGTAAAGTGTGTCATGAGGATTGTGGTGGAAGTGACTTGATGAACAGGAAAAACATCGCGACACAGCAGCAGGTAACACTGATTGTTTTATGGGAACTTCATGGAAATCCCTCTGGCAACTTCTCATCCCAAGTTGGTTTCGTGTGCAGAGCTGGAGCTGCAAATTAACTTGAATGTTCTACTTTATTAGATTGTGGCCACAATTGATTGAATTTGTGGGCATATGAGGATTTCCTCTGAGTCCTCCCACGTGCACGTTGGGTTAACCAGAGATGAAAGAGCGAGCGCTTGGCTTGTGTCTCTGTCCGAGTGAAGGAAATACCATCAAAGTCAACAGCAGGGTGGCAGACAGAGGCTGTTTTTTTTTCTAAAAGAAGGAGAGTCTGTGGCTTATTCCGTCTTTTAAATGTTTATTTTTTGATCAAAAAGCTAATTTAGTTTTTCCCCCCAATTATCTGAAGATTTTAAAAGTGGAAATGAGTAAAAAGAAGTCTCTTGACTTTGCAAAATGCTGCAACATCTAAGTGATTATGATTAATTTTAGACAGTAGTTGTGTCAGATTTTCTCTCTGGCTGGATGCATGGAAGCCTTTTGGTTGGTGACAAGTGAACAATCTGATCATCTGCATGGATCGTCATGAAATCTGATGAGGAAGCAAGTGAAAACCTCAGACTTGAAGTTATCTACCTCTGTTTTTTATGTTACAAAGAACAGTTTTGCACATAAACTCCTGCACAGACATTTTGCACAGATATATATAAATATATTTGCACTAATACATTTAAATATTTAAACTGCATCTTTTGACTCTGTTATTCTTCAGTCTTTATTCTCAGGGCTCATCCAGTCTGTTTTGTTGTGGCCAGAAAAATGCATCTTGTTCTACAGAGCATCTATGATGTTATGTCGAATGACAGTAAAGGAATCTCAATCTGAAGTGTAACGGATAACCCTGAGGAAACAGAAGTTCAGCCTCACACACACAGGAATAGTTCAAAAGATAAAAGGTTTTATTGTTGAGGATGGCAAGAGGAGGCTTCAGAGTTGAGTCCTGATCCTTGGAGGGAAAGAGGAGAACTGAACAAGTCCAGTGACATGGTCAGAAACAAGTAATGGTCAGTACGCAGGGCGGCAGAATTCAGATACTTAAGACAATCGACTGGCAAGACTCAGCGATCCAGAAACAAAGCGTGGCTCGGTGTCCAGATGTCTGTCGAGGAGCTGTTGATCATCTGGCAGAGAGGAAAAGACTGGAGAGATCTTAAGTTATGCTGTGAGTGGGTGAAACCAGGAATCAGTTGGGCTGAATTTGACTGACCTGGCAGAGCAGGAGCAGGAACCATGACATAAACAGAAGGGAATTTGTTGAAAGGAATGAAAGAAATTATTAAAACGATGTTGAGAGAGCAGTTTGGAGGAAGCAAACTCCAAGACAGCTTGTAGGATCTGCAAATACTCCAACAGAGCAATAGTCTGAGTTTCACGGTAACAGGCAATGCAGAAAAGCCCATAAATAAATCTTAAAGATTCTCTAATCAGCAGATAAATTGCTAACAGGTGAGGGTGTCAGCACTGGGTATAAAAGCGACATTTATCAAAAGTTTAGTCTTTCCATGCAGAGATAGGTCGTTGTTTGCAACTCTGGTCCAAACTTAGTCAGAGAATTATCAACTAACATCTCAATTACAGATTGCAAAAAACTTTGTTTTTTTTTTAGCATCTGCAGAGCGGAATATCACAAAAAATATTTCAGAATTCAGGAGAAATCTCAGATAAAGGACAGAAATAACTGTTGGATATTAATGAACTTTGAGTTTCCAGGAATCACTACAAAAGAAACAAGACTTAGCCAGATGGAAGAGAACCTTGGAGAACCTTTTTTACTCAACACGGCCCACCGCAGTAAACAGACCCAGAACATGAATCACACAAGGAAGGAGCCACATATGTGCAGAAACCATAGACCGTATATGAAAGATGGACGGAGCCAAAAAGTGAAGCCTATGCAGAAGTGCATAAAACTGCAGTTCCTCATTCATCCACTAGGGGCTGCAAAACAGACCGAATCCCCATAGACTCCCATGTTAAAAAGACCAACTTCACAGCAGGAATAAACATGTTTACAGCAGAAATAAACATGTTTACAGCCTGGTTCAAAAATCCATTTTAGATTAATAGATCAGGTTTATCTTCATGACAACTGTGGGGGGAGTGAATTTTTTTTCTAGCTCGTCCGTTTAAAAGTAATTTAATTTTGAAATCTGGCATATTTAGGGGCGTGTCCTTTTGATGGACAGGTAACCAATCTCCCACTTCAAGTAAGAAGAACGTAGAACAACCGCGGTTTTTAGCCGGTTAACAACGTGACTTAGCTTTAGCCCGCTTACCTCCGTTAGCTGGTTAGCTCCTGTTATCTCGGGGTTAGCTCGGTTCGCTCTTAGCTACAGGCAGCTCGGAGTTTGCTCGATGTCAATCATCCACCATGACGCTCACAGCCCCCTCTCAGCTCCACCTCTTTGCCCATATTTGTATTTTCCGGGCAAGACGATGCGCATGCCCCTGCCAAGATGGTGATGGTAGGAACCGCCCACCGAGCTTCAATTCAGCTCTTCAGAAACCTACGGGTGACGTCACGGAGGCTCCGCCCATCTTTTTATTTACAGTCTATGGTAGAAACAGTGTAGAATTCTCTGGATACTTTCTCAGATGGACAAAAAGTCAATGGACTTGCTCTGTGGTCAGATGCTTCAACTGCTTTGTGGGAAAGCCAACTTTATTTATAAAGCACTTTCTGGAAGCTACTGCCGAACCTAAAATAATTAAAATAATAAAACAGAAAACAATAAAATATAAAATAATAAAACCAGTAAAAACAATAGAAGCAATAAATGAAAACCCATTCAGGGTGAAATGCCACTGAAAACAGGTGTGTCTTAGGAAGGGATTTAAAACTGACAATCCACAGCATCATGTCATGAGTGGGCTGACTTTTATTTCTGTTCATGTTTTCTGAATATAATAAAGTTTATGTGTGATTATCTTGGAAATAATTTCTTGACTTGTGTGTGTGCTGCAAGGGAGGGAACAATCCTCTCTTCCTGCTGTGGGACGACACTTTTCACACACTTCCATCCGTGGAAAAAAGCTTTCTCACGCTGTGGAATAAAACCACACACACAGAAGCATAACATGGAGGCAGGATACACAAACACAGCAAAGAAAACACACACGTTTAAAACACTGTAATATCTGAAGAGCTGATTTATCGTCTCGGCTTTGAAGCTTCCTCAAATCAGCCAGAAGCACGTAGTTGGAGGGTTGTTGTTTATTTTATTTACTCGCAGAGGAGCTTTAAAGTCCATCTTGTCTTCATCATCCATCTTCCCGAGTGTCACCGCAGGTCAGTCACAAGCGCTACTTCCTCCTCTGGTGACACCGGGGTCATGGGTCAGAGTGGAACATCTGTTTGATTTTCTTTTCCGACTGAATGCGAGTGTCTGTGCATGTAGAAGAGGAGGAAGAGAGGGTGAGGGGGAGTCGTTCTGCAACCCTCGGGGGGAGATTTAAGGCCGTGGAGCTATTACGTGCTTTTTGAGTGTGTGAAAACATTTTGTTGGGATTTAAACTCATTTAATTGTTCCCAAATAAAAAAACCAATCACCTTTTTTAGGAATAAAATCCTCAAAATGTAAATAACTGAATATTAAGACATGGTTTAAGTTTAAGGGTCTTGTTAAGTTGTAGTTATGGTGAAGTGAATAATCACTGTAAGCTGCATTTGTTGTGTGTGTGTGTGTGTGCATGTTGGGGGAGAGGGGGGGAAGGTCAAACTCTCCCCTTCATAGTTTCTTGGGAAACACGCATGGATGGGAATCTCCTCACGTTGTTCCTAACTGTGTACACACACACACCAATGTCTCCCTGTTGACTAACCCTCCCACACACCCTCACTTCCACTCCTCTCCAGCACACTCACATTTATCCTTCCACCTCTGGCCTCCCTCTGCTGCCCCAGGATGTGGCCTCTCAGCTGGGAGACGGCGGTAAACGGAGTCCCAGGCTCTCCAACCAGTATCTGTAACCTTTGTCCAACATGTCCCGACAATACTGGAGCCTCCAGACCACTGGTCACCAACCTCTCATGGGGGGAGGGGGGGGGGCAGGGTTTACAATCATTTTTAAGGGACTGATGAGATAATTCTTGTTATAACTTGAAGAAACTCACGTACAGATGCATTTTTGTTGTCAGAATTAACATAATCAAGTTTTAAAAAAATGT
This sequence comes from Telmatherina bonti, assembly GCF_933228915.1. Taxonomy (NCBI): domain Eukaryota; kingdom Metazoa; phylum Chordata; class Actinopteri; order Atheriniformes; family Telmatherinidae; genus Telmatherina; species Telmatherina bonti. Next base: position 24,099,686 of record NC_136632.1, on the reverse strand, counting down.
ATTTGTTGACTGGTTTCCTACTTTTATTTTGTTAGTTAATTGTATTCAAAAATATTGAAAATCTTACATACGCCACCTTTAATGCTCGATGAAGAAAAGGGATATGCGGACAGACAGACGATTTTGCTCTTCTCTTGTGTTATGTGTTTTATCTGGTCATTCTATTCTATTCTATAGTCATTTAGCAGACGCTTTTATCCAAAGCTACTTACATATGAGTGAGAACAAAACAAGCACAAAATCAAACAGTAGAGGACATTGTAAGAAGGTGCCGATGGACTGTCCAATTGGACGCAGGTCTTTCCATGAGGTGCGACAGGCTTTTTTTTTCTTCTTTTTTTTGTTGTTTTACTCCCTTTCCACCCGATAATATCACCTGTGTTATAATACGAAGAATTTATACCATTATGTTTGTTGCAAAGAACTGGACTAAATTCTCCAACTTTCCAACAAATACAGCTATAATGGTAAATACAATACTATGCAATACAACTTTATTTATAAGGCACTTTAAAAGCAACAATGTTGACCAAAGTGCCACATTATATGTCTGAAAAAATTCAGACATATAAAAACAATCAAAAAATAAAAGCAATCAAATTAAAACAGATCTAAAAAGTCAACTTATTGTGCAGGAAAAGCAACTTAAACAAATGGGCATTCAGTATATAGTTATTCTGCTGCTTGATGCAGACAACTGGAGACCTGACATCACCTTGATCTTAGAGGCAACAAAGCAACTAATCCTGCTTGAGTTAACAGCGCCCTGAAGAGAGGATGGAGGGGGTACATTAAAAAAGGAAGAGGTAAAAGTACCAAGAGCTGGTGGAGGATTGTCAGAGAAATGGATGGTGGACCAGATGCATGCCAGTGGTGGTGGGAAGTCGGGGATTTGCTCGTCATTCTCTGACATACTGAGCATGACAGGTTCCAATAGAAGAAGAGCTACAGGCAACAATGTAGAGGCAGCAGAGAGACCCTCTGGGTGGCTCTGGTTTAGGAGAGGAGAGCAGTGGGGTAGCAGAATCCCACTGGGATACAGGGTGGGGTTAGATCAGGTCACCTGGTGGAGGGTGTCTCTCCTGAAACACCCATGATGCCAGGACACTGATAATGTGTCCAAGGTGCGCATCAGTAGAATCTTTCTTAAATGAAAGCAAATAAGCTTGATTTGTATGTAACCAGATTAGTTTCAGCTCACCAGTGAAAAGGGGAAAAGGTTTGTAAACATTAAACCCACAAATAAGTTCCTTTCAGAATAAAAAAAAGGTTTTTATTTGCAGGCAACACTGTTGTTGCCCATGACAAACAGGCAGGAAGAAGAAACACAAAGGTTGTAACAGGCTTTGGGTCACACCCTGAACAGCACTAAGGGTGACAAACTACCCACAACTAAACCACTGCTTTTAAGACAGCTTGCAAATCACTCCTACTGGGCTCACAAATACAAAGATCCGTACTACAGCACAAAACCACTGTCCCAGGCTGACAACCTAGCCAAAGTGAGGCAAACTGAGCCATCCACACTCAGCTGCCCTGAATGATTGCCAGCCTGCTCCTTAAATAGGGCTGACGAGCTGGCCCAGCTGAAGATGATGATGATGATGATGATGATGATGATGATGATGATGTGGATCCTGGAAGGAGCAGTGCAGCCAGGTGTTGGTTGGAAACAAAGCTGTCAGCCAAGTCTAGTGGAGATCACAGTCAGATAGGGGAAGTGTTTTAACTACTGTGTGCTGAAAAGTGAAAGTGGCCGAGTTCATGTGGATTCAGAAGTAAACACTTAACTCATCTTTTAATGGTTTTAAGGATATTTACATTGTTATGGTTAAACAGCACAGATGAATGCTGATGATTAAAGAAAATGACCATTAAACAAAAACAATTCCACAGTTTCAAATTCTTTGTCAGAGAATCAGAAGTAGTTTTAATTTTCAACTCCTTAAACTTCCTAAGAAAGTATTTATACATCTCATTGGGCTACAGCTGTGTCACTCCAAAACTCACCAGCCAATCGGAATGCACCTCTGAAAGAGCCCGCCCATGAAAGGTTTGTGTCAGAAATTAAACCAAACAATCAAGAATCAAAACCAAAGACTGTGAAGCGCAACCAAAATAGCGAAAAGAGGAAGAGGAAACAGCAAACAAAACTATTCAATTTAATCAAATAAAAGCCTAACAGTTTTTATGATGATTGGTCATTTTTGATTTTCGAGATAATTTATTTTACTTAAATTTGAGAAAGTTTTGGTTTTAATTGTTATTTTTTGCTTGAGTTTTAAAATGTTTTACCTGGAGATTCTGAGACAAATCTGATTCCATAGATTTAAGAAGACCATATTTATTTGGAAATGAACAAAACTCAGTACAGTCATGTAAAACAAGGTGAGAAATTACTAAAAATAACAATAATACTAAAATACCACAAATCATCCACTCCACAGTGAAACTGTGTTGACTCAAACATTTTCCGGCCAATAAGAATTGATGTCTTGAGGGTGTTGATTAATTATGTGTCACGTTTTTTGATGATCTGTGGTTTTATAGATGTGAATCTTCTCTGTTTCTCTGTTCTAAACCTGGTTTAGGAAACTGAAACAGATGAACATCTGTCGGATCCTGTTGTGTTTTCACCTGTGGATCGCTCCTTCGACTAGAAAACAAGAAAATCACATATCTGGAGGATTATCTGCAGCTTCATGGTATCTTTCTGCTATAAACTCTCATTTATTCCACACTTCACAGAAGCAATGTAACTTTTTTCTTTTTTGCAGGTTCTTGATTTTCTTTTTATGTAACTGAAGGCAATTTTCTGTGCAAACGGACAACAAAGTGTTATTTTATCTATAAAAATTAAAATATTACTGAATTACCATATTTCCCCATTCGTTAGCAACACAAATCCTTTAAAATGAAGTTATTTTTCTTTGTTCTTTGTTTCAGTTCGCTAAAATAACCTCAGGTGAAAGAAAGGGCACTAGCAGGCAAGGTCAGAATATCCAATGGACATTATGGGCACAGGCCCAGGAGCCCACACCCATTTGGGGCCCATGTGGGGCAAACACCAGCAGTTTGGACATGAAATAAAATGTAAATAAAAGCCAGATAGCTACACTACAGTGTCCAGCGTCTTGCTGTTGGTACCATTGGCTGAGAGATGTTTGAAATGTCGTTTCACAGTGTATCATTCCCAATTTTCAAAATAATGTGTCGGGGAAGGGGGCCCCTGGAACCCTCTGGGTCCTGAGCACTTTAAATCCGGCCCTGCGTGCAGGTGTTTCATGTCAGTTCATTTGCAGCCACACAAGCTTAAAAACAAGACCTCTAAAAGCCAACAGGCTCGGCTTTTATTCGGCTTTAGTTTGACCCATTTCCCTTCCTAATGAACTATGAATAATGTCGCTGCTTAAAAATCCAACCACCGTTTCTGCCCTCTTGCCGCTCGAGCGCCATAATAGTATTTCTGAGCAGCCGTGACTGTAATTGTCATCCGCAGGCATTTCCTGTCATCGTTCCTTCAACATAAACCGCAGCGATTTGAGACGTCGCGCGCGGGGTTGTATGGTTCCGGTCCGGAAAGGTTACTCTGACCCAAAACCTGCGTCAGAAGTCGGGTAAGTGTTGCGTTTGGGTTTCTGCTTCTTCTGCTGGTTTTTCTCATCCCCTCTCTGTCTCTGTGGCTGCAGCATCTCAAGCCCGGAGACAAACGGCGTCTTGTGTCAGACGTACAATGAACGCACCTGACTGCATTTAATAATAATACAATTTAAATTAAAAATATTTTTTTGAAAAACTGGTTTCTTAGAAACAAATTTGTTGTGTATAAATTCATTATAAGGATTTAATATTTATTTCGGCACATATATAATCCATCAAACACACATATTTCAGCACAATATGGGATAATTCACACCCGTCCCATCTGCTTCTCGCTGCAGAGGAGGCTTTTGGCTTAGATGGGGCAGTTTTTAAAAACTTAAATAATTTACAAGTATAAAAGATTATATATTTAGTTTATCCATGCCGAATATATTATTGAAAAAGACCCGTTCATCCAAACACAAAGTCCAAGTTTTTTTATATCTCAACATTCATCCAAATGGGCGAAAACGTTAAACTTGTTATTTTTTAAAAGGTATTTCACGATCATAGTAGGCTGACTGAATTAGGACAAAATCTATTTCAGTGCTGTATTTTAGCTTTTACGTGGGTGTTGAGCTTGCATCTGCGGCATTTCTTTCTTTTGTTAGGCTTGCATGAATGGCTGACAGTAAAATCGAGACATTTGTGTCCGCTTGAGTGCGTCCTGCTGACCGCAACCAAGGTCCTCGAGCCTCTGCGCATTTTTAAAGAACGCAAGGCGATTCACGTGCGATTCTGACCCCTCACATTCACTGAGATTTTAATTTTGTGTGAATATGCTGCTTTATGCCAATACAAAATCAGATTATTATGCAAAGAAGGTATGACCGGAAAAAATTATTTAAAAAAAACAAACAAACAAAACAAAAAAAAACAAAACAAAAACAAACAAACAAAAAAAACTATCTGAAGGAATAGTATGTTTTTAAAGAAGTAATTATGCCATATCTGAGTGATATTTTGGTTTTTAATGGTTAAAACAAATTAAATCTGTGTTTGTGTTGTGGTTTTTAAATACCTGGAAACTCAATGCTGCCTTTGTTTTATTAAAAAGAAGATTCTAGCAAACCTGTGGTCAGACATCGTGTTATTATTCCAGCAGCTTTGCAAACTGTTTGCGTGCTTCTCCCCGGTTAAAGAAGCCTATAATAAACTCTCTTCTCACCGCCAAACTAGTACAAGTTTGGAAATCTGATATGAGGGGACGTTGCGTCAAGTCCGCTTAAATTAGGCAAATCAGAACCGGAAATTTCGGACTTTGCGCAATCAAAATAAAACAAAATATGTATACCAATGAAAACTTGCTGAACAGTTTGTTGAAACAAACTATGATGAGCGATTAAATGAAACGAGGAGTTTAAGGTATTAGAGTAATGAAAATGTGTAAATGTACTTGAAATATTGACCTGAGCAATTAAAAATTAGACCAAAATAATATTCAGACTTTTAGACAACTAAACTTTAAAATAATTTCTATTTAAAGGTCTTTTAAAATTTGTATTTGGAAATCAAAAAAAGCAATGGAAAGCTAATATTCTTGGTTCTGAATGATGTAGAGTTTTTCAAGTTACAATCATATCTGTAAATTCAGTAAATACTTTCATGCCAGTCATAAACACAATCTACTGTACTGCAGTTACAGATGATGCTGCAACAAACAGTCCTGTTAAATCAACATCCATGAAAATGTTTGGATCCAATCTGTTTTTAATCCCTGAAAAGTAAAAAGTGACAATTGCAGGACTTTCAATGGTAAGTTTTTATGACACAAATACACAGAATTTGTTCCAATTCCTTGCCTGCATCCATAATAAAATACCTAATTAATAGTTTTACAGATATAAATAATACGTTTGCAGCAGGAGGGAGAGTTCCAAAGAGCTATTAGCTGAAAATATGGGATATCTCAGCATTTTGTGTCAAGACTAAAGTAAAAAATAGCACATGAACACGATCTGAAATTGCTGATATTTGACAAACAAAAGATCTGAACGGGATCTGAAAAATATATCTGTACCTTCAGGTTTCGCATGTAAGGTTGGTTGAAGCCTCTTCATAAATGGCCAACATGTTGGCTGAGGATGGGGAGAAATCACTGATGTAAATGAATTGTATCAGCAGCAACTCTCCTGATGGAGTGATGAATCCTCTGCAGAACTCTTACTTAAATAAATGACAACAAAGCTTGTCTGAGAGGATTCACAATGTGTTGAAGAACCAAATATTATCATGGTAGCTTGTTAAAATTTCACAAACTCTTTATAAATTGCTGCTACTTTTCCTGTTTTGCTGGGAACACATGAGGTGGCTCATTGCATTTGCACAGTACGATATACTAACACTGTATATCTTGTTGCCTTAGGATTTACTTTTTAATAATTTACGCATGACTGATATAATTTTGGTGTGCGCTTATATTGATTGTTGTCTTTTACTTTGAAGGAATATACCGGAAGCTAGTTGTTGTAATCATTGTGACTTGACTTTGTCGGCTGACAGGGACAGCGTAGAGTGGAGCAGCTGATGCTCTTGACTTGGGAGTCTAAAAATAATCAACTTTTTTTCACCTCAGCTCTGACTGTATTTTATTTCTCTTCCTCTTCTTTCTTTTCTCCGTCTTTTATCTTTAATGCTTAATTCCAGCCATCCGGAATGAAACTGTGTCAGTAAGGATTTTTTTTATTACTTTAATCTGAGGTAAGAATGTAATTTCTCACCATTAGGAAGTGGTCTTTCTCATTAAGATGGCTTTACTTTAATGGTTTTGCTGTTTTCACAGGTGTGAATGTCAGCTTTGGGAAATATGCAGGAGCTATATTTAAAATATTACTTTTAATTAATTATAGTGTAGTTTAATGCAGAATATCTTTTCTTAGTTTAAAGGAGAAAAATGTTTCAATTTTTGCCTTAGTTAGCATTTTACTTCCATGCTAGTCGATACACACATAAAAACAGCAGAAAATGGCTTTGTGTCTAAAAATGGAAATAGTTAAGCTTTCTATAAATATGCCCCTTTTTTGTCTGTGAATTTGACAGTGAAATAGATGAAAATAATGTACATTTCAGAAGCAAAATCAGAAAAGACTGGTAGTTGTATATGCAGATCAAAATGGTTGGGGAAAAATTAGACAAAAATATTCATTAAAAAAAAAAACATTCCTCGGCCTCATTTATGTCTCTCCTGAGATTGGTATGATTCAATTATGGACAATTTCTCCACAACGAGGCACTAAAATACAAGGTGAGTCATATGACCCAAACAAATATGGCGGCCATGACGCTCTGGGTGGAGATGGAGACCAGATTTTAACTTAACAAACAAACAAACAAATAATCAGAAAACAAGTGTTTAATTAGGCACAAATGAAGGAAATAAAAACATAAAATTCCCGCAATTACATGTAATTATTGTTTTTTGGGGGTAAAATGCAGTTGCCTAAATCACATGGAAACCCAACTAATAAAACACAACAACACAGATTCTTTGAATACTCTCATTATTAAAAATATAAATAAATCTACTTTTCCAGAAAGTGTTTTTCAAAACGTACTTAACATTAATATAATTTTTAATCCTAATTTTGTTTCATGTCAGATTTTATGGCATGATATGAGAATAATTCCTCATGTCCCATTTGAGGAGGTCTGGGGTTTAATGGGGTCAGTTTGCATAAAGTTCTGTTATTTACATATATAAATCATCCTGATTTGACCCAAACAGGTCAGTACATGCTCTGGTTAGCAGGTCTTAGTTAGAAATTGACACATATTGTTGGCATATGTGAGAAAAACTGTTTAAAAGTGCACGTCTACTCAGAAATATCAGATAGTAGATTTCCTAAACGACTGAATCGTGGATGAAATTCAGCTCAGTTTAGTAGCTGTAGCTTCATATTTCTATGGAAATGATGCAGGATGAATCACTCAGCTTTTACCCAGAGTAGCTTTGCCTTTATCGTGTCCATCCATTAAAGCCATTCATCCATGATGTGCAGTTATCGCCATTCGGATGATCATTTATCTCAGATCTCACATCTTCCTAATAACCCATATTAGCCTGCATGCATTTCACTGATTGTGTTTATGTTGATCCATCATGAAGAGTCAAAGTTGCTTTGTTTGATTCTTCACCAGTGAAAACATAATTAATCTGATGAAACGAGATGAATGAAGCATTTTTAAAGCTAGAAAAGGGAAAATAGCTCAGATTAAAGCTGTGGAGCACACACTTCCAGCAGCATCTGCTGTCTTTTACAGATATTGGCAAAAAAAACAACACAAAGATGTCCTGATGGCACCTGACCACGTGAGGCAGCTCCATGGTGACTCTTCTGTGTGTGTTTTATTCGTGTTTTTTTAACATTCTGAGATGTGGATAAAACTAAAGAAGGTGAAGATCTTGGTTTTATTTATCTGCCTACAAACCTTGAACGCTTTATTTTTATGTTTCCAGATGTCCTGGGTCAGTGCTGCTGACAAAGATGCATTTAATAACAAAGACAGCATGGTGTTCTGTCAAACCCACAAACATACTTTCACACGTTGCTTTTATAGGAAGTAGAAACATCTAAAGCTGTTTGAACTACAGACTGTAAATAAAAAGATGGGCGGAGCCTCCGTGACGTCACCCGTAGGTTTCTGAAGAGCTGAACTGAAGCTCGGTGGGCGGTTCTTACCATCACCATCTTGGCAGGGGCATGCGCGTCGTCTCGCCCGGAAAATACAAATATGGGCAAAGAGGTGGTGCTGAGAGGGGGACTGTGAGCGTCATGGCAGATGAATGACATCGAGCGAACTCCGAGCTTTTTGTAGCTAAAAGCTAACCAAGCTAACCCGGAGATAACAGGAGCTAACCGAGCTAACCCGGAGATAACAGGAGCTAACCAGCTAACGAAGGTAAGCGGGCTAAAGCTAAGTCACGTTGTTAACCGGCTAAAAACCGTGGTTGTTCTATGTTCTTCTGACTTGAAGCCGGAGATCGGGTACCTGTCAATCAAAAGGAACCGCCCCTAAAAATGCTGAATTTGGAGATTAGATTACTTTAAACGGGCGAGTTAGAAAAAAATTCACTCCCTCCACAGTTGTCATGAAGGTAAACCTGACCTATTAAACCTAAAATGGATTTTTGAACCAGGCTGTAAACATGTTTATTTCTGCTGTGAAATTGGTCTTTTTAACATGGGAGTCTATGGGGATTTGCTCTGTTCTGCAGCCCCTAGTGGATGAAGGAGGAACTGCAGTTTTATGAACTTCCACATAGGCTTCACTTCTAACCGCCGGAGGTTGCCGCTTGGTTTGAACACGTGTCAGCAATAAAGCAGCGTATTTTATACATCTGCTGCACTGGAGGTGGAAGAGACAAGTCTTTCTAACAAATATGTTGTATTTACAACTCTTTATTATAATCCAGAAGCAGCGCCCCTGAAATAGCATCATACCTCATGCCAGCCTGCTTCTGTGTCAGCGTGCATGGACTTGAACTTGTGACACGCTATGATAATACACTACGATAACACGCTATGATAAGCCGTCACTGTGAAGCTCTACTGTGAGAATAAACATTAAATTATGTAGAACAGTTAAAGGTGGTTAAATTTGTTTAGCTTGAACCGGTTTGTGTTTTGTTTGGTGGCAGATTGACTCCAGGCTCACGTGGAGCCGTTGCTCGGTGGCATGGCCTGGTCGTTCTGCGGCAACAAGAAGGACGCCTACAACGTGGAGGACAATGTGCTGAACAATGGCTGCTTCGTGGACGCCCTCAACCTGGTTCCTCACGTCTTCTTGCTCTTCATCACCTTCCCAATCCTCTTCATTGGTAGGCCATAAAACGCTTCTCTAACAGCTCCAGACGAACGTTCTGCACTGGAGAGACCAACTTTAGACCTTTAAACCTTCAGGTTTTTTCCTGCAGATCATTTTTATGTCTTTTTATTGCAACACATTGGTATACTGTGTTGATCAACATCCTGACGGCATGTCGTAGCTGCTCTGTGAGGTCCATCCTGATGATACATGCGTGATATATGCACACACACATGTAACACATTTCTGTCAGCGGACAACATGTGTTGGAAAGTGCGTCTAGTACCTGAAAATCTCCCAGGAAGCTGAAAATGGAAACATGTGGTCCAGAAATGTTAGTAGAGAATGTCATGTCCATCACGGTAACATCACGCCCATCACGGTATTGTCACATCCATCACGGTAACGTCATGTCCATCACGGTAACATCACGTCGATCAAGGTAACGTCACGCCCATCACGGTAACATCACGCCCATCACGGTAACGTCACGCCCATCACGGTAACGTCACGTCCATCACGGTAACGTCACATCCATCACAGTAACATCACGTCCATCACGGTAACATCACGTCCATCACGGTAACATCACGTCCATCACGGTAACATCACGTCCATCACGGTAACGTCACGCCCATCACGGTAACGTCACGCCCATCACGGTAACGTCACGTCCATCACGGTAACATCACGTCCATCAAGGTAAAATCACGTCCATCACAGTAACGTCACGTCCATCACGGTAACGTCACGTCCATCACGGTAACGTCACGTCCATCACGGTAACATCACGTCCATCACGGTAACATCACGTCCATCAAGGTAACGTCACGTCCATCACAGTAACATCACAGTAACATCACGTCCATCACGTCCATCACAGTAACATCACGCCCATCACGGTAACGTCATGTCCATCACGGTAACATCACGTCGATCAAGGTAACGTCACGCCCATCACGGTAACATCACGTCGATCAAGGTAACGTCACGCCCATCACGGTAACATCACGCCCATCACGGTAACGTCACGCCCATCACGGTAACGTCACGCCCATCACGGTAACGTCACGCCCATCACGGTAACGTCACGTCCATCACGGTAACGTCAGGCCCATCACGGTAACGTCAGGCCCATCACGGTAACGTCAGGCCCATCACGGTAACGTCAGGCCCATCACGGTAACGTCAGGCCCATCACGGTAACGTCAGGCCCATCACGGTAACGTCAGGCCCATCACGGTAACGTCAGGCCCATCACGGTAACGTCAGGCCCATCACGCTGACGTCAGGCCCATCACGGTAACGTCAGGCCCATCACGGTAACGTCAGGCCCATCACGGTAACGTCAGGCCCATCACGGTAACGTCAGGCCCATCACGGTAACGTCAGGCCCATCACGGTAACGTCAGGCCCATCACGGTAACGTCAGGCCCATCACGGTAACGTCAGGCCCATCACGGTAACGTCAGGCCCATCACGGTAACGTCAGGCCCATCACGGTAACGTCAGGCCCATCACGGTAACGTCACGCCCATCACGGTAACGTCACGCCCATCACGGTAACGTCACGCCCATCACGGTAACGTCACGTCCATCACGGTAACGTCACGCCCATCACGGTAACGTCACGCCCATCACGGTAACGTCACGTCCATCACGGTAACGTCACGTCCATCACGGTAACGTCACGTCCATCACGGTAACGTCACGCCCATCACGGTAACGTCACGTCCATCACGCTGACGTCACGTCCATCACGCTGACGTCACGTCCATCACGGTAACGTCACGTCCATCACGGTAACGTCACGTCCATCACGGTAACGTCACGTCGATCAAGGTAACGTCACGCCCATCACGGTAACGTCACGCCCATCACGGTAACGTCACGCCCATCACGGTAACGTCACGCCCATCACGGTAACGTCACGCCCATCACTGTAACGTCACGTCTATCACGCTGACGTCACGTCCATAACGTGAACGTCAAGTCCATCACGGTATCGTCACGTCACGGTATCGTCGCGTCCATCACGGTAACGTCGCGTCCATCACGGTAATGTCGCGTCGATCAAGGTAACGTCACGCCCATCACGGTAACGTCACGCCCATCACGGTAACGTCACGTCCATCACGGTAATGTCACGTCGATCAAGGTAACGTCACGTCCATCACGGTAACGTCAGGCCCATCACGGTAACGTCAGGCCCATCACGGTAACGTCAGGCCCATCACGGTAACGTCAGGCCCATCACGGTATCGTCACGTCCATCACGGTATCGTCACGTCCATCACGGTATCGTCACGTCCATCACTGTAACGTCACGTCCATCACTGTAACGTCACGTCCATCACTGTAACGTCACGTCTATCACGCTGACGTCACGTCTATCACGCTGACGTCACGTCCATCACGGTATCGTCACGCCCATCACGGTATCGTCACGCCCATCACTGTAACGTCACGTCCATCACTGTAACGTCACGTCCATCACGCTGACGTCACGTCCATCACGCTGACGTCACGTCTATCACGCTGACGTCACGTCTATCACGCTGACGTCACGTCCATCACGCTGACGTCACGTCCATCACGGTGACGTCACGTCCATCACGGTAACGTCACGTCCATCACGGTAACGTCACGTCCATCACGGTAATGTCACGTCGATCAAGGTAACGTCACGCCCATCACGGTAACGTCACGCCCATCACGGTAACGTCACGTCCATCACGGTAATGTCACGTCGATCAAGGTAACGTCACGCCCATCACGGTAACGTCACGCCCATCACGGTAACGTCACGTCCATCACGGTAACGTCACGTCGATCAAGGTAACGTCACGTCCATCACGGTAACGTCAGGCCCATCACGGTAACGTCAGGCCCATCACGGTATCGTCACGTCCATCACGGTATCGTCACGTCCATCACGGTATCGTCACGTCCATCACGGTATCGTCACGTCCATCACGCTGACGTCACGTCCATCACGCTGACGTCACGTCCATCACGCTGACGTCACGTCTATCACGCTGACGTCACGCCCATCACGGTAACGTCACGCCCATCACGGTAACGTCACGCCCATCACGGTAACGTCACGCCCATCACGGTAACGTCACGCCCATCACGGTATTGTCACGTCCATCACTGTAACGTCACGTCTATCACGCTGACGTCACGTCCATAACGTGAACGTCAAGTCCATCACGGTATCGTCACGTCACGGTATCGTCGCGTCCATCACGGTAACGTCGCGTCCATCACGGGAACGTAACGTCCATTGTGGTATCGTCTTGTCCATAACGTGAACGTCACGTCCATCGCGGTATCGTCTTGTCCATAACGGGAACGTCACGTCCATAACGGGAACGTCGCGTCCATCACGGGAACGTCGCGTCCATCACGGGAACGTCGCGTCCATCACGGGAACGTCGCGTCCATCACGGTGACGTAATCGTGCACATGCTAGGATCGTGACGATATGCTTTTGTCCTGATTCGATTCAGATTTTTTGGGGCCGATTCTATTTAAATTACGATTTTCACGATTTTTGAACATTGCTGATTTTTGTAGACTAAAAAAAATGTATAAAACTTTTTTGCTCGTCGTTTTCCTTCATTTCAATGAGGAAAAAAACAACACAGTATCCAGACCATTATCCTATCATGCCCAAGAAGACAAGTATAAAGATCAATAAAAACAATGAAAATGACAAAAACTTAATAATAGAATAGATTTGTATTTATCTAAAAAAAAAAAAAAAAAAAGAATTTTTAAAAAAAAAAAACAAAAACAAAAAAATGCTCTGAGTTAGGGCGAGGGGGAATGTATACAGAGTACACAGACCGACATTCAGAGCCAGAATTTAAGTCCTTCTCCGGGAAAATGTCAGGCCTAACATTGGAATGAAGTAACATTTGGTCGCACTGTGTTCCTCCAGACCTCTAAGATAGGGCTGCAAAACACAAAAACTTACATTCGCTGTAATATTAGCCTGCATGATGTACATAATCCAACACGTGACTTCATGTGAGGCCAGCTGTGTGGAGACTCATGCTGGGCTGAAACCGGCTCCACAACTGAATGATGAAAAAGGGAAAGAATGGTGCTGATGTGAGTTAGAGAAGAGCAGAGCTGACGAGATCTCTGCAGAAATGAAAGCTGCAAACCTGAATTAACTGAAGCAAAATCCTAAAAAAAAAAGCTGATAACATCAGATAGAAAACAATGTCTTTAAGCGATTGCTGATAAAGATGGTGGCCTTAGATTTTTCTCACATTGTTTTATGTATTCTCATATGTCATGTGCTGTTCATTTACCTCATTGTGTGAGAGGAGGGTGTGTTTTGGAACATAATTATATTATCTTCATTTCTTACGGTGAAGATTTTCAGTCTCGGCAGGGTGTTAGTTTCCCCATTAAGCCCCTTAAAGCTTCACCCTGGAAAGAGTTCACTGCAGCTGAACTGATCCAGTGGAAATGACAGGATCAGTCACAAAGTTTGAGCTTTTCTCTTTTAGGTTTGCATCTGTTGTGTTTCCTGCATGTTGCTGTGGGACAGTTAGAGGAGTGAATGTGTCTTTTGGTTTAGTTCCACAATGGTTGGATGGTTTCACAAAGAAATGGCATGATTAGGATTGTCTTTTTGACTGATGCAGCACAAGAAACATCAGCATAATGATGTTAAGTCGTGTTTAAACCTATAAAATTCCTCAGTGATTTGCAGCATTGCTCATATTGGATGAATAAATACAGATATTAAAGTCAAGCTGAAGCAATCCAGATCTGTCCTCATGCTATATATTCAGTCATAATAAAAAAAGGACCGTGAATCTTTTCACAATATCATATAAAGTAAATAAAATAAATCTAAAATCTTTTTTCCCCCTTTTTAGTTTGAGGAATCCGTCTTTATTCTGTGTAAAAGTCTTTGACAGCATCTTGTACTTTTTTAACCAGTAATCGCTGTAGTTTTTATTGCAGGTGGCTCATTATTTCAGCTGTAGCAAATTAAACACCTCTGCAGAAAGCTGGCGTCTACTGGGAAATTTGCTTTCTGCAGACTTTCATGTACTTTGTTAGTTGAAGAAGCAGCATCTGGACTGGGACAAACAGGAAAAGAATAGCCAATCCCACTGAAAGCCAGATTGTGTTAGTAGATCAGTAACTTCCTCATGTTTCACCCACACAGTTTACTTCATTTTATTTCTTTTCTCATTTTAAACAAGACAGCGGTGAACATGATGCTGTCTGATGGGCGCGACGTCGCTTCCCACGTTCATTTCCGGTGGATTTTCTCGTCAAGCCAAGCGTTCATGTAAACGTGCACACGGGGGCTTGCAATGCGACAATATACTGTGTATATAAAAAGGTGGACGTAACCTCCATGACATAACCCCATCGGTTTCTAAATAGCTGAATTGAAGCTCGGTGGGCGGTTCCTACCATCTCCATCTTGGCAGGGGCATGCGTGTCGGGCGAGACAAGGGGAGCCTTATTATCCACGAGTTCCTCTTGGAAGAGTAAATGTGTTCAGCACAACACGGGAGCCAGACCATCATTCTGCTTCATTATTTTACCAAGTTAAAAAAAAAAAAGAAAAAAAAAGAAAAATATTCAACTTTTGTTGCTTTTGCAATCCCAACCAATTAGTGACGGTTTTGACTAGGACTGGGCGATTAATCGGATTTTTATCTCAACTACGATCTGGGTTTTCAACGGTCATAAAAATAAAAGGTTGAGATTATTTTTCTCTTTGCAGTTTCCTCTCCTGCTGTCTTCAGCTGCTAATTGAGCGTCTTTTTTGGTGTTTTGGCGACTGACTTGAAGGCACATATTGTTCTGCAGTTACTGTAAGGAAGGAGCAGCGGGAGCCTCTCCCGTCCTAAAGCACTCCCAGGCGGCCAGTCTCAGTCGGCTCCGGCTGCAGGTCAATGTAGAATAACTGCAGTAGGTTGTGGAAGTTCACCTAAACATAGTTTATACCATTGTCAGTGACAACTGGCTGCATTATTTTCCAATACATAGTTCGGCGAGTTAAACACTGTAACATCCATTACCGGGGCGTTACCATAGGAACGCGTTATCAGCTGGTTCAGATCAGCCGTCCTTAAGCAGATGAATGAGAGAAACCCGCTGTAGCCTGACAGCGGTTGTTTGGCATAAACATCCAAGCCAACATAAAATAGCTCCTATACTTCAGCATATTTAGCAAGTGTTGTAAAAATGAAATACAACTTTGTTATAAAATGTTTCCCGTGTGGGACCATGGTACAAGCGGATTAAACAACTCTGAACCGTGCTTAGATGGTTATATTGCACGACACGGAGGGGGCTTTTATAAAGACTAATTTAAGATTAAAATAATAACTTAATGGCACAATTTACTTACTTTGTTCCAATTTAGTGGTTGGTTTTTATGAGGTTAACATTATTTCTTAACTGAGATCATACATAAGTAGTGATAACTGGCGCCATGATGGTGGAAGATTCGACATGAGTTGTTTTTGGCCCTCCAGTTGCCACAAGAGCCCACCTCAGTGTAACGTTTTATTTTAATTCATGTTGTCACCTTTACTGTAGTAAATATTTTTCGTTGTTATGTGTTGGGTCAGTTTAGTTTCATTAACCAAAATGATGCAAGAGATTAATTCCCTTCATTACAGGTTGGATTGTTTAGATTTTAAGAGGTAACAGCTGTTACCAAATGAGATGTGTCGGATCTTTCTTGCTTAGTAAACAAAAGCTGGTTCCAGACCTGACTTGAATCTTCAGTAGTTTGTTTCCTTGGTGAGTGAAGATTCCCTGTTTTGCCCTAAGGTGTGAGCATGACCCTTGCTGGAGGACGCGAAGCTACAGGGAGGAGGAGAGGAAGCTGTTTAAGGCCAACAGATGAGTCAGGAGGGGGATGGGCACGCTCTCGTTTTTCTAGTCTATTGAGAATAAACATAAAGAGGATTGGTGTGTTTGTCCAGTCCAATCCTCAGCTCTACTGCTGATGACATCTTGAAGTTAATGTCGGTATTAATTGCATTTTTTGTTCTCCTGAAGCTTCAACGGCGGCCTCTTCACTGTTGACGTCTTCCTGATTATTCTCACTTTAATCGTAAAGCCATTTATCGGTTACTTTCATGTCTGGACAGTAAGGCTGCAATAATTTGTCAACAAAGTCAACAAAGAAAATTCATCGACGCGAACTTTAATTGTCGACGCGTCGCGTTATGAACTCCCGTAACAGCTTTGCTAATAAAACGCTGCTCCAGGCAACTTAACGCCATTTACGTACAACGGCTTTTCAGACAGTATCAGAACTCTAAACACCAAGTAAACGACGCAAAGCACCACAGGAAGAGCTGGGGGCAGTATTGTCATGTTGTGCAGCGTCTTTGTTTAAACAACGAAGAAGAAACTGACGGCAGCGCAACTTATTTCCAGAGTTTGCGGATATTTCACGCTAAACCAAATGTCAAACAGGTGAAATGTGTCATCCGCCACGCAGAGTTGGTGTACCACGGCAGCACAACAGTCATGCATGAAAGGAAAGCACCCTGGAGTCATGATTTCCAGCATTTCAGATGGCAAAATTAGCATTAGCGAGTAGTGATGTGTTGTTGTTACATCAGCGAAAGAAGTTGTGTTTTTACCGCCGTTTATCTGTTTGTTTGTGTTCAAGATAACTTAAAAAGTTATGGATAGATTTTAATTAAATTTTCAGGAGTTGTTGGAAATGTGAAAAGGAAGAAGCGATTTAATTTTGGTGGTGATCCGGATCAACATTTGGATTCAGGAATGTTTTAAAGGATTCTGGCCCTTGTTTACCTACAAAACAGGATTTTTCAAGATTTAAATAATCATTTCAATGCAATTCTACTAAAATTAAGATGGTAAAATATTTTATTTATTTAGTTTTCCTTTTGAGGCATTTTCCGTACAGCTTGGGTATGACACTATAGCTAAGTTTAAATGTCTCAAAATAAATTAATAGTAAGCTGTTAAGCTTAAATTTAATATCCAACTGATTCGGGAGTCGTTCTTTTAACTTCCTAAAGGACATTATGTTGGGACTGACTGGGAGTCAGGGGGACATTAATATGATGCAAATGAAGAGAGTGGGCTAAAACATACTGGAGCCTGTAAAAAGAGCTGCGTCAACTGGAAGCACAGATGGTGGGCGGGACAGAAATAATCTGGACTATTCGAATAAATTATTTCCAGATTAGTTGACTATTAAAATAATCATTAGTTGCAGCCCTACTGGACAGCATGAACCAGTAGTTCTTCATCTGTTAACAAGCTTCCTGCCCCCATGTGTACAGCTTATAGTGCATGAACAGTCTAATAGCAGTCACTGGAAAAATTGTGGTCAGATACACCTCACTGCCGCCATTTTTCATCGCTTCACTCAAGCTGATATGATTATTTAGTCCATCTTGCTTGCTTTCAGTAGCACTTTAAATGCAAGGTGTAGCTGTGTTGCTTTTGCTTCCACTGGGTTTCTTTCTTTTGTTATTTTGACCACAGTCTCTCTGATATATTGTGTCTTTCACTGGGGTTGGATGGAAGTAAAGCTTTAAAGAAGGGCTAAACATACAACTTAACCTCATGGCAGCTTTAGTGTTTTAGGGATCATGTAGAAAATGAGACAAAATAGTAAAAACACGTAGAACAACTGGCAAAATGGTTGCTATTTTTATTTTTTTTTTAAATTTATTTTTTTTACATTTATTCAATCATTCATTCATTTTGTACAAGGCTTAGTCAAATTAGGGGTTATGTGGAAGCTTCTTTAGTACAGCATGAAATTTTAGTTTTTAAATGGTGAATCTGAACAAATCTTTAGTCATCTACATGCATGAGGGTAGAATTGGGTAGAGATGGTATGGGAATGTCTAGCCAATCCAGAGCTGTTCCTCCCATTCACCATCCCACAAACAGCTGAGGGATCATTCCTCCTCCTATCTGCAACAAGTACATCGCTGCTGAAAGTTCTGCTTCATGACCCATTTCAGTTTTGTTTTGTACAGTCCTTTGAATATAATACTGTCAACCAAAGTGATGTACGCAGCAAAGGTGGAACATAACTATACCTTGTAATATTTCTGTAAAAACAAAGAATTAAAACATTAGATGGAACAATTAAAAACCAGCATCTCAGACTAAGTTAAAGCCAATAAGAAATAATGTGATTTTAAGAAAAGACTTGAAATCAGGCAGCAAATCATATTTTAACTTAATATTTTAACTATTCTGATTGGTTTTCTTGCTAACATCATCCTGCTGAAAGAGCTAGCACCTCTGGCTAACGCTAGCTAGCGGCAAAGCTAGCTTCGATCATGACAACCTCGACTGACATGCTGAGATGTTTATAGCAGTCATGTTAGTTTGTTACACGTCCCTGTAAAAACGAACCAGAATAATTTAAATCAGTTTTTTAATTAAAATGAGAATAATAATAAAGACGTATAAACATTTAGTCTAATAGTTCAAATACAGTGACAACTTTCCAGAAACTTTCAATGAATCTATTCTCCTTCACGTTTCTAAGCTGATGAATTTTAGTTATGGATTAAAGTATTTTGAATGATAAACTACATGAGATTTTCTATCCGTTCAGTAACATTTTATTGCTAATAAATGTCCATCTTAAGTGCAACAGAGACACTTGCAAAGACCCATTTTTAAGTCCCTGCCAATATCAAGGTACAGTTTTGGCCACATGATAGGGAAAGAAAATATGCAGTTTTGTTTTAGTTTGGGCTGTTTGTGTCTCTCAAACAGTTGTTTCCTTATACTGAAATATGCTACTAAGCTGTTTTGAAATGATGCGGATTTGACAAAAAGATCTACTGAGGATATTTAACTTGAATTTCTTCCGTATGAACATAGAAACAAAGAAATAAATGAAGGAATCCCGCACCGCCTTTCCTCCATGTTCCTGTAATCTGTGATCCCGCATCATTCTGTGTAATCTGGTGGGCAGAGCAGGCGTATTGGGGATTTTAACCTTCCATCTTTCTCTGCCTGTCTCTGACACACACATATTTACATGCCTGTGTGCATTTTAGCAGTTTAACCTCACTTTACCATCACAACTAACTGAATCCTGACCTGAGATTAAACTGTGTGGGAAAACTGGGCAGAATGTCCCCACTCCCATCATTTGATCGTCTGAAACCGCTCCTAGGAAAGATAACAGAACAAATACACAAACAAACGCTTAGATTTTAATGCACTCTTTTACTGGAAAATTATTTTTGTACATAGAAGGACTTTATTCTTGGTCTGCTTTTCTCTGGACACTGAAACAGTGTGAGACAGTGGACTTGGGGTCAAATCCCAGATGTGGTATCAGCCACAGTCTTCTTAGACGTAGTATTTCTGGTACACACGCTCTCTGATAGACACTTTCCTGTCATCAGTGAGAAAGTTAAGCAGCTTTAAAGAACAGTGACGGAACAGGATTAAAACGGTTCAGTGATCCAGTGAAGACTCGCTGCAGAATAACCAACAGTTTACTGACAGAATATGGACATATATATATTCCTGTGTGTGTGTGTGTGTGTGTGTGTGTGTGTGTGTGTGTGTGTGTGTGTGTGTGTGTGTGTGTGTGTGTGTATATATGGTGGAAGGAGCAGATAAAAGGCTGAATATGGAGGCAAAACTGAAGGCAAAACGACGTTTCAATGTGTTTCTGGGTTATTCTGCTTTGCTGATGTTTCTGTTAGTTTTTTTTCTTTTGTTTTTTTTTTTTTTTACAGAAAACTTTTGCAGTAGATTTGTGTGTTTACTCTGTAGTTTGTGGGAATACTTGTGACCACCAGCCCTCAGCGCGACCCCTGAGGACTGATGCTGTTTTTATGGCCTCTGGACTCTGAAATTCAAAATGTCCATTAAGTTTAGAGAATAGACAACATACTAAAAATACTGAGATTTAATCAGGCTGCTAATATAATAATTTATTTATTATTTCAATAAATTTTCAGGCCTGAAAGGGAAATATTGGATGACTTGGTCAAATGTAGGAATTTACTGCAAACAGATGTAAAATAACATTATAATGATTCTTTTTTTTTGTCTAATAAAAAAAACACACTGGAAAACATAAATGACCCATTCTTTTGCATTTAGTTTTTTTACATATCATACTATTTATATTTGAAGATATTTCACCAAAAATAAAGAGTTTGTCTGAATTTTGTGTTTATCTACAAGAGAAGCGTTTCTGTAATTGCATATATTTTATATTTTCTTGAAGAAATGAAAACATTTATGAAGTTTTGAACTATGATTTTGACATTAGGCTTTGTTACGATGTGTGATTGTCTGAGTTGTTGTTGCTGCTGTTTGGTTTAGTTTCTGCTGGCGGTGATTTATTAGAGTAAGATTATTGAATTTGGTCCCACGAGGCCCACAGTCCTGCAGGTTTTCAATGTTTTGCGGATCCAACACACCTGATTGGAACAAATTGAATTAAATTCAGTAGGATTGCAGGCAGGACAAAATGCATGAGTTCTACTGATGTGACAAGTACTCAGTGGCTTATAGTTTGTTTAATCTGTAAATATTTACTTTTGGATCTTGTTTTATAAAGAAGGTTAGTTGGTCCATTGTTTTTTATGTTTTTATTTATTTATTTATTTATTTTTTTAGATGTTTTTACTTTTTTACTCTGAATCAGGACTCTAAAAGCCGCCAATGTTTGTGGTAGAGTCTTGCAGTTACCAGCATAACAGAATTTTAGCTAACCAGATTTCTTTCCAGGCAAAATAATCCAGATTTAATCCAGATTATAAGTGAATTATTTACTTATTTCTTTAATTTTTTTTGCATGTTTTTTTTTTAAGTAAAAACACCAAAACAATTTTCTTTCCATGTATTCTTTTCTAGCAAGGAGTCAAGTAAATTTTAAATAATAAAATAATTTAATGATTTTTGGTCGTAACTAATCGGATATTTTATAGTTTCAACTTTAGCCACGAAGATGACTAAAATAAAAATAATTTGACAGACATTTTTGTTGTGACAGAAGTCAAAGATGTATGAATGCTAGAAAAGAAATGCAGTCATGCTAATTAAATCCTAAACATTTAATCTAATCCATCATTTTTTAAGCATTTTCTGCTTGAACATCTATTTGGAGTTCTTTTCTTTCTGTCTTTTTTCACTAAGGATGCCTGATATGTCCTACAGATATATTAATATCTGTGTAGACAGAGGTTAGTAGTTGTTTAACACATCGATCAGATAAGTAACCTGAGTGGATTATAATTATTACAGTCTTTTGGCAGACGCAATTCAATTCAATTCAATTCAACTTTATTTATATCGCGCCAAATCACGGCAATGCCATCTCAAGATGCTTTACAGACAGAGAGGAAAACATAATGGAGGCCAATTCATAATAGCCTATATAAGGAAACCAACAGATCGAGTTGAGTCCAACTCAATCTCCCATCCTGAGGAAGCACACAGGCAACAGTGGGAAGGAAAAAACTCCCTTTTAACAGGAAGGAAACCTCCGGCAAAACCCGGCTCAGGACAGGCAGCCATCTGCCTCTGCTGTGTGGGGGGAAGAGGACAGAAAGACAACAGACAACAGGAACTGCTACTCCCGGCCAGGGAGACCTGCTGAGACAGGAGACATACATGAAGAGAGAGAGAAAAAGAAAGAAGCTCAGTGTATCAGGAAATGTCCCTCAGCAGTCTAAACCTATAGCAGCATAACTAAGGGATGCTAACCATCCCTAGCTATAGGACTTATCAAAAAGATAAGTCTTCAGCCTAGTCTTAAAGGTGGGGAGGGTGTCTGCTTCCCTAACACTAACTGGGAGCTTATTCCATAAGAGAGGGGCCTGATAACCAAAGGCTCTGCCTCCTGCTCGGCTCTTTGAGACTCTAGGAACCACAAGTAAGCCTGCAGTCTGCGAACGAAGTACTCTGCTTGGTATATAAGGAACTATGAGGTCTTTGATTTATAGTGGTGCCTGGTTGTGGAGGGCTTTATATGTAAGGAGAAGGATTTTAAATTCTATTCTAGATTCAACAGGCAGCCAATGAAGAGAGGCTAAAACTGGAGAAATATGATCTCTCATGCTGGTTCTGGTCAGGACTCTGGCTGCAGAATTCTGGATCAGCTGAAGGCTTTTCAGGGCATATTTAGGACAGCCCAGTAATAGAGAGTTACAGTAATCTAGTCTCGAAGTAACAAAAGCGTGAACCAGTTTTTCTGCATCACTCTGAGACAGAATGTCCCTAATTTTGGCTATATTACGTAAATGAAAGAAGGCTGTTTTAGTAACCTGCTTAATATGTGGACCAAAGGACAGGTCAGGGTCAAATATTACTCCAAGGTTTCTCACTGTAGCACTGGAAGCTAAAGTAATGCCATCCAGGTTCATTACAAAATCGGAAAATTTAGCTCTGAGTTTTTCAGATCCAACGAGAATTACTTCAGTCTTATCTGAGTTTAAGAGGAGAAAATTTCTAGACATCCAAGTCTTTATGTCTATGAGACAATTTTGTAGCCTATTGGGCTGATTTGTTTCATCTGGTTTAAAGGATAAGTATAGTTGAGTATCATCTGCATAACAATGAAAGTTTATTCCATGCTGTCTAATAATTTTGCCTAAAGGGAGCATATACAGCACGAAGAGTATTGGTCCAAGTACAGAACCTTGAGGAACTCCATGACTTACTGTAGTTTGTGAGGAGGACTTGTCATTTACATGAACAAACTGAAGTTTATCAGATAAATATGCTTTAAACCAGCTTAACGCTGTACCTGTAATTCCAATTACCTGTCCTAGTCTTTGTAACAGATCAGATCAGAACAGAACAGAACAGACGCTTTTATCCAAACGACTTACATGGGAAAAGCGATCAATTATCCTGGTAAATATGTAACCACGCATACATAGCGAGAACATGCAAACTCCACAAAAAAAAGGCTGTCAGGGTTCAAACCAGCGATGTTGCTGAGAGGGCAGTAGGTGCTTTGCCACCGTGCAGGATTATAACGGCTGATATTCCTTTCAGGCTGTTTGTGTATGTTTGGGAGGGGGGGCGGGGGTTGGCCATGCGGTATCTGTTTTGGCATGTGACAGTGATGCAGCGCCGCACAGAAGCGAAGCAGCAATGCCGGCAATGTGGTCATATGTCATGGCATCGAAATAAGATACTCAAGCAAGACTAGCAAAGTGGAAGTAATGCAAGTAGGATGCTGCATCAAGTCTTCACCGCACCAGTTTGATGTGCTAATAAACAACGAAACCACAGCTGCTAACCTTGACTTTGCTACTTACAGAATTTCATCATGTTAAGCTTAAAGATATATATATAAATAATGATAAATATTGGTTATTGGCCAAGACAATAATAATAATAATCATAGATCCCCTGTTTTTTACAATGTGAAAACAACAGAAGAAAAATGGAAAAACGGAGTAAAAAATGGATTCTGGTAGATCTGCAAACGCTGATGTTGTTGCAGTGACAGTATTAGATTCTGTTGGACTGAACACTGATTAATCCGCCCTGCAGCACTTTGCTTTTAGATTTATTCTGCTCTTCACCTTCTTCATTGCAGGCTTGATTTGGGTCCACTTCCAGGCCGTGCCAAGACAAGTCCTGAATTATAAAGTCTTTCCCTGTTTTAAATGGTCCTTCATCTTCATGACTTGGCTGCTACTTCATATGTTGCTGGTTTTGCACAGCTGGATGAAAACATCCCCAATCTTGCTTGTTTGCTGTCAGTCGTTTGGACATTTACCTGCTGTTTTCATTGTTAGATAAATCTTTGTTTCACACAGTCGGCAGGGTAAAATAGAAACATTTTACTGTTCTAAGAAAAGTCTTTTACAGACATGCAACAAAAGCTCCAGTTATTACAATATTTTTAAGGTTTATGTGAAAGTCAGAGGAACAATAGTACTTTAAAATCCTATTTATGAGAATAATCTCTTTAATGGCCTCCTGTTCCCCCGTTTGGTGTGGAGTGAGTTCAGATTCATCGTCTGCCTCCGTGTGTGTGTGTGTGTGTGTGTGTGTGTGTGTTTGTTTCAGGTTGGGGCAGTCAGAGCTCCAAGGTGCAGATCCATCATAACACATGGCTCCATTTCCCCGGCCACAACATGAGGTGGATCCTCACCTTCCTGCTGCTGTTCGTCCACGTGTGCGAGTTTGCAGAGGGAATCGTCTCCAACAAGTGAGTCCTCCGAGAGATCTGATGCAATCAAATCAGATTAAAAGTTGCTTGATTTCTTTTTACTGCTTTAATGCATGTGTTTCCTCTTTCTGCAGTGTGATGACAACCAACCATCTTCATCTCTTCATGCCGGCATTCATGGGTTTCATAGCAGCGACAACATCGGTGGTTTACTACCACAACATAGAGACGTCCAACTTCCCCAAGCTGTTGCTTGGTAAGATGATCACAGCTTGTGTTGTTGTTGCCGGTGGTGATAACTCAGCTTAAACGCAAGCAAACTTCAGTCCGAACTTTTGCTTTCATCATCTGTGACTCTAACTGCGGTCCAAATGAGTGCATGACTTCCCACAGATGCTGCAGTTTAAGGGTACAGAAGAGGAGTTTTCTTGTATAAAACAGCCCAACTTTTACAGTACAAAGTTGCTGGGAGCCCGTTTAGATATAAACAAGTTTAATTTGGATTTCATACAGTTGTGCTCATACCCTTTCATTAAAAAAGGAAAAAAAAACAGCTGCCTGTAAAATAAGCTGAAATAGAGTAAAATAATAAATTAAAATTCTTATGAAAATCCTCACATTATTTTCTAATTCTGGTTCAATAGAAATATTTATTTAACAAGCAAACAAATAAGATAATTTATTAAATATTGCATCAGTCATAAAGTAATATTTAGCTGAACAATCCTTTAATGTTTCCGCTCCAGTCAGGTGTTTTCTGTTCCTCTCAGTCAGACTTCTGCACCTGTTGACAGGTATTTTGTCCCACTGTTCAACAGAAAAGTGCTCTAATTTGTCCAGGACCAATTTGTTGGTTTTTTTTTTTTTTTTTTTTTTTTTTTCTTTTTACAACTCAATTAAATGAAAAAACAGTGTCTTATATTACTAAATGATATATTTGCAAATTTTTAGTTATTGTTCCATTTTTAAGTCTCCAGTTATTTGAGTGACTGTTGTAAATTCAGCTTTTCTTTAATGAAAGGGGATGAATACATATGAGCACAATTGTATCTGAACCAAATCCACCGAAAGTTAACCAGCAAAATACAATCGAAGAAACAACATCATCACAGAGATGTTTTATCATGTCTATGTGAACCTAAACAGTGTAATCAGTGTGAACGTAACATCAGTGACGCAATTCCATCATGTTGACTGATAGATCACGGTTTGCAGCTATGTGTTAATTTGTCGCTGCTCTTTTATTCTATAACTTCGTATCATCATGGCCGAACATCTTTATTGTTTCTCCTCTGCTTCATAAAGGGAGCAGCTAGCTCCTAAAGTATGGAATTACATTTGTTCCAAGCAAACTTTTTAAAACCCCTGAAAGAGCCCATGAAAGGTTTGTGTCAGAAATGAAACCAAAGAATCGTGAATCAAAACCAAAGACTGTAAAGCGCAACCAAAATAGCGAGAAGAGAGAAAGAGGAAGAGGAAATTACTCAATTTAACCTAATAAAAGCCTAACAGTTTTTATGATGATTGATCATTTTTTATTTTGAGATTATTTTAAGTTTTAGAAAGTGTTGGTTTTAATTGTTGTTTTTTGCTTGAGTTTCAAAAAGTTTTGCTTGGAGATTCTGAAACAAATCTGATTCCAAACTAAAGCAGATCCTCCAACTGTCCCACAGACGTCCTAATGTCTGTCCTGAAGCGGTCGTGGTCCAGAAACTCCCCGAGTTCTCCTCTCTTTAGAACATGAGGAATGCAGCGCCTCTTTCTGTCTTTTCCTTTGCAGCATCAGATTACTTTTCTCATTGCTTAATGTGGAATCTACCTTGCAAGTTTGTTTTAGAATATTCATCATTTATGCACAATTTTACATCTCACTTGGTGTGCATAGATGGAAACATTGATAATCCACCTGCAAAGTTTTGTGTTTATTCGCACTGGTGTGTGTAAAGGTCTTATAACAGCAAAAAAGTCATTTTAACAAAAAAGTGATAACTTTGAAATAAATAACATTTTAAATTTTGTGGATTTAATTAAATAAAAATACAGAAATTATTTAAACTTTTCTTAGAAAGTTGACAGTGACAGACATCTTCTGCATCTGGAGCTCGTTTTATTTAGTTATTTTTTACTTTTGTGAAAAGGTTTACTGTCTTTCAATGAATGCATCTTCAGATGTTTTGCTGCAGGAAAGGGACGAGCAGAACGTCTTCTTCTTCGAGCTTGTTGAACAACTGACCGGCATTACCGCCACCAACAGATAGAAAGCTGTTTTGCAACTGGGTTCTCATAGACAACAGAAACATCCATTGTGTCTTCATTTGATAATTTATATGGTATTGCGGCACATTTGTGCTAAACTAAAAGTTTTTCATCCCAGGGGTGCCGCTTGCTTCATGGCCCAGTGACCCATGGTTAAGAATCATGGGTATAGGACTTCATAATTAAAGATAAACAGAAATCAGGAAGAATAATGACGAGAAGTATGCCCTGCCTTTTTATACACAAAGTTGACATAGGTGATAGAAAATAGCACTAATAGCTTGTTTGGCAAAATGTTCCAATAAAAGATAAAAAAAAGATGTTTTGTCTTGTTTTATTCTACTAAATGACTTTTGTGCGTCGTTGCAGTCCTTTTCATCTACTGGGTGTTGGCGTTCATCACAAAGTCCATTAAGCTGTGGAAGTTTACAGAGTTCAACGTTGGACTGCGGCATCTGAGGTTCTGCATCACAACTGTGTTGGTCATCCTGTACGGACTTCTGATGGCGGTGGAGATCAACGTCATCCGAGTCCGGGTTTGTCACCACGTTTCAAGCTATTTTAGTAAAACCTTCAGTGAGGTGAAACAGTTTTGTTTTGGAATACGGGAAACAGTGCGCAGATTTCTCGCTGTGTTTTCTGCTGTGTTTGGCACATCTCCGTCCGGCTTACTCAGATTCTTTTTATCTCATGTGTTCCTGTAGAAATACGTGTTCTTTGCCAACCCTCAGAAGGTGAAACCACCAGAAGATTTGCAGGATTTGGGAGTTCGCTTTCTGCAGCCATTTGTCAACCTGCTCTCCAAGGTATATTTTCTTTTTTTGTCTGCCATCAGATCATGATACAGGTCTAAAGTTTACATTCGCTGAAACCAGAGTGCAGCCTGGCTGAGTTTTATCTGATTACATGCTGATTGTGGCAAATGTTACAAGATAAATACACGGAAACAAAACACAGAAAAATGAACAAACACTTGGCACCTTTTAGGCCACATATTGGTGGATGAATCCTCTCATCATTGGAGCTCATAAAAGGCCAATAGAGCTGAAGAAGATCGGCAAGTTGCCCATCGCCATGAGAGCCCTGACCAACTACCTGCGCCTCAAAGACGCCTACGAGGATCAGAGGGTGACGAAAGCCTTAAACTGGCTTAGAGATATTTTTAGATAAATAAATTCCAGTAGAACACAGTGTTCAATTAAAATAATGAAAAACTTCTGCTGTTTTTCCATCTTTCTTTCCATACAGACGGCTGAAGATCCTGATCGATCTCCATCCATCTGGCGCTCCATGTATCGAGCTTTTGGCCATCCCATCTTGCTCAGCAGCACGTTTCGGTACCTGGCAGATCTCCTGGGCTTCGCCGGTCCTCTCTGCATCTCTGGCATTGTTAAGTACCTGAATGAAAAGGATGAAGTTGCACCAGAAGACAAGATGAAGGTGGGTGTTGTTCTTATTTTCATAGCAATGACTCCATCAGCCCTTATTGTGTCCTCGTATCTGTAGAAACAGTCTTGCTTTGTAGATTTATTTTGCTCTTTTTATTTTTGTCTTTTCATGGTTGAAGTTTTATCTTTATCTCCTGTTAACTGTTGTTCTCTGAAGTAGTCGGCTGAATTATGCTTTCCAGTGTTGTTTTCTGTTAATTCAGTCAGACTTTATTATTATTTTTAGTCAACATTCAATTCAATTCAGCTTTATTTGTATAGCGCCAATTCACAACAATATTTTCACAGGACACTTTACATACAAATCATTTCAAGCCAATTCATATATATCCTATAATAGAAACCAAATGATGGCATCGAGTCATGACTTTGATCCAATCCCCCATCCTGAGCTGCATGAGGCGACAGTGGGAAGGAAAAAACTCCCCTTTAACAGGGAGAAAACCTCCAGCGCTGTGACAAAGAAGGGTTGTCACACGTCTCGCAGCGCAATGCCACACACCGATGCTTACCGTGGGTGATGGATGTAAACCGAGCCAAGGTCCTCACCGCGGTTAAGACGTGGACGGGTGTCGCAATACGGCAGTGGCGTCATCGTCACGTGGCGCATTGAAACGCTGCGTCGCGGCATATTATCGGATTCCTTCTTTTCCTACAATGTTGACTATTGTAATCTTTTGGTGTTTGTTTGCATATCCGTTCTGAAATTATGTTAATTTGGCTTGTTGTGATACAGAACAACTGTTATTTAAGAAAAACCTTATTTTCTCTGTTAATTGTGAAGTTTCCTGTGGTGGGAGGAACTTCAGGGTTAAAAGGAGTGCATTCTGACTTGCTCGGGGTGGGAGTAGGTTGGATTGAGTTGCAGAGCTGGAGTGTATTGAGTGTCTAGTGAGAAACCCTTGTAAATATTGTGGATATTGTACATATTGTACTTATTGCATGGGACCACTGTACATATCATTGCACTTGGGAGAAGTTGGTAATTAACCACCTCAAACAAAACCACAACGTCGCCATCATTATTGGGAACAGCAGAGAGAACCCCGTGACACCGGGTCAGGGAGGGCAGCCATCTGCCTCGACTGGTTGGGGTGAAGACGACAGGAAAGACAGATCAACATGTACAACTGCACTTATTCAGGAAGGCCTGCGGAAAAAAGGAGAAATAAGTTAGAGACGGCATTATTGGCATCTATTTATACATTAATATATTAGAGAAATAGAGCGAGGTACTTCTCCGTGCACCAGGTAACATCCCCATTGCTACATAAATAATGGATGGCTAGACTACCCATAACTATAAGAGCAAAGAGCATAACCTGGACAGTTGGGTCCCGTACATGCAGGCTCCAACTCAGGAGATGCTCATATCCTAACTATAAGAATCATGGAAAAGGAAGGTTTTCAGCTCCATCTTAAAGGTGTGGAGGGAGTCTGCCTCCTGAACCCAAGGTGGGAACATCACCTGTGAGTTGTTAACCTGCCTGACCAAAACTGTTTTGGTTCAACGTGTGAAGCCTCCTGGAGAGTCATGGTTGCATTGTCAATGCTGAGAAGGTGATACCTGAGACCACTGTTCACTCACCTCTATCCCTTTACACCTGTCTCAAACCATCTGTTTTCTTTGTTCAAATCATAAACATTACCGCTGTCAAAGGAGTGTCCTTAATTACCCATGTGCAGTTGGTTCATTAAATCCTGACCTATGGAGCTCCGTCTCTTTCATAAAGAGCTTTTAGGATCATTATAACCTGGATGACTGAAAGGTCACACCAGCATTATTCTAGAAAAATCTTTTACAGGACAACCATAAGAATTAATGAAACAATAAAATGAGTTCAACAGATAAAAGCTTAAATATGATTAAAGATATGATTAAATTAGTTGTATTTATTTATTTAAAAGTAAAATGATAAAAACATGTTGTTTTTTTTTATTAATACCATTAAAAAATTCCACAGAAGTTCAAATTCAACAACTACAATAAAAGATGTTGTCTTTTTAGTATTAAAGTCATGAAAACGTCATGGAGCATAATGAAGAAAGGAAGTCGCTGTTCAATTTGACTATTTATTTAGTGTATGATGAATCAAATCATCAAATCAAACTTTATGTTTTACAGGTATTTTCATGCCAATGGCAACACAAAGTTCTTCACATGATAAAACCAGATCATGCATATTAAAATAAAGCAACCCATCACACATCAAAATACATTACATAGCAGTAAACTCATCATGTTGTCCTTCACACAGCTATACACAAACACAGACCCCCACCCACACACACACACACACACACAATATAACACACACGCACACTAACATCACTCCCTAACTTCTGTCTATAAACTGAATGTAGGCACAAATAAATAAATAAAATATGAAAGTAGTAAACATCCTGATGCTGATGTGAGGACACAATATCTTTTGGATCCATCCACACCAGGAACCAGACCTCCCATGTCAAAAGGGGCTGCCGCCATAGCAACCACACAGCACCCAGATCAGCGTAGGCCATGGTCCACCCCACAGACATAAGGCTGTAGTTTCAGACCCCCTGCCATCCAGATGGAGGCAATCACCATGACAACAAGTCCCAGACCAAGCAGGCAGAGTCCCCAGTGTGGAGGATCCACCCCAAGGAAACCACTGGAGATAAAACAAAATAAAATATTAAATTAAATTACTTAATAAATTAAATAAGAACAAGTAAGGGCAACAATAATATAGAGGACTTAATAAAAATAATGTGCTTAAAAAAAGAATAATAAATGAAATAACACTGATATACATAGAAAAGAATCCTCCGGAAGCCATGAGAGGTCTTGAAGGTTCGTAGGGTGAAAACTGATTTAATGAATGAACAGTAACAAGGTCATTGAGAGTTTTGAATGCAAATAACAATTATAAGTTATTATTCAGGCTAATAATGAGTCAGTGAAGCTCATAAGAAGTTCACCATAAAAGTAGAAGAAGGGATCTGGATCTCATGAAGACTGTTAAAACACTTCATTGTCATGATCTGGATGACCTGAGAAGCTGCACCATCGTCTTCCTCAATCGTCCCAATCAATCCTGAGTTTGTTTTTCTCAGATGATCCATCTATATCTCACTTATTTAATTTTATAACCACAATTGACACTAGTTTTTAATGAAAAAACAAAACAAAACAAAACAGGGGTTAAACATGAAACTGCACTATAAAAATGCACGATACATTACTTAGACGACACAATAAGGAGTGTGAAGCCGACAGAAAGCACACACACTCCCTCAGACAGTCTTCTGGCAGGGATTGTTGACATCTTCTCCTCTTTAATTCATGCCAGCCTCCTCTAAAGGTCACAGCGCGGTCGGGGCTCGTCGGAGAAGCAGAGCAGATGCTTCTGTGATGACTGTGTGTTTTCATTCAGCCCATTTGGCTGGATATTGTTGTCTCTGATGTTAACCGTTAGCTGTTGTCAGGTCGGTGCTTGCTCGTATAAGTGGGCATAATGGGCAGCAGAACAGAGCTGCATTTCTTAGTGACATGGAAAATTCCCCACTCAGATCACACTCTGGCTTCCAGGACTGCCGAGCATCACACTGGGATAGTTTTATTCTACTGTGGGAGTGTTATTGGTTTCATCCTGTTTATGTAAACTAGAGAGATGTGTATTTGCAAAGGCATGAGAAGGGTGTATTGACAGCTTTCTTTTATTATAATGTCTGCTTTTGTGTTATTGATAATTTTCACACATCTTTTGTTCCTTCTGCAGGAAAGGTTTTACCTCATTTTAATTAAACTGAATTTTAAATTATTTATTTATATATTTGACATATGTATGAAATGTTATTCATAAAATTTTTATTTTTGGGATTTTTATTATTTTTGTAATGATTTCATGAACTGTTCATTTTACTGTATGAAGGATTTTAAACTATCTTTATGTATCCTAACTGATCACTGATCATTGCACTGATTTTTGTTATTCATTTTGAAAATTGTAAACGATTTGCCATTTGATCTAAGATAGTTGTCAGAATCTTAAATTTTACAGTCTTGTTGTTTAAATATAAATTAATTTAGATATTGATAATGAAGCTTAGCATATAAGGACTTGTCCCGATTCGATTCCGATTTTTTTGGGTGCGATTCGATTTAAATTGTGATTCTCACAATTCTCCGGTATTGCTGATTTTTGTAGATTAAAAACAAAAAAATGTATATAAATATATATATAAAATGTATATAATGTATATAAAACTTTGTTTGCTCATCATTTTTCTTCATTTCAATGAGAAAAAAAAACCCCAAAACACAGGAGTCAGATCATCATTCTACTGCTACAATGCCCAAGAAGACAAGTAAAAAGATCAATAAAAACAATATAAAAGACAAAAATTTTATAATTGATTAATTTTATTTATCTAAAAAAAAAAAAAAGAAATTTTTTTTTTTGTTAAAAAAAAAAAAAAATTTTTTTTTAAATTTTGAAGAAAAAAATCCAGATTTCCGATTTTCGATTTTCCCACCCCTAGCTGTACAGGCTTTAGCAAGCACAGCCTGCACAGACTTGTAGTTTTGGTCTAAGTGAGGAGGTCAAGTCAGGCAGCAGAGTAAGATGATGGCGGTTACTTAACTTACAACAGAAAAACTAGTTTGGTCCAGAGTCTTTAAGATGCTCGAGCTGCTTCTAACGTTACTGTTGTCTCCATGGTGGCAGTGTTTTACTTCGGCCTCTGCAACTATTTTTAAAACCATATAAATGTGGACGGCTAGCAGATATAAGCATTCACAATGACAAAGTTGGGAAACTTGGAAAACCAATATGAACGCCGCCAGGATCTCCTTTGTTTGGCTTGAAACTTCAAATGCAAACATGTTAGCAACCGTTCCTGATGTGTTGCCAGCAACATGGTTTCCATGGAGACACATGGGGTCACAAAGTGAAAGATCTCTGACTCACCTGTTGGAGCACACATTTGTGAGAAACTGGAGCGAGTGACTGTGGTGACGGACTTTGAGGACACACAAGACAGCCAGAAAACCTTTACAAAGGAATTTTACATAACATGGTACCTTTTATGCAAATTATCTCAAACTTGTCATTAAAAATTCACTACCAGCTGGTTTTTAATGAATTTGCCAGAATATATGAATGTATTTCTTTTTAAAAGGCTTTTTCAGATTGGAAACTGAAAAGCCCATCGCATTAATTCTTTTCCCTCAGATATATGATACAGTATTTGTCACAAGGTGGAACGTTACGTTTCTGTATGTCGATGTTCATGTAGCTGCGGAACGGACCTAAATGTCTGCAAGTTGCATCAAAAAACTTAATGCACCTTAAAGATAAGCACTTTTCTTCCTTCTTTTATGTTTATTCTTGCAGGAAACCTATTTAGGAGTTTATTTCATGTTTTCCACGGAACTCCTGCAGAACAGCTCGGTCCTGGCTGTTCTTCTCTTCTTGGCTTTAGTCCTGCAGAGAACCTTCCTGCAGGCCTCGTACTACGTTACCATAGAAACAGGCATCAACCTGCGGGGAGCTCTGCTGGTGAGTAAATCATGATGGAAAATAAAATTCAGACGTTTTGTTTCCATGCAGAGGTGTTGCTTATAAAAGCTCCTCAAGAACGATCTGTCGGATGTCTGAGTGGAATAAGAGCTCACTTGGCATATTGTTATTCTCACCAACCTCATCCTCCTTATCGGACTGCAGTTTATTTGAAATGCTTACAGAACAGATGATTTACAGTTACAGCAGAAAGAAATATTGTTTTTTTTTTTTTTTTTTAATGATGCATGAAATATGACCACAAATAATTAGGTTCAGTCAACCATGAATTTATCTGTATGAGTAACTTGTTGTGATAAAGCCTCCATTTTACTTCAGAATATTTCTACTATTGGATCCATTTCAATGAACATACGTTATGTGCTTCATTGGAGTCAGATTACCAGTAAATAAATGCAGAATATGCTAACTTGGAGACAAAAGTTACCTGAATCTGACTGGCAAGCTGACTGGATACATATCTGGTGCTTTTTTCAGACTCTGTCTGAATCAGGGGTGTGCAGCTGTACTTCTGGAGGGGCAGGTTTTCCATTTGTCCCTGCTCCAACACACCTGACTTAAAATGTCTGTGCAGAACTTGATAGGCGGTTGGATCCATAACTTGTGAGTCAGGTGCATTGGAACAGGGACACGTCAAAAGACTTTGAACACCCATG
Organism: Telmatherina bonti; assembly: GCF_933228915.1. NCBI lineage: Eukaryota > Metazoa > Chordata > Actinopteri > Atheriniformes > Telmatherinidae > Telmatherina > Telmatherina bonti. Next base: position 24,065,140 of record NC_136632.1, on the reverse strand, counting down.
TTTTACATACTGTGTTGCATTTCATCCAGTTTGACGTCACTATGAGACAAACACAGAGAAGGTTGTGGCAGGTCACTTCACTGGAGCTTGGTGGCAGTCGCATTTAGATATAACGTGAACAACAATGTAAAAAAACATTAAAATAAGAGAATTTCAGAAAAGAATCAGAATTTAGCATGAAAGGACCAAAGATATGTATTTTCTCATTAACATAATTTAATTTGTTCAAATATTTCAGTTTATGGATGTCAGGCCTGAAAAGCATGAGAGAAGAGTGGATAAAGTAAAACTTTTAACACTTTAAAACATAACCATTCCTTATCACAACATTTAGCATCGAGGAAACCAAGTAATGAAGAATTTAAGGTGGAATTTTTAACTCATAACCTATCTGGAGGAGTACAATGGCATGTAGTTGTCATTGTTTCCAAATTCTCAGATGCTACCACCACTTTCAAGTCAGTCTAGCAACTTTGTATTTGAAACACCAGTAGACCAGTTCTTCTTTCCTTTAGCTTTAATCAGAAAAATATAACAAAACAGGATTACACGGTCAAAAAACGACGTTGCTTCTAACGTCTTTGGCTTCAATCTGACTAATCAGCAACTTCCCGGTGACGTCTGCTAACTTAAGAAACATAAAATTATGCATTTTAGCAAATATAAACTTTCAGAGCTCAAAATCCTTTTATATATTTTTATCTGTCCTTTAAATTATAATACACTACTCACAAAAAGTTAGGGATATTTGGCTTTCAGGTGAAATTTATGGAAAATGCAATATGTTCATGCTACAGTGATATAATATCATAAAAGTAAGACATTTAAGTAGAAGGATGCACTACTGATTCCCTCATCTCAAAAAATTCATTCAACACAAAAGGTAACAACAATGGTAGTTACACCACAACAAAAAATTTGAACGTCTCAATATCTCGTCATGTGCCCTTGAGCATCAATTACAGCTTGACAACGACGTCTCATGCTGTTCACAAGGCAACTTATTGCCTGCTGAGGCATGGCATCCCACTCTTCTTGAAGGGCAGCCCTCAGGTCATTGAGGTTCTGGGGTGCAGGGTTTCGAGCCTCTACACGACGGCTCAGCTGATCCCACAGGTTTTCAATGGGATTCAGGTCTGGAGAGAGTGCAGGCCGTTCCATTTGAGGTACACCAGTCTCCAACAGCCGTTCCCTGATGATGCGGCCTCGATGAGCAGGAGCATTGTCGTCCATGAAGATGAAATTAGGCCTGTGCTGTTCATGTAGGGGCACAATCACTGGATTAATGATGTTATTCAGGTAGTATGGGCTTGTCACTGTACCATTCACAAAGTGTAGGGCAGTTCTGTACCAAGTGGACACCCCTGCCCACACTGTAACACCGCCACCACCAAAAGCTGGCCTGGTGACAACAGTGGCTGATGCATAGCGCTCTCCCTGATGTCTCCAACATCGTTGCCGGCCATCATTTCTGCTCAGTGTGAATCGACTTTCATCAGAGAACAGCACTGAGGCCCACTGGTTCCTCGTCCAGCGTAAATGCTCCCTGGCCCATGCAAGACGATGATGCCTGTGCCTGGTGGTGTGGTCAGGTACCCGTGCAGGTCGTCTAGCACGCAGACCACGCTGATGGAAACGGTTTGGAATGGTCTGACGTGACACTTGGGTGCCTCTCACCTCTCTTAAACGTGCCTGGAGTTGAGTGGCATTCATCATCCGGTTTCTCAGGGCAGTGTTCACAATGTAGCGGTCATCAGCACGGGATGTGGCCAAAGGACGTCCACTTCTAGGCCTTTCTGTGACTCTTCCAGTCTCTCCATATCTCTGTTGCAACCTGCTGATGACACTCTGTGACACTCCAAGCTCAGTGGCCACTTCTGTCTGAGAACGTCCTGTTTGAAGCATCGCAATGGCAAGGGACTGTTGTTCCATTGTTAGGTGTCGTCTTGGTCTCGTGATGTCAAAATGTGAACAGCATGATGAGGACAACTGTTTAAACACCAGCTCTAATTGAACCAGGACATTTATTGGTCAATTCAAGGATCACACACCTGCCGTGATTTTTGCCGTTAAGCTCCTTGTTAGAGAACAGCAACTTGTGCAAAATTTATTGAAACATCTAACAGTTGGACATGTGCATTTAAAAGCTTAGAGAAGATCACATTAAGTTCACCTGTACAGGTTTGAATGCATTTTAGGCTTGTTGTGAAATTTCACCCAAAAGCTAACTTTTTGTGAGTAGTGTATGTGAAATAATGAATTTGACTCCAACATTCTCCATAAGACCCTGGTCAGGACTGCAGGCAGCTCAGTCTTGTAACTGTACCTTCTGTTTCCTCAGGCACGTTGCTGTCATGTGGTTTGGGATCATATTGGTTTAAAAAAGGAGGTTCCTGGAAAATAAGTGCATATGTTGCTCCAAAATCTATTTTCTACATTAATGCACATGACAGACGGGGAAATGAGCTTTGCGAAGAACCCTGATCCAACCCTGATCCCTGATCCTGATTCAGCTGAAAACCAGGCTTTTGGCCTTGTTGCTGACAGCAGTCAGTCTATTAATGGAGCACTTTTCATATATTAGCTTAAAGTTTATTCATTTATTGTCCAAATCACTTAGTCTGATTAAGGGTTGTGGGGGAGCTGGAACCTATCCGGCAGTCTTTTGCGCGAGAGGCGGGGTACACCTTGGACAGGTCGCCAGTTCATCACAGGGCTACCTCAAAGTTCTGTACAAAAATATAAAACAAGTCAGGGGCGGTGATTTTACATCAATAAAAACATGAAAACCAAACAACGGTGGTAAACATAAGTACAAGGAAGTAAAATCAAGTAAATAAGAAAGAATAAAATCTGTAAAACAATTAAATTATCTAAAACATAGACAATAGAAATAATTAAATTAAATCAGATAAGTTACGCTGAAAAGGAGTGTTTTTTGTCTTAATGTTTATTTTTTATTTGTCCAGCATTTAAGCAGGCAAAATGGATTTCCTGGATTCTGAATTCTGCTGAGCAAATTTACTTTGCCAAGGGAAGCATCATGGATATAATGCTCCCCTTTATATTCTGGATTCTTATTTTATTTTTCTATTTATTTTGCATAATTGCTTGTATTACAAAGTTTGTACTGCTGGACCGGAGAGGACAGAAGAGGGACAGAAAGAGAAAAGAAAAGAAGAGAAAACAGAAAACAACTTGTAGAGAGAAAAAGAGAGAAAGAAAGAAATGAAATGAATGTTTAAAAACATCAAGACTGCTTTCCTCAGGTGTTCACTTACGTTCGATGCTGATATTCCACAAGCATGGACCATGGTGGCTTAAAGCCCTCTCACTATATACTTTATGGTGAGAGTGTGTGGTGTATGGTTCTACATAATGCAGAAGCAGTTCTGATTAATATTCAGGACAGAGACCATTAAGAGCCTTAAAGACCAGTAATTGACTGATGTGTCTGTTGGGGTATGAGTGTGTGTGTGTGTGTGTGTGATACAGTGCTTTGAGTGGTCAGTATGACTGGAAAAGTGCTGTACAAGTACAGTCCATTTACCAATTAATAAAATCTTAAAATCAATTCTAAAACTAACAGGAAGCCAGTGCAAAGCCAGAGTAATGTGTTTTCTCATTCTGGTCCCAGTCAGGACTAGCAACTGAGTTCTGCAGGAGCTGCAAAGATGGAATAGTTTTGTATGGGAGACCAGAAAGAAATGAATTATAATGATTTAAAACAAAAGAAATAAAAAGCATGGATCATTGTCTGCGATGGCCTGAGAGAGAAACTGTTCTGACATGTTTTTTTTACAGGTCCTAGTTACATTTCTGATATTTAGCTCTAGACTAAGGGTAGAGTCAAAGGTAACACCCAGTTTTTATTACCCTGGTTTGGGGGGCTGAAACTTCTGTTAATGGTTTTCACTCCCTCGACATGCTCGACAGCAAAACCAAAATAATCCCTCTCTAAAAATCTAAATGACTTCAAACTTCTTTCTCTCAACTCTGCCAGAGCCATTTTTCACTTGTCTGTGTGTGAACTACAAGCAAGTCCAAGAGATAGGACCCATTCAGTGGCCTGTAGAACGATGAATAAAGCGCCAACGCGAAACCAACGGGACGGAAGGGCAGACTGTACCATGCACAGCAGACCAATCACTCCTGTATCCCATTACATCCCAAGTTTAGAGTGTAGATCCCAGTGACATGATGAGCACTAAGACCAGCAAGGGTCTCTGATTAGGTCACTCCACTGTCAAGTTTTACTGATCGAGTTTCTATTTTTTTAAGACTGAAATGATAATAAAAACCAAGTAAGACTAAAACAGGAAGACCAGATCATGTTAACAAGGTTTTTATGTCATTCTTATTATCCAGGCGATGATTTACAACAAAATGCTGCGTCTGTCCACCTCCAACATGTCCATGGGGGAGATGACGCTGGGGCAGATCAACAACCTGGTTGCCATAGAGACCAACCAGCTGATGTGGTTCCTCTTTCTCTGCCCCAACCTCTGGGCAATGCCTGTTCAGGTAAACGGATCCTTTAAACATAAGAAAATGCACTTAAAATGCTACAGATACATCTGTGCTCACATGTCTTCATCCCCTTTCATTGAAGAAAAGGCTGAATTTACAACAGTCACTCAAATAACTGGAGACTTAAAGGAGGAATGATGACTAAAAATGTGCAAAAATATCATTTAGTAAAATAAGACACTGTTTTTTCATTTAATTAAGTTTAAGACAGAAAAACAAACAAACAAATGTGTCCTGGACAAATTAGAGACTTTTCTGTTGAACAGTGGGACAAAATACTTGTCAACAGGTGCAGAAGTCTGACTGAGAGGAACAGAAAACACCTGACTGGAGCGGAAACATTAAAGGATTGTTCAACTAAATATTACTTTATGACTGATGGAATATGTAATAAATGATCTTATTTGTTTGCTTTTCAAAAAAAATATTTCTATTGAACCAGAATTAGAAAATAATGTAATGATTTTCATACATTTTTTATTCATTATTACTTTAGTCAATTTCAGCTTATTTTACAGGCAGCTGTTTTTTTTTCCTTCTTGAATGAAAGGTATGAATAAATATGAGAACAACTGTACGTGTTAGAGAAGGTTTTTCGATGTGTTGCTGCTTCAGTCGGCTCTGCTTTTCTTGGCAGATTGTGATGGGGGTGATCTTACTCCACTATTTGCTGGGCTACAGTGCCTTGGTTGGAGCGTCTGTTATCGTTCTGCTCGCCCCGGTTCAGTACCTCATAGCTACAAAGCTAGCAGACACTCAGAAAAGCACACTAGTAAGCAGAACATTTCTATTACGTCTTATTTAATTTTTTATTAAGTAGTTCTTTAACTACTCTGCAGCTGCGAACCGTTTTGCAATGAACCTTTTCTGGCTTTCAGGAGCACTCTACAGACCGACTCAAACAGACGACAGAGATCCTGAAGGGCATAAAGCTGCTGAAGCTGTACGCCTGGGAGAACATCTTCTGCGACAGCGTCGAGGAGACCAGAGGCAAAGAACTCACCAGCCTCAGGACGTTCGCTTTCTACACGTCCATGTCCAGTAAGAGGAGACTTAACACCATCTGATGGCGCGTTCATAGCACGTAAAAGGTCTGCCAAAGTGGTTCATGCATGAGAGTTTCTGAGGATGTGCTGAGAATTTGGTCTGCACAGTTGCTGATAACACATAAACTCCACAGCTGGAGATGTGTTCTCACAGCTGAAAATACTACACAGCACAGAGGAGGCGTTGCGTGATGCATTCAGTGCACCACGGAAATTACTTTGTTGTGTTTGGTCTCGCCTGTCTCATCTGGAGTTGGTTCCAAATGCAGCTGTTTGTGGAGAAACACGGGTGAAACCATATCAAACCAGTTTTAGCTTCTCTGTGCTTCCATTCGGTTTTACAAAGGATTTTGAGATTATGTTCTCTCTTTTTAACCCTTTCATGCATCTTGGCCACATAGTGGACACCTATTTACAAGCTTATGTCTTACATATTCATAAATGAGGATGGTATTTTTGTAATTAAACCACTTCAGTGGATGTTAGTGGGTCATCCAATACGTTTCACTGGAGAATAAATAAATATGTGATATAATTGAACGTAATGTAATTGTGCAAGTTTGCCTTTGTGATAAATAAAAAATGAAACAGCTATATTTTATAGAAGATATATGTTCATGATGATATATTATTTTATCAATATTTTATAGAAACATTAAGATAAATAAAAAAAACATGAATTCTAAATATCACAAAAAGTGTCATTGCACATGTCTGTAAAGGTAAAAGACTGTTTAAAAAATGTTGCATTGCTTTCTATTAATTTATTCATGAAAGGGTTAAACATTTAGTGTTTAAATGGGTTAACACCTTCTTATCTTTCTGGGTATCCTTACCTACTGAGCAGGTGCTTCTGGTTCTCCCGTGGTTCTGTGGTTGGTCCCAGACATGTTTTATATTTTTAAAAATTTGTTCAAAAACCTTTTGTTTAACTTGGCTTCAAAATCCGATTGAATTTTGACATTTTTGTTTGTTGTTTGTTATTTTTTTAAGGTATTTTTTCTGTTCTTTTTTTTTGTGGTAAAACTCTGTTTTGAAGTTGCTTTTAAATAAAAATGCATTCATTAAGACAACAGATCTTAGAGTTTAAAGCAGCAGCTTTTATCAGCGTGCTCATTAGGACTGTGACGATACGCTTTTGTCCCAATTAGATTTGATTCCGATTTTTTTTTGGGTGCTGATTCGATTTAAATTGCGATTCTCAAAATTCTTCAATATTGATGACTTTTGTAGATTAAGAACAAATTTTTTTTTATAAAACTACTTTTTGCTAGTAATTTTTCTTGATTTCAATTAGGAAAAAGCAACACTGCAGCCAGATCATCATTCTGCTGCTATAATGCCCAAGAAGACAAGTAAAAAGATCAGTAAAACCAATGAAAATGGCAAAACATTTTATAGTGGATTAATTTGATTTATTTGAAAAAAAAAAAATTGTTAAAAAAAATCGATTTTAAAATTGTGAAGAAAAAAGTCCTGATTTCAATGTTTTGATTTGATTTTCCCACCCCTAGTGCTCATTGACTTACTGCAGATATTCAGAGAAGTTGTTGCTTTATTCGCCTCATGTTTTATTTGCTGGTGAAAATCAGTTAATATTTTTAACACGGCTGTCCTAATAGATGAACTGCAGACACAAGTAGCCATTATAAATACAATGTTAACATTTTTTTCCCATGATTCATTGTTGACTCACTGAATGTTACACAGACAATAATAATAATTGTTTTTGTTGCTGGCAGCATCCAGTGGAAGTGTCAGTCTCCTACCGTAGGTTTCCCTCTCCTTCATAAAGTGTCCAGCTGTCATCAGATCTTTCCCTAAATCCAGCTGGTTGCAGTTTTTACTGTTCGTAAACAAATTGTCTGACCTGCTATTCCTAGCCATCCTCTCAACAGCAACACTTTGACGAGCTGTTTGACACTTAATTTCTAACAATTTTTTTTTTAAAACTCAAAATAAATAAAGAAATACACAAATGATCAAGATGGTTAAACATAACAACACAGTTTAGATTAAGTTTATACATTGGACATAATTCTGTATAATAAACACTGAAATCTGCGTTGTTTGACAGTTTAACTCACTCAATGGATCGTTCAAGTCAGGTGAGTTGCAGCAGGGAAGCATCTAAAACTTGCAGGATACCAGCCCTCGAAAGCTACGCAGAAGATCCTCAATGTTCCAATAAAAGCTTTAAGAACAATTCAGCTTGAAGGCTGTTGAGAGATTTACTTTTACCCTGGAATAAACATTTTCACTAAACACTTCCAGACGAACATGCATCCAGCAAACCTCCTAAAATTACTGCTGGTAAACATCCAGCACCATGACAGGCTTACATGTCGTTGACGTGTTTCTCACATGAGAATCTTTCTTTTAAAACATCGGAGCTCCAGTAAGAAAACAGCTTTAATGGTGGAATTAAAAGGAGGATGTTGGTTTTGCAGGCATGCTATAAGAGACAGGAATTTGACCTTTGCATTCAACGCCTCTAAAGTTAACACCCAGAGAAATGGGCAGCTTTAGTTACAGCTTTATAAAATGACTTTATGTTTCCAAAGAACTTAAAGTTGAAGCTTTCTCTCTCTCTGCAGTTTTCATGAATGCCGCTATTCCCATCGCTGCTGTTCTTGCGGTAAGACAATTGGGGAAAAAAAAACACTATGTTATTTGTTTAGATAGGAATTATGACTCCTGAATCGCAGCATGATATGCTAAACATGAGAGGGAGACGCTAAAAGATCATCTCCTCTCTTCCAGACATTTGTGACGTATGACATCCTCCATGTCAGTGGTCCCAGTCCTTCCCAGGCCTTTGCAGCGCTGTCGTTGTTTCACATCTTAGTCACCCCTCTCTTCCTGCTCTCCACTGTCGTCAGATTTGCTGTAAAGGCTCTTGTCAGGTGAGATGGTCTTATAAATGTTTCTGTTGTGGAGGTTTCCCAGGTCTGACTGTAAGAGACAGGGTTGTGACTAAACAAGGAAACAAACTGGAGATGGTTTCAGGGTTGAATCTAATTAAAGTAACTTGAAGGAACAAGTTACAGCAGAGAAGAGAAACTCTAAACTCCTGAGAGATTGCTGGCGTTGGAACCTGTGTGTGTGTGTGTGTGTGTGTGTGTGTGTGTGTGCGCGTGTGTGCGTGTGTGTGCGTGCGTGTGTGTGTGTGCGTGCGTGTGTTCCTACAGTGTCCAGAAGCTTGGTGAGTTCCTCCAGAGTGATGAAATTGGAGACGACAGCTGGAGAAATGGTGACATATCTGTCTCTATGGAAGCTGGAAAAAAACACCTGGGGATGGTGAGTATTGTTGATACACAACCAATCAGCACGAACTGATAACTGAGAACAGAGATGTAGCTTGTAGTCCATATCTCAGAGGAAGACGTACGGTAATGCATCATCCTGTTACATAAGGAAAAAAATACCGATGTAACCAAAAATTTGCACTTTTCTAGTTATTTGAGTGACTGTTGTAAAATTAGTTTTTTTAAATGTTAGGATGTCAGTACACTTTAGCACAACTGTAGATTAAATTCTGATTAATAAACACGCCAGTGAAGCAGTCCTCTTATTTCATTTTGCTGCTTTCAATAAGTGGAAAAAAAAGTTATAGAAAGTCCAAATCTTTTGGTAAACTTCAGGATGAACATATATGAAACAAACATGAGGTAAAAGTTGTCTTCTCAGACAGATAAATGTTTAATAGACACTTAAAACCCATTCATCTCAGCAGGCCCAGTACTGGATCCAGCAGCTGTATGCGCCAGTTCATCTGTGTAAAAAAAAAAAAGTGATGTGACAGGATTTTATTACTAATGTTTCCTAAAGATAAAGTTTTATTCCCAATAAATCAACACTTAAAGTGCATTTTGTCATCAAAGTATTAGTTTTATTTAAAGCAACTTTGACATTTCTATGCAGCAACTAACGGAGCCAGCAACATGCGCAACAAAACACAATGCAATGGGCAATCTGTTCACTCCACCCCAACATAGTGGGCCTCATAGGAAACTAGAAAAGCTACACTTTCAGATGACACCAAACATGACCTTATCTGGTCCGACCACCTCACATCTGTATCAAAACAAACACAAATCCAACCTTTTTAGCACTTTTTATCACTTTTATCACAAAGTATTTCACTAAATCACAAAACTATTCTTCTGAAAAGCAATATATTTTATTTCCTTACCGCTTTGTGGTCATTTTTAGTCGATGCAAACAATTCTTTGACCAAAATTCACAGCGTGCTTGTCGTGGAATTTATCTGATGAGAAATAAATCTAGAGACCAACCATGCTCTGTCCAGTTTATTGACGATACACAGATGTTGCAAGCACGAGAGCTCTGCCCCTGCTCAGGGTGTTTCAGCGATCTTTCAACATACACAAATAACCTTTGCATGGCAGCACTGGTCAAAACAACTTCCAGCTTTAAGATAACAACAGTCAAAGCTGAAACAGGCCTTGAACAGAGCATTCAGTTTCATGCATGAACCTACTAAAGCAAGCTTTCTGAACTACTTTAAACTATGCAGAATATATATTTTGTACTACATAAAAGAAGCTTAATAAAGGAGTAACATATTAAAACTACAGTATGTGCCTAATTTCCACCACAGTGCTCTTCCGTAGAAGTGAAACTGTATCATGCGCCAAAATTTTGTGGTTCCGTTTGCGGCCATCTTTTTAAGTTCTCGTGGAACTTGGGAGTGTAAATAAAGTTTGTTGACATTCTACATTTCACGATCTTTCGAACAATATCTCAGCTTGAATGTGACTTCATCCGTCAGGTATATCTGTGAGCACAAAAGCAGGAGTATCACAACAATAAAAGATCTTTGACGCACAGAGATGCAGGATGCGTGGCACACAGAGTGAAGACTTAAAGTAAATCTTTTTTTTTAGTTGATTTTGAGATTTTATACTTTTAAAATGAAGAATAAAAGTAATCTGAATGTCTAAAAGACCTCAACAAATTAAACACACCCTCTTAGAAGCTCTGAAGGAATCTCACAAACATAGTTTTATCACATTGTGAAGTTAGCAGCGATGCTAATGCTAAATATATGTCTAAATTTATACTTATTTATTTTTATACTGTACACACTCAAATCAAATCAAATTAAATCAAACTTTATTTGTATAGCACTTTTCGTGCTTGAAAACAATATAAAGTGCTTTACATAATAAAACAATTCACATCAAAATAGAACATCCACACACACACACACACATACATCCATAGTCTCCTTACACCCACCCACAACCACCATCACCCTATTAGCCCCTATAACAGTTAAAAGATGACGAATGGCCAGGTACATGTGCACCAGATGGTAGACCACTGGTAGAAATTAATGATAAAATGGCTAAATACCAGGGCCAAGTGGTAAATTGGATGCACACAATGTTTTGTGACCAGATTCTCTTTCAATAAGTATGAAACCTACAGTATGTGGCATACTTTGGGACAGTTTGGGTATCCAAATGGCCAAATGGAGAGTTTGCCTGGTACACAGTAAAACCTTGATCAAATCTACAAGCTTTGCAGTATTCTCATGTAACTTGGAACAGATGTAGGCAAGATGTTTCTGAAAGCAGGCAGTAGTATCTTCATGCATAAAATCTTTGCAATTTTATTTATTTTATTTTCAACTGTGTTAACTTGAAAAACAGTCAAGCAACGATTAAAATGAAAACATTGATTTCATGCTTATTTATGCTCCAGCTATAGCACGACCCTTGATCGGATTAAGCAGTTTAATGGATGCATGGAAAGCTGTATGGAGCTTCCAAGAGATTCCACTCTGAGATTTCTACAAAGCTAAAATAAAGCTCATTGGGTGGTTCTCATCAATGACCTCTTGGCAGTGTCATGCATGTCATCACGTCCAGAAAATACAATAAGAGGGGAGCTGTGAGCATGGGGGTGGATGATGGCCGTCTATCAAGCTTCAAGCTGACTGTAGCTATAAGCTAACTGAGCTATCTCAGAGCTAACAGAAGCTAAACAGGTAACAGTGGCTAAGTCACACTGTTAAGCAGCTAAAACCTGCGGTTGTGCAACACTCTACCTTCTTGCAGTAGAATATCGTGGCCATGCCAATCAAAAGGACACGCCCACAATTATGCCTTATTTCTAGAGGGATAAGTTCAAATAAAATTTAAGCCTCCCCACAATTGTCATGAAGGTAAACCTGACATATTAAGCCTTTAAACATGTTTATGTCTGCTGTGAAGTTGGCCTTCTTAACATGGGAGTCTATGGGGATTTGCTTTTGGAGCCCCTAGTTGATGAAGGGGGGGAACTGCAGTTTTTGGCACTTCCACATAGGCTTCACTTTTTAACTGCCAGCGATTGCTGCTTGGTAGAAAGAAAATTAAATCTTTGATGTTTGTATGTCTTGTGATACTTATAAAAACTTAATGTGACAATAATGGGATTGAAACCACTGGGACTACACTGCGACTCCCTCAGGAACTAAGGCGGATGCAGGAGAAGTTGTGTGTTTATTAGTAAATGATAACTTCAAATCTGTTTTTGTTCCCCAATTCCCATAACATCCATTTGTCCTTTTGATATCGCTCTCAAGTCCAAAGCCTTCAACAGGAAGCAGCCAATGCGCTACCAGATGGACAACTACGAGCAGCCGACCAGGCGGCAGATGAGACCCACCGAAACGGAGGATGTGGCTGTTAAGGTCAGAGTTAAAGTTCATAACTTTCATAAGCAGTCAATGTTAAAAGGCTTTAGATGATACTGCTTTCTCATAAAGGCTTTTGCAAGATTTTGTCATCCTTTTAAGGGACTGGATATGATTTTGCCACAATCAAAGGAGACTTTCTTGGATAATATTGTGACTAATACAAATGCCCCACATAAGAAGGCAAGGCTGTTTGAGTGTGGGTCCTTTTTTTTTATGTCTTCTGTCATGGAGATAGGCCCAAATGTAGATATTTCATATTCTTGTCATTGTGATCCTGCTTGTCTCTACAACACCGGCAAAGAGTGAGACTTTATAAGAAAAAAGCAGACAGTTTAGAGCTAAATGGAGCTTTTACTTCCCATTATTCACTGCCGTCTTATTGGTTGATTGTTGGCAGTGACGTCATATTCTGGTATAAAGATCTGACCAGCAGATGGTCTTCAGGATTATATTTTATCACTCATACTCTATCATTCCTTCAAGGCACTCACTGGATCAACAAACAACTGACATGAAAGGTAGAAACTAGATGTAGGGTTTCCTGCGCCGTATGCAAATTGTGTAAATTCTTTATTTTATGGATTTACATAAGAACAGGTAAATGATGAGGTGTTAAAAACGCCCTGGAGACCACGGCCTGACTGGTACTTCCAGTGTTAAAGACACACCATGCTGAATGTATCCATGTTTTCAGCTAATACCTCTTTGGGAATCACCTTGTCGTCTTATCTTTGCCATTTGTCATCGGGCAGCTACAGAAATGGGAGCAAATGATGGTTTTTTTTGGTCAAGTTGCTGATAACAAAATGTACAAGATCTAAATTGAACCATTTTCTGTTTAAGTTTTCTATCATGTTGACACTAGATTGGTTCACCCTGTGAGTTTTGAATCTTTTATATGCTCGAATGTTTAATAGGTCAGTGTTAAGTGTCTTAATAAACAACAAATGCACATGCATTCCTCTGAAAATAGTCAGGTACAAATACTGGATGGAAAATTAGTGGAAAAATAAGATACTTACAGAAAGTCTGGCTACTTGGGAGGAAAATATAAAGGAGAGCTGGATGGATGTCACAAGAGAAGTTAACCAAAAGTATATAAATATTAGAAAATTAAAACACAATATACAGATTGTTATGAGTAATATAAGCAGATGTTTCACATCTTGACTGAACATCCAGAGGTCTGGCTGACCATACATGTCCTACATGTGTTTGTCGGGGTATTTGAGTGTGTTTGTTTGCATGTGTGCATGCAGGAAGTGTAGAATTCACACGAGAATTTGTTGCCCCTTGAAAGGCCTTGTGGACGTGTCCGGCATTTTCTCAGCCCCTCGGTGAAGGCTCCTCTTCCTGTCTCTTCCCTGTAGAGTGATGCTGCCGTCCAGACAACCATCCACTAATTAGAGCTGAAAATGTTAGTTTCCCACACTAAACATGGTCAATGTTGAGTGTTTAAAGAAATGTTTTAGTATACCAAAGTAAAACCACTTCGACACATTCTTTTTCTCTGGATGACTTTTTCTAAACTGACTCGAACTGTCAGTACTTTAGACCATACCATAGATGTTGGAGGGCTGGTTGTTAGGGTTACACATCCAACTGGATCTGTGTTCTCTGCCGCTTCTCTAAACTACTTGCACAAGGCCGTAACCCCGTTTGTCTAAACCAGTGGCAGATTCTGATGCTGTAAAAGTGTCTTTTTTTAAATTGTCTGTGACATGTCTTGGACAAAATACATATTGATGCAGTGCAAAAATTGTAAATATGGCTACTGACCACATATACAGAATCCTGACCCCAGATATGATGGGTATATCAACATCAGAAATCACTAGATGTAACTTGAGTAGGATCTTGAAATTATCCTGTCCGGATAACTCTAGTGTAGGGATACTGTCGAAATATGGGCTTTGACCAGTATCCCATATCCGGGGAAAATCTGAACTACAGATTCTGCTAGTATCAAAGTGGTCCCATACCGGGAGTTGATATGCTCCTGACATGACATCTGAAAATGTCATGGTCGGAGAGTATCAAGGACAGATATCACCATGCTTGAGGCAAATCTGAGGGTATCCAGGCAAAGATATCTCTGTATTCTGGGGGTTTTCACGCAGTGCAACTCGCTTTTAATCATTACTTTATGGTTTGTTTTCAAAGCAGCTGGTTTATCGTGGACCCCAGCCACTGTTGTAATTGGAGGGTAGGGTTGAGTCATGATTGAATTGATTTATCTTGATGTAACACTGATTCAATTATGATTTGTAAATGTTCAAAACTAATTATTTGTCATGATAATTAAATGACCCCTGCGATGGACTGGTGACGTGTCCAGGGTGTACCCTGCTGTTCGCCCAAAGACTGCTAGGATAGGCTCCTTCCTCGCGACCCTTCATCGGATTAAGCGGTTGGGATAATGAATGAATGATAATTAAATGACAGAAATGCAGCTATAAAGTGTGGCAGGAAGATAAAAGTTGCATTGCCACCCAGACATTTTAGGGAGACGGACTGGTCCGTTGACTTAAAGTGGTAAGCAACAGGGGTAGCAGGCAGCTAGCCTTGCAGCTACTTTTGCTGATTGTGAGATTTACTCAGCAGGTTTGAAGCATTTTGGATTTAACGGACATGAGAACAGACAAGACCTGGACAAGACTTACTCCATTTTACTTATGGCACCATGTTATGTGGACGTGAGTTGATATTGTGTACCTTATCAACACACTAGTCATTTAGAACATGCATGATGGTGGATTCAGCCCAGCATTGTAAGACATTGAGGGGTAAGGGAAGAAAAGAAAGAGATAATGATAGAGGAAGAATTAACACACTGACTTTAACTGACTGGAGAGCGCTCAGAGAAAAACTGGGATGCAGAATGGATGCATCGTTAGCTGTTGTTGGGGGAGAGAGACTGTACAATCCCCTTATTTAAAAATAAATGCTGCCCAGAAATGCTGACTCTGACCAACTAGCACCATCTAACTGATGAGTTTAGGTTTTTTCCCTTCGGGTTTGTGTTATATTTTCCAACGACAAAATCTTCATACATGTCAGGATTTTTGCTGTTTTCATTTAGTTGGTATCTCACAAAGAAGTTTTAATCATCTGAAGTATTTAGGACCGATTCCTGCAACTTCCTTGCTTTTCTAGTTAGATAATATTTAATTGATTATGCTTCTCTGACCTCCAGTAAAACCTCGTTTACTGTCATATTTCACTCCCAATTGGACTTATCTCTTCTCCACTTCCGTTCTCTTCCTTTCTCTTTTTTTTTTTTTATTGTATCTATTTATTTAATTTTTGGAACCTCATTCTGCTTTGAACAGTCTTATATTCTTTTTCTTTATATTTAATCCAATATTTTTTCAAATCTGTGGCATCCAGTGGGTGTGTTTTTGCACTACTGATGCTTAGATAGTGTGTTTATTTGAAGTAAAGTTTATTATTTGTAATTAATATTAACAAAAGCTAGCAGCGTCTGCATATAATCAATGTTTTTAGATGTAACTGAGGTACTGAATACTTAAGGGTCAGTAAAATAATAGTTTTTCCATCAATTGTTCAGAGTAAACTTATTATCAGTATTTGATTACAAACAAAGATGTTCAGATCAGCAGAAGCCTTTTGGGGATCAGTGACATGGAAACTGTGGAGGAAAAGCTTCGGGGGATTGTCAGATAAAATAAACAAAAGCAAGAGATGGGAGGAATGTAAACAGGGTCCCTGCAGGAAGGAGGGATGCAGAAGAGGCCCTGCTACATGTTTCCCTGCTGCTGGTCACTCGTCTTGTTTTCTGCGCATTTATCACAGCAGACAGATTTACACAAATTGTCCAAACTACCATCTGAAACCCAAATATTCAGCTTTATTGTCGGATGAGCAGGAATTTCTGACTTCATCTTTCTGATCTCACTTTGCAAACATCTGTTAAAATAACTCTCCAAAAATATCCCCTTACTTCTGTTTGTACCATCACAGAGCGTTACATATTTATAATTGAGAGAAGGCAAGAAATTAAAAAAAATACTCCATATGTATATAAAAAACTTTTGCTAAATATGATCAGATGTTGGAGGACAGCAATTACTCGTTATTTATTTCCTCCACATTGCTGCAGATGTTTATTCTCTTAGTATGTTCTCTCCTTTTTGTCCCTTTTGTTGGTTTTTATGGCAGTTTGAATCCGTTTTCAATCATCGATTGAACAAGTAGAGGAGTAAAATAAAAGTTGTTAAGAACCCATCAGAACAATATGTTTTACATAAAAAGAAAAAAAAAACATTTCTTTTCGTTTCTCTTTTTAGAGTTTTTTTCTCAGCCCCTTTAAGGTCTCTAAATTATTTTTATTTTATTTATTCAAATAAAATAAAAATATTTTTTAACCTTTTTAAAACTAGTGGTCACTGCCGTTTCAAAATATGTTTTATTTTACATAAAATACAAAAAATATATATATAATTATTCAATGCTCAGATGGGTTATTTGTAATGAATTAGAAATGATAAAATTCAATCAATCAAACTTTATTTATGAAGTGCTTTTCAACAAAAAAAAACATGTGTCTTAAAGTGCTTTACAGTTAAAAATAAGACACGCAGATAGACGCATCTTAGAAAAGACACTTCCAAACCACCCTTTTAATACATCTAAATGAAAGAAGTAAGTTCAGACGGACCAGTAGAGGACACCCCATCAGAGAGGCCCTCTGGCACACCTGGCAGAAATTGCAGGGGCACAGGCACCCAGGGGAGGTGTGGCTGGAACACCAATATCTACCAAGGCACCAGCTGCACTGCACCCAGTCTGCACCCAAAATTACATCCATGAGTGAAGAAACATTATCAGCCATTTCAGTAGATTTCAGTGAGTCGTTTTGTTCGCCACCCACTGAACATTAAATAGAAATAGAAAAAAATTAATGAATTGACGTTGCTTTAAATGTCCACACAGAAGTACTTTGCATTTAAACTCGTGGTTTTTTTGTTTTTTTTAATTTAAACTGCTATTTATAAATTACTGATTATGATAGCAGCCTGATGATTAGACACACATTTGTGTCGACAAGTTAACAGGAGATTAACAGGAGATTAACATTCGACGTCTTTAGCATCAAAGATGAGCCAGAAAAGGCAAAAATGAGTGAAAAGTGAATGTTAATAAGAAAAATTATAGGTCTTTGTAGATTTCCTGAGAGCAATGACGGACATTTTCCTCTTGGTGACGTGTTTTTTCATTTTCACTGAAACAAATTCTCCAGAACCTGTCAGAATTCAGTTGGGATTTCCTCGTGTTGCGAACACGGCGTTCACTTCAATGAACTCCTGTGACGCTTTCAGCATTTTAGAGGGAAACGTTATGAACATGAGCTGCATGATTAAAATGCATAATTACTTATCAGATGGAAAGAATAAACTAATCCACAAATCTTTGTTTTCATCCAGGTGACCAATGGATCCTTCACCTGGGGAAACAACCTGCTGACGCTGGCGGACATCGACATTCGCATTCCCACAGGTAGGGCGAACATTTCATCCTCACACAACAGATTACGGTGTTTGTCTTATTTTCCCCAACAAATATCAGCGGTCTGGCTGTGAATGCTGTTTTAAACTCAGTTAAGCTTAGTTTATGTTGCACTTTTTGGGTATATAAAGTGCAACGCAGAGTATTTTACAGGACAACAAAGACCAGTAAAGAAAGAAGTAAAGTTACATGTAAGAAGAACTCATTAAAATTGATTGTAAAATAACTAAAAAGGAAACTACATAAGCTTAAAAAGGTCTACAAATGAAGTAAAAATTTAATTAAAAAAAAAAAAAAAAGGGTCAAGTACATTCTTGGCGTTTGAAACCACTGGTCATCTTTACAAAGAGAAGTAGAAAAGGACAATGACATAAATGGGATTTATACACGGTTTGGAGAGCGATCTGTAAACACCAGCTGACCTCATGCAGGGCAGGTTAGACTGAAACACATTTCATGTACAGGACGACTCACAGTGCTTTGCAGAAAACATTAAATGTATTACAAACGTGCAAAAGAAACACCGAGAGGAGAATTATAACAAACTAAAGATAATAAAAGAAATGTCATGGAAACAGGACAATCTTTTTTTTGTGTGTGTTGTCCAGCATTTTAGCAAGCAGAATGATTTTCTGGATGCTGTGTTCTGCTTCGCAAATTTACTTTGCTAAGGGAAGCATCATAGATATAATGCTCCCCTTGATATTCTGGATTCTTATTTTATTATTCTATTTATTTTGTTTGTATTACAAAGTTTGTACTGCTGGACCAGACCAGAGAGGACAGAAGAGGGACAGAAAGAGAATAGAAAAGAAGAGAAAACAGAAATATGCACCTTGTAGAGAGAAAAAGAGAAGGAGAAAGAAGTTTAACCTTCACGTACTCCGCCACACAGCAGGAAATGGACATCAACACACGCTATTTTTCCACAGTCGTTTGGCAGACACTTTCATCTAAAGCACCTTACATGATGAGTAATTATTTAACCGTAGCATTGAAACTGACGTGCATGTGTTGTGTGTCGGTGAACCAGCAGCCTTCTTGTTGTGATGCTGCAGTGCTAACCACTACACAACCATGCTGATTTGAATGCGGACAGTAGCTGATATATGGAACCAGATTTGTTTCAGAGTCTCCAAGCAAAACTTCTTAAAACTCAAGCAAAAAAAAACCAAAAAAACAATTAAAACCAAAACTTTCTATAACTTAAGTTAAATAAATGATCTCAAAATCAAAAATTCTCAATCATCATGAAAACTATTAAGCTTTTATTTGGTTAAATTGAGTAGTTTTGTTTGCAGTTTTCTCTTCCTCTTTCTCTCTTCTCTCCAAAACTCACCAGCCAATCAGAATGCGCCCCTGACAGAGCCCGCCCATGAAAGGTTTGTGTCAGAAATGAAACCAAACAATCATGAATCAAAACCAAAGACAGTGAAGTGCAAACAAAATAGCGAGAAGAGAGAAAGAGGAAGAGTAAACTGCAAACAAAACTACTCAATTTAACCAAATAAAAGCCTAACAGTTTTCATGATGATTGATCATATTTTATTTTGAGATCATTTATTTTACTTAAGTTTTCAAAAGTTTTGGTTTTAATTGTTGTTTTTTGCTTGAGTTTTAAAAAGTTTTGCTTGGACTTTATGGAACAAATCTGATTCCATACTGATACATCAAAAAATCTGCAAGAGGACGTAAGCGGAGGCAGAAAGCAAAGAAAGAAAGTGATAGCACAAGCAATGAGATGAGTCAGCACTGGACTGAGAAAACTCAGAGTACAAGTAGGAAGCAAGACGGATGCTGAATGAAGGTGGGTTTATTCTCACGCCATGTCTGCATCAGGTTGGGCCCGCATGGCTGATGCAGATGGCGTGTGTGTGTTTATACTTGAGCGTAGGGTCTGCAGGTGCAGTAGAGCTGCTATCAGCAGATTTTTTTTATGGTTCGCTTCAGTTCCGGCAAATGTTTCCTTTTTTTCTGAGAAAATCTGCTGAAAAAGTTAAAAAGTGGTGCTTTTGTAGCAAACAGCGACTACAAATGCAGCTGTAAAGCAAGCTGGGCAGCGCTGACGGACATAAATGGAGATTTTAATATTAAATAGCAGGAAAAAGGGAGGAATCCTGAGTGTCATAAGTTTAAAGAGGTTTTATTATTACATCCATCCTGGTATCTAGTAAATTGTTTAGTTGGCAGAGTTTTCATACTGGTGGGAAAACGCCACAAATCACTTGTACCGCAGAGAGCATCATCACCATTTTAATGGAAAAAAGTCTAGATGACGGTGCTTATGGGGGTTGTTCAAGGTGAATCATGGTTCCCTCATCCAGTCTCACTTTGGTGTCTTAGTATCTACACACACTCAGAGTACTCACTGCTGAGGTTTTGTCCTGCAACTCTTTAAAATTATATTGTTGTTTTTTTTACCATCAATGATAAAATTTACATAATTAATCCTTGTTAACCCTTTGGGGACCAAGGGTATTTTAGAGAAATAAACCTCGCCTGACTTTTTTTTAGTTTAAATGCTAATAAACACCACCTTTTAATGCCCCATAATGTCCGATACCTTTTTTTTTTAAATTTTTTTTTTTTATTCTTTTGAATTGAAATATCATAAACTGCTATGTAAACGCGGCTCCTTTGCTTATTAAAATTATAAAGTATTATAATTTCGAAGCATGACTAAAGGTACTGAAGGGGACTGAAGCACCGCAGCTTTCCGAAATCACTGTCAGCTGCACACACTGTATCTGTTACCAAGTCATACATCTGTTACGACGCCATCGTGTCGTTTATGTTGAAATAAACTATTTGAGTAAAGCAAATGTTTGTCTGAGCAATTACGCATGGTATGTGTGCGTAAAAGCTGTTGTTTTAATAATTTATCGGCCTTGTAAATACAGAAGGCAGCTATCCGACTGCTAATGACATGATGCAGAGTGATTGACACCGTTTGGAGGTGTTTCCTGAGGCATCATCGGCTCTGATTGGACAAACACGTGTCATGGGTCAAAGACAAAGGCTCTGATTGGAACACCTATTTTGACACAACACTGTATCATTTATAAATGGGCTACAGTGATGCCGGAACTACCGTCTGACAGCCCGGAGTCTCCCGATTAAGAGGGGGAAAAAGTAAGTTTCTATCTTTTATGGTTCGACAGCTATGCTCGATTAAACACAACATGGTCCCTGGCATCGCAGACGATGAGTGTTAACAAACTTTAGTTGATTTTATTTGTGATTTCAGGTCATTTTTGTCTTTTACACTCATGAAATATCCCTGTTCACCACCTTACATCTGCATTCCTTCTTCCCTCTGACCCTAAAACCTTTATTTGTAGGTTTTGTTTTTATAGATCCTGTTTTTTTGGGAGATTGATCTCAGCCTCAGGTTTGAAATGAGAAAACTTGAATGTTAGCGCAGTAAACAAAGTGATTGCTCCGTACGTAATAAGCTGAGCATTACGATATTTTTAAACCACCTGTTCTCCTCAGATGTTGTACGATAAGCTCTACTTGCATCGCTCTTTCCAAGTATTACTTACCATTAGAGATGTCTTTATCTTTTTAAACCTAGTCTGACAGATTATAGCTGACTGACTCAGAGGTGAAGCTTGTGCTTGCACTGTGTGAAACAGCCCTGTTATTACATCATGAATTAGAGACATGCTGCACACTTGTCACCAAAATACCAAGTGTCAAGAGACCAGGATGTGTTGAGGAGGCTGCCAACAGATGGACAGTGTAATATATCGCTCACTTGGATCTTCCTCTGGGAAATGACTTGAATGCTATCCCAGACATGCTACTACTCGGACAAGCAAGATTTGTTGTTGTGCCAAACTGCTGGTGGGGTTTTACTTAGAGTAACTGAATTATGTATCTGTGTGTTGCTGTACTGGTGCGAGTTTGTCAAGGGGAAGGTGTTTGGTCAAAGTGTGGACTTCAACAGGGCTTGGGTTAGTGACGCCGCAGATGGTTACATTCATGTAACATTTGGTGTGTCGTGAATGTGAATGAATACGATGAAAAGTTAGAGACCTTTTGCAGCACTTAATGGTTGAAACTTTGTCTTGTTGTACATTGTATGATACTTGTCTTCTCCCCCCGATAGACGCCAGAAAGCAAAAGACTAAACTACAATGATTTTGGCCTATCATGGGGTAAAAATAGGCGGGCCCTACCGGTTTATGGACCAGTGTAGGTACCAGATCTGCTCAGGTTCCTGCTCCTGCCGATGACATCACAGTAAATTGGCTGGACTTTGGGTACACAGTTGTGGTTGGTTTGGACAACTTATTGATGTAGAGTTTCAGTGAAGTAGAATCTTAGTTCTTTTTCATTTACAAAGAAATCCATCTGCTATATGTTCTCTTTCTATCCTCTTTCTTTCTGTCCTCTCCAGTCTGGTCCAGCAGGACGATGCAAACTCTGTAATGTAAATACTTATTCAAAGTAAAAATGAAAATAAAATGAGAATCCAAAATATCAAAGGTGATCATTATATCTATGAAGCCCCCCATGGCGAAGTAAATTTGCTCATCAGAACGCAGAATCCATCATTCTGCTTGCTTGAATGCTGAACAAAACAAAACAAAAAAAAAAGACATTAATCTACCACAGCCATATATATATATGTGTGTGTGTGTGTGTGTGTGTGTGTGTGTGTGTGTGTATATGTATGTATATATGTATGTATGTAT
Organism: Telmatherina bonti; assembly: GCF_933228915.1. NCBI lineage: Eukaryota > Metazoa > Chordata > Actinopteri > Atheriniformes > Telmatherinidae > Telmatherina > Telmatherina bonti. The sequence continues at coordinate 24,042,620 of NC_136632.1, read as the reverse complement.
ATATGTATATATGTATGTATATGTATATATGTATGTATATATATATATATATATATATATATATATATATATATATATATATATATATATATATATATATATATATATACATACACACACACACACACACACACACACACACACACACACACACATATATACGTACATATATATATATATACATACATATATATACATACATACATACATATATATATATATATATATATATATATATATATATATATATATATATATATATATATATATATATATATATATATATATATATATATATATATAATATGTGTGTGTATAAATATTAACACAAAATAACAGTGTGTCTTAACGTTAATGTTAGCGACTCCTAGTTAGTTGATATTTGCAGCAATATTTATTCACAAGATATTGCTGATATTTGGAGATTTAAAAAAAATTGTATGAAACTTTTTTTTTAGCTCAACATTTTTCTTGATTTCAATCAGGTAAAAACAACCCAGTAGCCAGACCATTCTGCTGCTATAATATTCAAGAGGACAAGTAAAAAAAAAAAATCAATAAAGTAATAAAAAAAAATTATAATGGATTATTGTTGTTTATTTGAAAAAAATATGAATTTTTTTAACAAAAAAATAATTTTAAAACTGTGAAGCAAAGCAATCCCAATTTTCAATTTTTCGACTTGATTTTCCCACCATATATATATATATATATATATATATATATATATATATATATATATATATATATATATATATATATATATATATATGTGTGTGTATAAGCAAAAATATCTATTGATAACTCCGAGACTACAAGCATTTTATTGCAGTTTTATGAACCACAATGTAGCGTGGGATGAGAATCCCGACATAATCTGAAACAAAAAAATGTTTTGAAACCTTGAAAAGTATTTTGAAAGTCTGAAATAAAAAGTTTGTATCTCTGCACACATAACTTTGTGGTTGAATTCATGTTTTTCATAAGTGCAACATGCATATTACTGAGTTTTAATTTGACACTTTCAGATATTCAGACCTCTTGTTGCAGCCCTGCTGGGTTCAGAGTTTCACACCTGGCATCGTTGTTTGAAAAAAAACCTTTGCAACTTGTAATACAAAATCTAAAAACAGTTGTCTCCATTTGGCAATGAAGTTTTGAAGCCTTGAAATGAGTTTTGAAATGTTAAAATCTTCTGCAAACATCATTTTGTACGTGAGTGCAACGCTGCTTTTTGCTTTGCAAAGTGTCAAACCTCTAATTCACTCTCACGTTTTCAGACTTTGGTTCATCAAGCTGCGAGGTTGCGATCATGTGATTTTTGGCAGATTTTTTATTCACCTAATGGGATAAAAATAGTATTTTTATTCATTATCTATATATTTCAGTAATTTTGATCAGTTTTCAGGAAGTTTCTCCTCCTTTTCATTGTTCCTCAGGTCAGCTGACGATGATTGTGGGTCAGGTGGGTTGTGGGAAATCCTCCCTGCTGCTGGCAATGCTTGGTGAGATGCAGGCAGTAGATGGATTGGTCTACTGGAGCAAGTAAGTTAAAGTTTTGATAAAACATGCAAACCTTTTATGAAAAACATCTCATATGAGGCGAGTCTTTTTGTATACCTGTGTATACACCTGTATATTTACCTCAGAAATCACCATGTTTCATGTGTTTACTCATTTCTGATTGGCTCAGTGATATTTATAATTCCTGATTACAGATGCCAGAAAACTAGTTCCGATTAAACTTCTTGACAGCTCTTTCTTTAACAATGTTGAAAACATGAATTGATGAGTATAAATCAGAATATAAGTTTTTTTTCACACATCAATCCTGCTGAATCGTCTCATCCTGTTTGCTTTACAGTCTGCTGGCCGCGGTACATGGCATTCTCAGGAAGCTGTGCAAATGATTTGGTACAGTGATATAGCATTAAATATAGCTAGTTCCTCATAAAATACATTTTCTATTTGTCTATAAAGTCCATGGAAAGTTTCTGGCTTTTTATCTAGCATACATGTTATTGGCATTCTTGCGAACGGCTGAGCTGGACATGTCTTATATTCGGTTCTCATATGATGGCAGAGTTTGTTTTGCATTTGTCAAAAAAAAAGTAATGATGATAAAGAAGCTCAGACGTGTTGTTAAAGATAAATATCTGAATTATTTGTCTAAACGGGTAATAAAAACGGGTATTAATGGTCTTTATGAACCTCATTAAACTGGACTGCTTGTCTGGGAATAACACAGTCTGAGGCTGCTTCATTTTCTAAACATTGTTTGCTTGAAAATAGTTTATTACTTCCCTTTAAATTGCAAAGATTTTCTCCATACATTTGTAGGCTGTGGAAACTTGTTTTTATTTTTAAAGGTTTATTTATAAGGTAAATAAAAAACAATCTTTTTTGTTTTATGTTATATGTTTTATACATCTAAAGGCACATATTCTTTCCAATTCATAATGACTGCTAAATGAAGGAGAAAATGTAATATAATTAAATTAATCACTTTCTGTTCAGAAATCTATTTAAAAAATGATATGGTATTTGAAAGGAATATATTCTTCTTTTTTAATTTAATACCTGTCAATATAAATAGTTATACCAAAATTCCTTGATTAATAGCGAATGTTATTTTTGTCTGAAACTTGTTTTAGAACACAAAAATATAACTTAACAGGATCAACAGATTAAAAAATGGTGACTGAATTAGTCTAATGATCACGACAAGGTGATTTTTACTTTAATGTCACATAAAGATGATGATTTCCTTAATAAATCATCAATCAGTTCCTTAATAAAGTGACATTCTTATCTCCCACTTTGATTTCCAAACCATATGAGGACAAATCTATGAAAGATGTAGACGTTGTATTTTGGATGGTCTGTACCGGCTGCTTTTTATTAAAAACATTATTAGAAAATTAACTATTCCTAATCATCTTTTCTCCTCTTGTCAACTTATTTTATATTTTTAAATATTCACTCTGTGGTTAAAAGACTTGTTGATCTCTCTTCAACATCTCCTCCTTTTTTACATCTTGTCTTGTTAAAAGATTATCTGATCTGGCGACAAAATCACAGTAAAACCTGAGAAAAACGTAGAACAAAGCAAATAAAATTAAAAATAAAAAGGTGTTTTTAGGCAAAATTAAGAAGTATAGTTGAATATGAGATGGAGATCCAAAATACTGAACCTCAGAACAACTTCTGATCATATAAATATTTAATGTTTTAAACAAAGTCTGTAAAGTATTGAAAACATCATGCCTGTATAGGCTTACAGAGGTTGACATCAGTAACCAGAAAATACATCAAGATGCCATCACAGATAAATATATTTACAGTTTTAGTATCAATGAGATTTAAAAAAAAAAAAAAAAATCTTGTCAATGATATGTTTGTATCATATACATATATGTTTGTTTTTTTTAATGTATTTTTTAAAAAAAAGTTACATTTTTCATGCCTTTTGTGAAGAATTTGAGAAATATCTGCTTCCGTTTTAGGTGGAGATATATTTGTAAAACTGTTTTTCTGAGAGAATCTCTGAATCCAGACTAAAACCTGACCTGAGTATTGTTCTGGAGGTAAAATACGGTGCTGTATGAGGGATTCTGTCATCAGATAAATGCTTTATCTGAATTTCTGACGTTGATGCTCTGCAGTCTTCTCTTACAAGTTGCTTTGTTTTCTTTGGCTGCAGAAAGATGCTGCATTTCTGCACTTTGCAAAGCTGCGCACACTAACCTTCATGTGGATCTCTGGGTGTGTGTTTTTGTGTGTTTGTCTCACTTTGCCTCCTGCCTTCTTGCCGCTTCAGGCAGCCTGATTGTGAGATGGTCAACGAGTGGAACATAAGGTACCGCCTCTCTTCTGGTGTGGTTTTTCTGAAACATTCATCCACACAGACCGTAAAAAGGTTTCAGTTTGTCTCAAACCTGCTTCAGCTCCAGTGAAATGCAGTAAAACTGCTTTGCTGGTCACAGACAATGAATCTTCTGTCTCTTAGGAGGTGAATTTATTAAAATAAGTAATGCGTCCACTTTAAATAGATTCTGAAATAAATACATTTTTTAAAAAAAGCCACAGCTTGTGCATCCATTCAGTTGTACTTTATGGCTTAGTGAGGTCAGTCAGCTGGTTGATCTGCAGTAATGAGGAAAATGTTTTACTGCAGAATTTCATTTATAAAACAAAGAAAAAGCCACAAAGCAGACGATTTCTTCTTATTAATAATGCTGATAATAATAAAAAAAAATTAAGAATACATGATGATAACCTTTTTTTCAAAGGACAGGAACATGGGGTAACCCTTTTTTTTTTTTTTTGTTTTTGTTTTTTTTTGTAAATCATCCGTTTATTTATGGATTTATTTTAAATACTTGTCCTGTCCAGCATCAGCAAGCAGAATGGTGATCTGGCTCCTGTGTCATGCTGGATAAATTTGCTTTACTAACAGGAACATTTTAGTTTTATTTTTTGTTAAAAAATCCAGATCGTAGTTGAGATTAAAATCCGATTAATCGCCCAGTCCTACCTCCTTATGGACGCTTCCATTAGCTCGGTTAGCCCCTAGCTACAGGCAAGCCTCACACGCTCACAGTCCCCCCTGTCATCTCTGCCTCTTTGCCCATTTTTGTATTTTCTGGCCAAGATGGTGATGACCTGAACCCCTAAATGAACTTCAGTTCAGCTTTTCAGAAACCTACAGGTGACGCCATGGAGGCTCCGTTTCAGCTTGCAGCCAGGCAGTGGTGACCATAGACTGTATATAAAAGATGGGCGGAGCCTCCGTGACATCACCCATAGATTTCTAAAGAGCTGAATTGAAGCTCGGTGGGCGGTTCCTACCGTCGCCATCCTAGCAGCGTCATGTGCGTAGACCCGGAAAATGCAAATATGGGCAAAGAGGTGGAGCTGAGAGGGGGGCTGTGAGCGTCATGGTGGATGATTGACATCGAGCGAACTCCGAGCTTTTTGTAGCTAAGAGCTAACCGAGCTAACCCGGAGATAACAGGAGCTCACAGAGGTAAGCGGGCTAAAGCTAAGTCACGTTGTTAACCGGCTAAAAACCGCGGTTGTTCAACGTTCTTCTGACTTGAAGCGGGAGATCGGGTACCTGTCAATCAAACATGTTTATTTCTGCTGTGAAGTTGGTCTTTTTAACATGGGAGTCTATGGGGATTTGCTCTGTTTTGCAGCCCCTAGTGGATTAAGGGGGAACTGCAGTTTTATGCACTTTAGCATCGGCTTCACTTTTTACCGCCAAAGGCTCCGTCCATCTTTCATATACAGTCTATGCATCAAACTCAGTTAGCAGTAACTAAAGCTAGTTCTCCAAACTTGCATTGAAGCTCAACCGATACAAAATGTAAACTGTACAAACAGTTCGCCCTGCTGCCCTCGACTCCTCAACTTCTCAACTTCACTTCTTTCCGCCGCAGGTTGCTGCTTGGTGGAGACTTTGTTAGAGTTGGTTAAAGGGGGTCTTGAAGGAAACCGCTGGTCTTTAGCATTTCATCCATCCATCCATCCATCTTCTGCCGCTTATCCGGGGTCGGGTCGCGGGGGCAGCAGCCTAAGCAGGGAAGCCCAGACTTCCCTCTCCCCAGCCACATTTGCCAACTCTGCGGGGGGGATCCCGAGGCGTTCCCAGGCCAGCCGAGAGATGTAATCCCTCCAGCGTGTCCTGGGTCTTCCCCGGGGTCTCCTCCCAGAGGGACGTGCCTGGAACACCTCACCAGGGAGGCGTCCAGGAGGCATCCTGACCAGATGCCCGAGCCACCTCAACTGGTTCCTCTCGATGCGAAGGAGCAGCGGCTCTACTCTGAGCCCCTCCCGGATGACCGAGCTCCTCACCCTATCTCTAAGGGAGAGCCCGGCCACCCTGCGGAGGAAACTCATTTCAGCCGCCTGTATACCAGATCTCGTTCTTTCGGTCACGACCCACAGCTCATGACCATAGGTGAGGGTAGGAACGTAGATCGACTGGTAAATCGAGAGCTTCACCTTCTGGCTCAGCTCCTTCTTCACCACGACAGACCGGCGCAGAGCCCGCATTACTGCAGACGCCGCACCGATCCGTCTGTTGATCTCGCGCTCCATCCTTCCCTCACTCGTGAACAAGACCCCGAGATATTTAAACTCCTCCACTTGAGGCAGGACCTCACCCCCGACCCGGAGAGGGCAATCCACCCTATTCCGGCTGAGGACCATGGTCTCAGATTTGGAGGTGCTGATTCTCATCCCAGCCGCTTCACACTCGGCCGCGAATTGCTCAAGCGAGAGCTGGAGATCACGACCAGATGAAGCCAACAGGACCACGTCATCTGCAAAAAGCAGGGACCCAATCCTGAGGCCACCAAGTCGGATCCCCTCAACACCTCGGCTGCACCTAGAAATTCTGTCAATATAAGTTATGAACAGAATCGGTGATAAAGGGCAGCCTTGGCAGAGTCCAACCCTCACCGGAAACGGATCCGACTTACTACCGGCAATGCGGACCAAGCTCTGACACCTGTCGTACAGGGACCGGACAGCTCGTACAAGGGGGTCCGGTACCCCATACTCCCGGAGTACCCCCCACAGGAGCCCCCGGGGGACACGGTCGAATGCCTTCTCCAGGTCCACAAAGCACATGTAGACTGGTTGGGCAAACTCCCATGCCCCCTCCAGGACCCCAGAGAGGGTATAGAGCTGGTCCACTGTTCCGCGACCAGGACAAAAACCACACTGCTCCTCCTCAATCCGGGATTCGACTATCCGGCGGACCCTCCTCTCCAGGACCCCTGAATAGACCTTACCAGGGAGGCTGAGGAGTGTGATTCCCCTGTCATTGGAACACACCCTCCGGTCCCCCTTCTTAAAAAGGGGGACCACCACCCCAGTCTGCCAATCCAGCGGTACTGCCCCCGATGTCCATGCGATGCTGCAGAGGCGTGTCAGCCAGGACAGCCCCACAGCATCCAGAGCCTTAAGGAACTCCGGGCGGATCTCATCCACCCCCGGGGCCTTGCCGCCAAGGAGCTTTTTGACCACCTCAGCGACTTCAGCCCCAGAGATAGGAGAGTCCACCCCTGAGTCCACCAGCTCTGCTCCCTCATGGGAAGACGTGTTGGTAGGATTGAGGAGGTCTTCGAAGTATTCCCTCCACCGACCCACAACGTCCCGAGTTGAGGTCAGCAGCTCCCCACCTCCACTGTACACAGTATTGATGGAGCACTGCTTCCCCCTCCTGAGCCGCCGGATGGTGGACCAGAATCTCCTCGAAGCCGTCCGGAAGTCTTTCTCCATGGCCTCGCCAAACTCCTCCCATGCCCGAATTTTTGCCTCGGCAACAGCCGAAGCCGCATGCCGCTTAGCCCGCCGGTACCCATCAGCTGCCTCCAGAGTCCCACAGGCCAAGAAGGCTCGATAGGACTCCTTCTTCAGCTTGACGGCATCCCTCACTGCTGGTGTCCACCAACGAGTCCTGGGATTACCGCCACGACAGGCACCAACTACCTTACAGCCACAGCTCCGGCTGGCCGCCTCGGCAATAGAGGCACGGAACACAGCCCATTCGGACTCAATGTCCCCCGCCTCACTCGGGACATGTTCGAAGCTCTGCTGAAGGTGGGAGTTGAAGCTCGCTCTGACAGGGGCTCAGCCAGACGTTCCCAGCAGACCCTCACAACACGTTTGGGCCTGCCAGCTCTGACCGGCTTCCTCCCCCACCATCTGAGCCAACTCACCACCAGGTGGTGATCAGTTGACAGCTCCGCCCCCCTCTTCACCCGAGTGTCCAAGGCATGTGGCCGCAGATCCGACGATACGACTACAAAGTCGATCATTGAACTGCGGCCCAGGGAATCCTGATGCCAGGTGTACATATTGACACTCTTATGCTGGAACATGGTGTTCGTTATAGACAATCCATGACGAGCACAGAAGTCCAATAACAAAACACCATTTGGGTTCAGAGGAGGGGGACCATGCCTCCCAATCACTCCCCTCCAGGTCTCACTGTCATTGCCCACGTGAGCATTGAAGTCCCCCAGCATAACAATGGAGTCCCCAGAAGGAGCACCCTCCAGCACTCCCTCCAAGGACTCCAGAAAGGGTGGGTACTCTGAACTGCCGTTCGGTGCATAAGCACAGACAACAGTCAGGACCCGTCCCCCCACCCGGAGGCGGAGGGAAACTACCCTTTCATCCACCGGGGTAAACCCCAACGTGCAGGCACCAAGCTGGGGGCTGATGAGAATGCCCACACCAGCTCGGCGCCTCTCACCATGAGCAACTCCAGAGTGGAAGAAAGTCCAACCCCTTTCGAGGGTACTGGTTCCAGAGCCCAAGCCATGCGTCGAGGTGAGTCCAACTATATCTAGTCGGAACCGCTCAACCTCGCGCACAAGCTCAGGCTCCTTCCCCACCAGAGAGGTGACGTTCCACGTCCCTAGAGCCAGCTTCTGCAGCCGGGGATCGGACCGCCAGGGTCCCCGCCCCTTGCTGCTGCCCAGCTCACATTGCACCCGACCCCTACGGCTCCTCCCGCAGATGGTGAGCCCACGGGAGGTGGGGCCCATGTAACCCTTTCGGGCTGAGCCCGACCGGGCCCCATGGGCGAAGGCCCGGCCACCAGACGCTCGCTCTCGTACCCCACCTCCAGGCCTGGCTCCAGAGGGGGGTCCCGGTAACCCGCGTCCGGGCAAGGGAACATTCATGCCCAGGTTAGTCGTCATCATAGGGGTCTATGAGCCGTGCTTGGTCTGGTCCCTCCCCTAGACACCCGTTTGCCATGGGTGACCCTACCAGGGGCATAAAGCCCCCGACAACATAGCTGCTAGGATCTTCGGGACGCACAAACCCCTCCACCACGATAAGGTGACGGCTCAGGGAGAGGCCGTCATTTCAGTTCAGTATTTAGCATTTCAGTTCAGTAAAATTAGCATCTGTTAAAGATAAAACTCCAGTAAACTGATCATTTATTACAGTGGTCTCTTATTTTTCTTCTGGAGCTGTTTATGTACCTTTTTAACTCCCTCAGGCAAATTAAACACGAGACATGATTATCGAAGAAGCCACAAAACTTAATTATCACAGACAGGCAATGACTGCATGACTTCCACGGCCCCGCTCTCCTGGGTGGGAAGGTTAATTTGATAAACAGTTGGCAGGCTAACATCATGTCTTCGCCGTCTGAGGTTCAACACGAAAACATCCCCTTTGTTTTTATGTTTGTTTAACAGCTTCGCTGCTCTGAGAAGGAAGCTCCGTGCTTCTCTCTTCATTTCTGTTTTATCTGTTCTGTGTTTTGTTTTCATTTCCTCTCACAAATACATTGAAACACAGTTGATGACAGTCGGCTAACTCTAACACTGGCTTTGACAGTTGGTCAGAGACAGAGGAGTCTGACGAAGACGTCAGGAGGTACACCTTCTTCTTCTGGTCTCCTGCTGTCTGTTTCAGATCTAAAGTGACCCTCTGACCCTCCATTTGTCTCTCCTGCTCTTTTCTTCTCATCAGTTTTAACTTCATTTGTTGTTATCTTTCTTCATTGACATAAAAGTGGTGTTTTGCTCTTCTTTTGAAATAATTTCATGCAGTCAGGCTGTGTTGCTCATGAACACAAACATGCATTAAATTTTTATTTAGTTCTCTTTTTTTTTTTTTACATAAAATTATTCTGCGTTTATATACAAGACTTCTGTCAGGTTTTTCTGGAAATTTTAACATATTGACACTTGATCAAATAGAGAGGCAGTAAGAAGAATAACAAAATATGGAACATTAAAAGCTGCAAAAACATTTCAACATATCAGAAAAGTACCGAGAAGCACAGAAACACTTGAGCCTCATCTGTTTTCTGTAGTTTGGGCCTAAGTACGTCTATATTTTATGACGGCTGTTACCCACAAATCAATCAACAAGACATTTTAAAGTCTGTCTTGATTCTGACAAAGGACCTGGAGGAGAAATGAGACACCATGCCGGAGTTTTGGGGAATTATTTGGGAGGAAAAAAAGCAAATTAAACAGAAAATGATGAACCCAAAACTCTGAGCACTGAGGTTTTGTGTGTGGAGGGGGACTCAGCTTTAAATGGGTTCAGATTAAATTTAAAAAAAAAAAAAAAAAAAAAAAAAAAAAAGGTAGAAACTGATATATAATGAAAGAAAACAATAAGAAAACCCCAAATAAATAATTTAATCATGCTGTTTTTTTTTGTTTTTTTTACATATTTAATGTCAGAACATAAAAATAGATATCTCCTTATCCTTAATCTTAAACTTTTACTACTTTTTTAAAGAACGTTTGTCCAAAAATCCATCCAGCCTGAAAAATGAACAGCTTGTAGAGGCACTGAGCAAAACACTGCAGTTTTGTGGCACATGTTGAAGTAACGTCCATGTTGAGGAGCGAGCTCCGAGTCAAGCTGTCGTCCCTTTTAATGCTGGCAGTGGCGTGGCGCCATTGTTTAACCAGTTCTGTCCCTTTCTTCAACCAAAGAAATTCTTCGCCAACAACTGCACTTGTTTTTAGAGACAACGCCGGATCCTGGTTGTCTACAGGTGAACATTTTGTCCCATTTTCAGTCATTTTGCTTCTAATATACCTGCTGCCATTATTCACTGGCTGGAGCGGGAGGGGGGGGCTGCGAGACGGTCATGTGACCATACATGAACAACCGGATTGGCTGGTAAACACGGGACTGGAGATCAACACAGAGACATGTTTGTGTGACATCATGCTATGATCCAGATGAAATTACACCTCTAGTTCTGCACATCACGTTTTTTTCAGTTCTTCAATCCATAAATGATGCATTTCTGCTTTTTGCTCCTCTAATAGAAATGTTTAATATGACAAAAAAATGCTTGTACGATGGTCATGATCATAGTCAATAATTAAATGGAAAATCATTTAATAATTGTGAAATTTTAGTCCTGGATTTATTTGGCTTTGGGTTAAAAAAAAAAATGGTGCAGCCCTAACATCTGGAAGAGAACTCTTGAGTGTTGGTAGATACAAGGATCTTTTAGAAATTTTTTAGAAAAACTTCTTAGACCGTAGAACAAATTAGTCGTAAGAACGGCCAGTGAATGAGGCACGTCATTTGTAAAGTTTTATGGCTTGTTCAGGTGCAGCTCTGCGACCTAAACTACGCTGCCGTGTTCTGTTTCAGACTTTCTCCCGCAACGCTTCCAAACAAGCCGCAATTTTTCAGTCTTTTTCTAAATATTCTGTCATGTACAGAGAATTAAAGTTTGAACACATTGCTTCTTTAATTTGACTTAGTTTTTGTTAAATAATGATGACAAAGTGTAAGATGGAGCAGTTTTTACAACAGCACAGTGCTGATGTGTGTGTTCAAGAGCAGCCGCAGCATTTAGACTGGACCATCTTCTCATTATGTTGTTGGTTTTTTATTTATTTATTTATTTGTCTACTCATCAAATATGTTATTAGTTTTGTGCTTTTGGGTGGTTTGTGCCTTTGTTGCTGGGAGTCGTCCAAAAATCATCATATAACTGATATTTTAGATATGCAGCTATGCTTATGTGCTAATGCAGACAACACATTTATAGTTGAGTCTAAATGCATCATTAATGTGTCAATAAGCCAAAATCAGGAAGGAATAATTAGATCAATCATGTAACAGTTCTTTAACAGAAATGTAAAGTTTTACAACATAAACGGTCTAGTCAAATGAACAAAATTAAGTTTATGTCAAGTGAAAACAAAGAACCGCAGCTATATGTGGATAAAATAATAATTTCACCAAACTGCAACAAAAGCGTTTTGATTAGACAGCTTCCTCTTCAGTCGAGACTCCCAGCAGAGTGCTGCAGTTGTCGTCCATGTTGGTGTTCCTGTTTCTGTTTGTGGTGATTTTGATGTTGTCATTAACCTGATCCATATTTATCCCCCGTATCTGGCAACGTGCTGCTGTTTTATGTTGCGGTGGAGTTTGACATTTTTCCAAACATAACTCCTCCTCCTCCATCTTCATGGCTTATGTTTGGGTGCCGCATCATGAAGCTGAATAAAGCTGGAATACTGGTCTGATATGAGCTAAATGAAAGGAAGAGGTTATAACCCATGATGATATGGTCATCTGTTATATGAGGACAGAATAAAGGATGAAAATGGATAATAAACACACAAGAATATACAATAATTGTTATTCCATACACATCGGTCCATATCAGCAATTAATAAAAGAAAAAAAAAAAGAAATATGAAAGGGATATTAACTGTTATATAGTTTTCAATAGGCCCTGTTTTTGTCTATAGTCAGAAATCAGGTGAATAATCACTTTATAGAATGAAATATGTCTAATATGGGAAAGTTTTCCTGCATAAATTCTGCACCCCTTATTAGTCTCATTCTATGCAACTTTGTCATAATCCCTGTTAATGAAACAGTTTATTTATTGTTTTATCTCAATATAAAGTCAAATATGACTAGGAGGAGTCAGTTATATCGATCATATCTGATCAGAATTCCTGCTGTCTGAAGCTTTATGAATGGAGCTGATTTACTGTCTGTTTGCTTCCACTTCCCATGATGCATCCAGCAAGAACAGAAACTCTGTGGCCTACGCTGCCCAGAAGTCCTGGCTGCTCAACGCCACCGTGGAGGAGAACATCACCTTCGGGAGCCCCTTTAACAAACAAAGGTAAGAAGATCCGTTGGAAGCATGCACAAGATCCTCGGCGTTTGTTTGATGTGAAATCCGCCTCCCTTCAGGTACAAAGCAGTGATTGACGCCTGCTCTCTTCAGCCAGACATCGACTTGCTACCATTTGGAGACCAAACTGACATCGGGGAGAGGGTATGTGTGTGTTCAAATTAATCCCACAGATAGAAATATGTAGATTACAAGCAGTTTTCCTGGTTGTTTGGCTCTGGATGGATGTTGGTTGTGTTGCTGTTTCAGGGCATCAACCTGAGTGGAGGCCAGAGGCAGAGAATCTGTGTGGCCCGAGCTCTTTACCAGAACACCAACATCGTATTCTTGGTAAGTTAAACTGACATAAGTACAGAAATTTTTGCCATACATGCACTCAGTTCAAGTGTGAATTTCTTTCCTAATGTGATTATCCAAGATGTATTAATACACATGGTTACGCTTTGATTCATACATTTATATAAAGAATAACCCAGTTTTACTTTATTCAGTCTGCTATTAAATATTTGTTGTACACTGATATGATTCTATAATATAATATAGATAATCATTTATTTCATACAATAAACAAATTTTTTCTCCAAACTTTAGGAAGGTTTGTTACATCCTAACCATGCTTTTATCCACACAGTTACTGGGGAATTTTAAGTTTTCATCCACCCACATTTGCCACAAAGTGATAATTGGTTAAATGTATTCTTTCCTGAAAAAGCTTTATGCTTTTATTTGTGTTCACAGAGGTTTCATGATTGATAATGATGCTGTTAACCATACATAATATTTCATTTTTTAGTTTAGTTTAGTTTATTTCAGTCACATATTACATTTACACATTAACAGAATGAGAACTAAAACTGGCTGAAAAGGCACAGGCAGAAGCAAAGCTTATTAACGCCTGCCTATATCACTATATAATAGTATAATAAACTATAATAACTCTCTTTTAATAATTCCCATTTGGAAACCAGACTGTTTTTTTATCCATCTAGCTTTACTAGAGAGCAGTGGGCTGCCATGGTTTGGTGCCTGGTGAGCAGTTTGGGTTTTAAGGGCCTTGTCTGGGGTGCCGGAGTGGCTGATGGAGCTTGTTCACACAGTTTCTATGGTTGATATCTGTGAGGCTGCTTGTTGACCATCCTGACACACTTGACTGGTACATTCAGGTTTAGTGTGGGCTCTTTACTCCATATCAGACCTTGGTGTGGACATGTGGTGTTGACCTTCCAATGGGTCAAGATGTAGATCAAGTGATGCAATTCTGGAGTGGATTACATTTACGAAGACTATACCATGACCTGTTCCACTGAAAACTGAGGGGGGTTTCTCACTGCACTGAGGAAATGGAAGAAACAAGCTGGAGAATGTCTTTCAATGGGACCGCAGGCATGTGATAAAAGGGGCGCGAGCTTCTGTCCCACCATGTAATTGACCTGTTGTTGTGCTTGGTGGTATGGCTATGGCTTTGCCAACACATATTGTAGCATTTTGCTCCCACTTGAGGCCAGTAACAAGCTCTTCTCCTCTCCTGCCACCTCGGCTCAACTTGATTCAGGTCAATGGATGTTTTTTCAGACCATCTTTAAGAGAGATGATGAGTTTTACCTCATCATCTGGCTGCTGTGACGTCTTGTTTATGGCCTGTTATTATAAAGTGTGACCAGATCCTTAAGGTTTCTCGCACCCCCCACCACAGCACAAAAGCTCTATATGGCTCCATTGTGGTTATTTCTTTCATAATGATCCGACATGGCTGATTGCTTTCCCCTAGTTAAATGTATTTAAAGAAAGAAGACCACATTAACCTGTTTGAGCTCTCTACTTGGTTTAGTTTGTTTTCCTAATGATTTTTTATGTGACAACCAAAAAGGGCTTCAGGGTGATGAAATACCAGCTGCTTTGTCTGAGGCTTTTGTTTAATGTTAACTATATTCATGTTGTTAAAGATAATGTTTAATCGTGTTAAATAATCAAAATCTCAGTTTCTGTCAAAATAATCATGATTATAATTTTTGCCATGATCAAGCAGCCCTAACAACATGTAGGTACTTGGAAGGGAGACTGAGTGAAGTGCATAGTCATTTGTTATGTCTAGGGATCCACTGATCCACCTCTTGGGAGTTCCGATCCGATACCGATATCTGAAATCGGAATATCTGCCAATACCGATATTTGCTGATACCAACTCTGTTTATGTGAACATTATTGTAACTATGGTTATTATTGCTGTTATAACTGTGTAAGATTTCATTAGGTTGTAATAAATGACCCATCCTTGCTGATGTTTCCTCATCAATATAAATATAATAACATTAAAGATCTAACAATTTCAACAAGTTTTATTCTGATTTGGCACATTTTACCTAAATACAACTATAAATGTGTGGTTTTGAAACAAAGATCTGGTTTTAGTGCCGCGTTCCTCATCGCATGCGGCTCACTGACTCTTGACCTGCGGCTCGTGAAGCAGCCTCTGGCTTTCTGAAAATGCATCTAAACAAGTCATAATGATCCTCAACGCTGCAGTTCTCTCCACAAACAAGAGCTGCAGACTGCTTGCAGAAACTTTGCTGACCTAACGGCCCTAACTGACCCTGTCAGAGTTGCCAGTTTTGGCTGATTTCAGCTGCACCGAACTCCACCAAGCTGCTCCGTCGGTAGCTCCGTATATATATTGAAAAAGAAACGCCCACATTCTAGAGGCATTATTGTATTTTCACCATATACTGTTGCATAAGAATGCCATTACTCCATGCAATATTTAGGATTACCATTCCTTGCTAAAAAGCTGAATGTTCCTGATTTGGCAACGTAGCAGGATACGTAGCGTGGGAACGCTTTTTTGGAGAGTTGGCGGCTTTCCTCTTGTCTTAGTGTATTGAGTGCGGCTCTTGTTGAATTAACAGTGAGGATCAGTGTTACAAAAAATGTCACATTTTAACATTCAAGGCATTTATTTCTTTTAAAACATATCTGAAGCACATCATCAAACACATCTGCGCTGGCTTGACCAGTGTGGTACCGGTTGTGGTATCGGTACACTTTTATTAATACCAAATACGAGTACACACACTTGGTATTGAGATACTGATACTGGTATCAGTATCGGTGCATCCCTAGTTATGTCCTGCCCATGGGAGGCCAGGTAGCAACGGGTATAAACATATAAACCCACCTTTAAAGACACACTACAGAACTTTTGCCATTTTCCCGTCAAGCACCTCCCATCGACGGCTAATACAGCATTCATCTTGTATCCTACCGGACCTGTTAGCGCTCTCCAACTAGCAAAAGACGATCTTACGATATCTCTTGTTTTGTCTGTTTCTTTCTTTTCCGCAACGTCAGGTGTAAAAGTTTGTATAGTGTCGGTTTCTCTGCTTTGTGATGCTGCTGGGTAGCAGCAGCTCTAGAAATGCACATGATAGATGTCACTGTGTCATCAAACAATTCTGGAACATGGAGTTTTACAGTAAAAAAAAAAAAAAAAAAGTTACATAATGCGTCTTCAAAGTAATGAAGTCGTTGTCTGAATTTCCAACAATACCTCCAAAGATATTCAGAAAGTATTTAGTTTTCCAGACAACAAAAGTAACAGTCTGGCTTTGATCTATACATTTAGCATGAGCATGTATGAAAATTTGTCAGAGACAACCGTTCAACATGCAGAACATTTGTAAATGTTGAATCAACTGTAAAGTCTGTGGAAGCAACAGGGCTTATTATACAGTCCGCTACAAAAAGTACAAATAATACCGCCGTCTCATAGATTTAAAAAAAAACAAACAAAAAAAAAACATACAGTATGTAGTGCTACAGTGCTGCATCAAATCCTTACATCTTACAAAACATTGGCTCAATATGCCTGAATCTTTGCACAAAGACCAATCTTGATGCATGTACCTCCCTGCTGGTGTTTTACATTTAACACAGAGGTGGAAGCTTTTATTCTTTCTAGATGAGAAACCTGCAAGGGGTTGAGGATTTTAAACTGCAACAATCTGGCATGGTTACACATTTTATACCACCAATATTTAGTTTTAATGTTTGTCCTCTTCATAAAGAAACCAGTCATCATTTCCTGGTGTAACTGTATCTTGTCTTAGAGAGCAACTTCTTCTTCTCTGGATTGATTGAATATCAGAGGAATATATATGTATTTGAGGTGGGAAAATCAAATTAAAAAAAAAAAATCAAATGTTGGGATTTTTTGCTTTACAATTTTAAAATTGATTTTTTTTTTGTTGAAAAATAGATTTTTTTAAATCAATAAAAATAATCCATTATAAAATTTTTGTCATTTTTATTGTTTTTATCGATCTTTTTACTTGTCTTTTTGGGTGTTATAGCAGCAGAATGATGGTCTGGCTACTGTGTTGTTTTTTCCTAATTAAAATCAAGAAAAAGGACAAGTTTTATACATTTTTTGTTTTGTTTTTAAGTCTACAAAAATCAGCAATATTGAGGAATCATGAAAATCGCAATTTAAATCAAATTGGCACCAAAAAAAATTGGAATCAAATTAAATCAAATTGGGAGATATGCATGTGTGATATGTACCACTTTTTTTTACAGTAGAATCTAGAAATCATGTAGTTCAGGTTTACTGAATTTGGTCCCACAAGGGCAGCAATCTAGCAGGTTTTCCATGTATCCCTGCTCCAACACAGCTGGGTCAAATTAATAAGTCTTTGTGCAGAACCTGATAGGTTGTTAAATCCACTGAATGCAATTCAGGTGTAATAAAGAAGGAAAATATGAAAACTTGCTGGATTTTGGCCCTCATAGGACCAAACAGAATACCCTTCATTTAGTTTCTGGTACATGAGATATTAGCTTTTCCTATTTCATATCAGTAGAAAGGAACAACAATGAGGGGTGTGCACTGTTTGCTTGAGCAAATTTTGCTGTAGATTTTTTCCGTTACTCCATCTGGACTGTTTTGGCTCTTTTTTTTGTCTTCTGTGATTGACGATATATTGCAGTGCCTGTTTGTTGGGATGAACAAGGTCAGTTTCACTTGTCCAGGCTCTCTGCGATGGTGTCATGTGTTTATCTTTCTGAATTAAATAGTGTAATTTCCTGTTGCCATGCAAGCTGTAATTACTCACCAAGCTTATATTCCACATTAACAGCAATCACTGGCATTCCTTTATACCCTTCTGACACTTTGTAATGTCTAAGACTCTTAATAAAAGCTAATTTGTTCCCTTTCTATGTATGATAATGAGAAGGGAATGTTTTCTTTGAAATATCAGTCACTAGTGCTTTCCATATCTGATCTTAGAATGGAGTGTATACGTCATATGCTCTCATCATGCAAGACGTCAAATAATCAAAACACGCCATCCATTAATGTGCTATAGAACACGTGTATCACCGACCCTCCCTGTTTGCCAGATGTTAATGGATATTTTGCAGGAGTTTGGGGTGTGGCTGGATTTCCAATATTCAAAATAGGGTTTGGTGCTAGACGGTGGAAAGGAACATAACACACAGCCTTTCACAGCATGCATATGGATATTTACAAGCTAGACAGAGAGAACGGGGAGAACTTGTGACCTTTGCAGCTAAAATGTGCAGACAATGGAGAATAATTCATTTCAGTTAATTCACAATTTCCAACCCAATTCATTTACATGTGAATAATCTGGTTTAAAAGTCTTATTCATAAATCAGACTTGGGTTATGTCTCATTTATAATCTCCACAAACTTGATAAAGGAATTAGGCCTTCGTAGTTTGGTCTGGTGACCCTAAACCTTTCCTGTTAAACACAGTGGTTAGGTGATGGTACAATATAGCACCAAAACCGGTTAAACAGATGTAAATACATTGATTTCACACAGGAAGGACGTTTTTTTTTCTTTTTTCAATTCAGGGTATTACAATTCAGTTATTGAAAGACGATCAGGATTTTCATGCATCACTTTGTCTCAGTAATTGGGTTTTTTTCTGACTCCAAGGCTCCTTTATGCTACTTTATATTCCATTTCGTACCAATTAATTTAAGATTCTGAACTAATTTATCTACTCTTGCTTTTATTTATGTGAGACAATAAATAAATCCAACATATATCAGATGTTTCCCTGGAATATTCAGGGAAAGTGTGTTAGCACTCATTATGAACAACAAGCTCCTCTAACCTGGCTCGAACTGAGCTGCTGTCATGTTTGTAGTATTACTATTAGATTTTATTATGACTTTAAAAATCTTCCATATGCAGTCGGTCTTGTCCAGTTCTCTTCTTTTCTTATGTCTATAAATACCAAAATGTTTCCGAACTCGAGCTTTCAAATCCGGTGAGTAAACTTAATGATCAGCAAGCGCAGCAGCAAGGCTAGCCGCTAGCTTCCTGCTATCTCTGTTGTTTACTATTTTGTGCCTGGACACTTTAGGAGGAGGGACCGATCTGTCTCCATATAAGACGGACTCCCCATAGGCTCAGACTCCCCATGATGGGGTGCGTGGGGGTTCAGATGGATCATTTTATCTGTTTTTTCACACCATAAAAGTTGTCTTAGATCTCCTTTGATAAATGAAACACTTTGTGCTAATTAATGTTATCTGATATCTTACATCAGCTGATAAAACTAATAACTAGTGATAATAATTTTTTTTAAATAAATGATAAATAAATTTTATTGCACAATTTTATTAATAAAATACATATATTAAAGGGATACCATGTAACTTTTGACCAGTAGGGGAGTAAAGCAAAGTGCTCCAGGTCACGTCATCCCATGAATGACGGATCCACTCCAGCAAAGTTACAACATCTGTGCAGCCCCCTCGGAGCACCGACCCACATCAAGCACATTGACCCTAGAAATCCCCCATTATTACTCACATTAGGCTGATGTTCGGATCAGAAGTTACACAGTGTCCCTTCAATAAAACTGTTCAAATACAGCTCATCCTCCTCTCAGCAGCTACTTTAAGTCCAGCTTTCTTTCTGAAGTTAAATATAGTTAAATCAGTCGTAAATTTGCTGCTGTACTCTGTAAACAAAACTCCAACACACACACATGCAGGCCAATTTAACAGAATGTCCGAACTTATCACCATGGAGATAGTTCTGGATGTATTTCAGGCTTAGAAAGCCATGAATGTCTCTTCTTTCTGCATGATTCATCCTCATCTCTGTGTCATCATTACGTCTTGTAGGACGACCCCTTCTCTGCTCTGGACATCCACCTGAGCGATCACCTGATGCAGGAAGGAATCCTCAAGTTTCTGCAGGACGATAAACGAACCGTGGTCCTGGTCACCCACAAACTGCAGTATCTCATACATGCAGACTGGGTGAGACCCTCCATCTGAAGCTCAGAATTACAATTATATCTGTCTACCTCATCGGGGATCAGTCATTTATCATAAGCTTTTTATTGCAGATTATAGCGATGAAGGACGGCTCTGTGCTCCGAGAGGGAACCCTGAAAGATATCCAGACTCATGACATCGAGCTTTATGATCACTGGAAAACTCTGATGAACAGACAGGACCAGGAGCTGGAGAAGGTACGAAACTAAACTCCAGATTTGTCAGCATGGTGACATCCATATTATAAACACAATCTGTCTGCTGGAAAACAGGAAGCTCAACAGTGCAGGTTTTATTCATCTATTCTGTGATGTTCACCAGGATATACAGCAAGATAGTCAAACAACACTTGAGAGGAAGACGCTGAGGAGAGCTTTCTATTCCAGAGAGGCCAAGAATCAAGTTGATGATGAGGATGAAGGTAAGAGATTTTTAATGGGACTTTCTGACCTGAAAAGTCAAATTTCACTTCTTCCACTTCTCTTAAACAAAGAAAATTTGGTTTAGTCTTCATGGCATTTTTCCATCAGACTATTTTACATTCAGGTTGGGTTCTTCTGTGTTAGTCTGTATTCTTTCCAGTTTAGTCCTTTGATGCATTTCAATAGCGTGACATAATAACGCATCTGCTTTACGCCCACCTCTCTGGCCGGATGCTCCGTTATTCCAGCTAAAATCAGGCAGATGTAATGTAAGGCACATTGATAATTCTCCTTTTAATCCCCAAGAACTGAAAAGATATAACAAAAAATTCACAAATCTGTACAGTGTTTCTGCCGAATTGTTACAACAACCAACATTGGGCCACCTAGAGGCACAATCTGGGGTTACCTGTTTTTTTCCCCTCGACCCTTATGATCCTAATGTACCTCTGTTCTTATCTGTTGTAAGGCGGCACCGGCAAAACTTGTTGCATGGACTAATTCTCAGTTCGGACCTGTTTATCTGTCATAAATGTTAAATGTCTGTCTGTCAAAGATGTATTGAACTTTGAATTTCCCCTCAGGGATGAATAAAGTATCTTTGATTTGATTTGACTGACTGACAAGCTACCGTATTTTTCCTTCATGTTTACATCTACCTGATACATAACCCGTCTTCATGCAGAGTCTGAAAGTTTAAAAAGATGCGTATTGCTGTCACAGCTAGCTGGGACATTGACCCAAAAATATGGCATCTCAAGGACAAAAAACTTTGGATGCTGCAGACTGATAGCTAAGCTAAGCTAACAGCTGTAGCTTAGCTTAGCTTAGCTTCTCTGTAGCAAGATCTTCATATTAAATGCGGATAAAAATGTGTTTGTCACACAAGGTGTCAAATCAGATTCACTGTTATAAGTTTTTTTTTTCTGAAATATTTGTACAAGACATCAAACCATAGACTGTATGTAAAAAGATGGATGGAGCCTCCGTAACGTCACCCGTAGGTTTCTGAAGAGCTGAAATGAAGCTCGGTGGGCGGTTCCTACCGTCACCATTGGTAGAGGCACGCATGTTGTCCCATCCGGAAAATAGAAATATTAAAGAGGTGGAGCTGAATGGGGGCTGTGAGCGTCATGGTGGATGATTGACATAGATTGAACTCCGAGTTGCCTGTAGCTAAGAGCTAACCGAGCTAACGGAGGTAAGCGGGCTAAAGCAAAGTCACGTTGTTAACCGGCTAAAAACCGCAGTTGTTCTACGTTCTTCTTACTTGAAGCGGGAGGTCGGGGACCTGTCAATCAAAAGGACACACCCCTAAATATGCCGAATTTCGAGATTAAATTAGGCGAGTTAGATAAAAATTCATTCCCCCCACAGTTGTCATGACCTATTAGACCTAAAATGGATTTTTGAACCAGGCTGTAAACACATTTATTTCTGCTGTAAACATGTTTATTTCTGCTGTGAAGTTGATCTTTTTAACATGGGAGTCTATGGAGATTTCCTCTGCTTTGCAGCCCCAAGTGGATGAAGGGGGAACTGCTATTTTATGCACCTCTGCATAGCCTTCACTTTTTACTGCTGAAGGCTCCATCTTTCATATACGGTCTATGCATCAAACCCAGTTAGCAGTAGCTAAAGCTAGTTCTCCAAACTTGCATTAAAGCTTAACTGATACAAAATGTAAACTGTACAAACAGTTCGCCCTGCTGCCCTCAACTCCTCAACTTCTCAACTCCACGACGTTCTTCTTTTGATAATTGACAGAAATCTCTGGGTCTCCTTTCTTGCTGTCACACCCAACTGCACAGCATATAGACAGTAGGGCTGTGACGATATGCTTTTGTCCCAATTCGATTAGATTTTGATTCTTTTGGGTGCCGATTAGATTTAAATTGTGATTCTCAAAATTCTTCAATATTGATGATATTTGTAGATTAAAAACAATTTTTTTACAAAAAAAACAACTTCTTTTTGCTCGTAATTTTTCTTGATTTCAGTTAGGAAAAAACAACACAGTAGCCAGATCATCATTCTGCTGCTATAATGTCCAAGAAGACAAGTAAAAAGATCAATAAAAACAATGACAATGACAAAAAATTTATGTGGATTATTTTATTTATTTAAAGTGGAACTATTATGTGCATTTCAGGCTAATTTATTTATATTTCTGAGACCAGAAGGGCCGGGATTGATAGTTATTGCCACAAATCGCTTTATTTACTTCAGACCGGCCCTCTCCGTAGGCTGTCAGATCAGCCTGTGGGCAAAACAAGTGGATTGAGACTCTTCCGCATTAAGCCCCGCCTCCCGCCACTGCACTACATCTCATAAACAGAAGGATTAGGCAAATATGAACTCAATAAAAAAAAACAAAATACAATGTCAACACATAGCATACAGCCCTACATGTTGGAACCTGAATCAGAGCCTGAAAACGAAGTGGAAAACAGCAACCCACAGCAACGAATGCAGCAGGATGTCTCTCTTTGGTAAACTCACCAGCCATCGTTGGAAATAACTTTATCCCACGTTTTCCACCCGCCTGGTGTATTTGTACATGCCCTTGTTAACCAGTAGAAGGTAACCAATCACCGAACCTTATCCCCCGGGACGTCACAAGGATTTCCAAGTAGAAAAAAACTTTCTAAAACGACACGTTTTTTTGTCGCCATGGAAACCGAACGGAGAGAGTGCTGGAACTCAAAACCAAACTCAAACTCAAACATGCGTTTAGGTGATAAAAAAAACAGTACCGTTCAAATGTCTGATGAGGATTCAACACTGTAACACTGTAGAAAGCTCAGAAAACTTGAAATATCATAATAGCACCCCTTTAAAAAAAAATCAATTTTTTAACAAAAAATTTATTTTAAAATTGTGAAGAAAAAAAATCCAGATTTCCGATTTTTCGATTCAATTTTCCCACCCCTAATCGACAGCATCTCTGACAACCTGAATGAGCCACTGTAGCGCCAGATACCAGTTCAGGTACTCAAAATGGTGGGGGCGACTACAGTTCGATTGTGGTGAGGCACTTCTATCACATCAGCTGCAATGCATCAATCCTTCATTTTTGCTTACGGTTTTATTTTTGATATTTATATCTTTTTGAGATGATGTGAGCTTTGTGACATGGTGCATCATCCTGCTGGAAGTTTATATCAGAAGATGCTACATTGTGCTCATTAAGGGAAGTACATGGTCACCAACAATAAGGTTAAACCATGACGTGTTGGTCACAAGGGCCCCAAAGTGGGGCAAGAAAGCTTACCCCCACAACATTACACGAGCAGCAGCCTGAAGCCTTGATCCTGACAGCAGGATGGATCCATGTTTTCATGATGTTTCCAGCAGATTCTGAGCCTACCATCTGAATGTTGAGCTGAAGAGGAGACTCATCAGACCAGCAAATAAACTCGACTGTCATTGGCAGACCATGATGGCTTAGGCTACACTGCTCATTACAGTGATTCAGTAGAAGTAGTAGTTACCCCGAAGAGAAACTAAACTTCAAGAAAAACTAACCATGTGGACATCAGCAAGGGAAGTCAAAGGAACTCTTCAGGATTGACCTTCTCCTCTGGGATTATCTGTAATGCAGTAAATGTGGGAAGATGGTTCAGTAACATGGCTTAGACCAGAAAAAGATGGCAAACCACCTCATTTTTATCCCTAGCATGTGGTTTTTAAGGTTGATTTTCATTTTTACTGATGTGCATAAAGTCTTCTATGAAAAGGAACCACCTTTTTTTTCATTTTATGGTAAACCTTTTTACTATTCACATTTTCTAAGAAGCCTAGCAAGGAATCAGACTTTTATCAATGATGCTGATGTCTTCGGCTGTGATAGCAGATGCAAGTTGTTCTGAATAAAATGGCCTTCATGGCTCCTGTAGCAGGTGTTTGTTGGCTTACTGCATATTTAAAATAAAGAATAAATCACTTTCATTTGTGATTATGTTTTCTTCTGGTTTATTTGGTTTGATGATGAAAACATTAACCATACTTTTCATAGCTGACACTGTTGCATATCTAATGTAATTATAACAGAGGAGGAAGAAGAGGAAGAAGAAGATGATAATATGTCCACGACCACCAACAGAAGATCAAAGATTCCCTGGAAGGTAACACAGCCTTCACCACCCATCAGGCTTCCTAAAGCTGTTATAAAGATAACCAGCCAGGATAGTTTTGTAGAGTTTAGTGGGGAGTTTATCTGTTTTTTTTTTTTTTTTTTGACTGAATAAGACCAGCCTGCCGATCACAAGATCTACATTTAATCACTGGAATTAGTTTTTCCAGATATTCAGTTAATCATTTTATTTGTAACGTTTAAAAAATGTAAAAGGTCGTCATTATGAGTTTCTGTGTTTTAAAACTTCTCATATTTCCAGCTTTTGTCTCAGAAATAAAAGTCACAGTCTCACGCTTCCCACCATTGTATTGGGGATCAGATGTTTGATTATTTTATTGTCAGCTGTCCGTGTGATTGATCGACTGTTTCAGCAGCATCTTTAATCTCCTCAGATGTGCTGGTGTTACCTGTCCTCTGGTGGCTTCTTAATGGTCTTCATGATGGTTTCCTCAAAACTTCTCAAACACTCTGTCATTGTTGCCATCGATTATTGGTTGGCTGTCTCAACCTCCTCTGGGAATGAAACCAGCTCGACAAACAGCACCCACACCACTGCTCGTAATCCAGATGCCAAGGTAAAGTTAATATTTTATTTTATTTCATTTTTAAGTGTTGTTATGAGTGTTCTTTTTATCTTATTTAGTTTTTATTTAATTTAATTTTTATTTTATTTAGTATAGTTTAATTTAGTTTGCTTTGATTTGTTTTAAGTTTTTATTGCTTTATGTTTATTTTTATTTTATTGTATTGCATTTAGTTGATAAGGTGACTTATCAACTAAATGCAATACAATATATATATATATATATGTATATATATATATATATATATATATATATATATATATATATATATATATATATATATATATATATATATAATGACGACAAACCTGGGCATAAATGTTCCCTTGCCCGGACACGGGTTACCGGGACCCCCCTCTGGAGCCAGGCCTAGGGGTGGGGTATGAGAGCGAGCGTCTGGTGGCCGGGCCTTCGCCCATGGGGCCCGGTCGGGCTTAGCCGAAAGGGTTACATGGGCCCCACCTCCCGAAGGCTCACCATCTGCGGGAGGAGCCGTAGGGGTCGGGTGCAATGTGAGCTGGGCGGTATCAAGGGGCTGAGACCCTGGTGGTCCGATCCCCGGCTGCAGAAGCTGGCTGTAGGGACGTGGAATGTCACCTCTCTGGTGGGGAAGGAACCTGAGCTTTTGCGCGAGGTTGAGCGGTTCCGGCTACATATAGTTGGACTCACCTCGACGCATGGCTTGGGCTCTGGAACCAGTACCTTCGAAAGGGGTTGGACTTTCTTCCACTCTAGAGTTGCTCGTGGTGAGAGGCGCCGAGCAGGTGTGGGCATTCTCATCAGCCCCCAGCTTGGTGCCTGCACATTAGGGTTTGCACTGGTGGACGGAAGGGTAGTTTCCCTCTTCCTCCGGGTCGGGGGACGGGTCCTGACTGTTGTCTGTGCTTATGCACCGATCAGCAGTTCAGAGTACCCACCCTTTCTGGAGTCCTTGGAGGGAGTGCTGGAGGGTGCTCCTTCTGGGGACTCCATTGTTCTACTGGGGGACTTCAATGCTTATCTGGGCAATGACAGTGAGACCTGAAGAGGAGTGATTGGGAGGCATGGTCCCCCCCCCCCCCCCCCCTGAACCCAAATGGTGTTTTGTTATTGGACTTCCGTGCTCGTCATGGATTGTCCATAACAAACACCATGTTCCAACATAAGAGTGTCCATATATACACCTGGCATCAGGATTCCCTGGGCCGCAGTTTGATGATCGATTTTGTAGTTGTATCATTGGACCTGCGGCCACATGCCTTGGACACTCTGGTGAAGAGGGGGGCGGAGCTGTCAACTGATCACCACCTGGTGGTGAGTTGGCTCAGATGGTGGGGGAGGAAGCCGGTCAGATCTGGCAGGTCCAAATGTGTTGTGAGGGTCTGCTGGGAACGTCTGGCTGAGTCCCCTGTCAGAGCGAGCTTCAACTCCCACCTTCAGCAGAGCTTCAAACATGTCCCGAGTGAGGTGGGGGACATTGAGTCCAAATGGGCTGTGTTCCGTGCCTCTATCGCTGAGGCGGCCAGCCGGAGCTGTGGCTGTAAGGTCGTTGGTGCCTGTCATGGCAGTAATTCCAGAACTCGTTGGTGGACACCAACAGTGAGGGATGCCGTCAAGCTGAAGAAGGAGTCCTATCGGGCCTTCTTGGCCTGTGGGACTCTAGAGGCAGCTGATGGGTACCAACAGGCTAAGCGGCTTCGGCTGTAGCCAAGGCAAAAACTCGGGCATGGGAGGAATTTGGCGAGGCCATGGAGAAAGACTTCCGGACAGCTTCGAGGCAATTCTGGTCCACCATCCGGCGTCTCAGGAGGGGGAAGCAGTGCTCCGTCGACACTGTGTACAGTGGAGGTGGGGAGCTGCTGACCTCAACTTGGGACGTTGTGGGTCGGTGGAGGGAATACTTCGAAGACCTCCTCAAGCCTACCAACACATCTTCCGATGAGGAAGCAGAGCTGGGGGACGTAGGGGTGGACTCCCCTATCTCTGGGGCTGAAGTTGCTGAGGTGGTCAAAAAGCTCCTTGGTGGCAAGGTCCCGGGGGTGGATGAGATCCGCCCGGAGTTCCTTAAGGCTCTGGATGCTGTGGGGCTGTCCTGGCTGACACGCCTCTGCAGCATCGCGTGGACATCGGGGACAGTACCGCCAGATTGGCAGACTGGGGTGGTGGTCCCCCTTTTTAAGAACGGCTTCGGAGGGTGTGTTCCAATTACAGGGGAGTCACAGTCCTCAGCCTCCCTGGTAAGGTCTATTCAGGGGTCCTGGAGAGGAGGGTCCGCCGGATTGTCGAATCTTGGATTGAGGAGGAGCAGTGTGCTTTTTGTCCTGGTCGCGGAACAGTGGACCAGCTCTATACCCTCTTTGGGGTCCTGGAGGGGGCATGGGAGTTTGCCCAACCAGTCTACATGTGCTTTGTGGACCTGGAGAAGGCGTTCAACCGTGTCCCCTGGGGGCTCCTGTGGGGGGTATTCCGGGAATATGGGATACCGGACCCCCTTGTACGAGCTGTCCGGTCCCTGTATGACAGGTGTCAGAGCTTGGTCCGCATTGCCGGTAGTAAGTCGGATTCGTTTCCGGTGAGGGTTGGACTCCGCCAAGGCTGCCCTTTATCACTGATTCTGTTCATAACTTATATGGACAGAATTTCCTGTTTTTTTGTTTTTTTTTAAACTGTCCTCTCCAGCATCTCAGCATACAGAACAGCAATCTGCGTGCCATATTTTTGCCAGACAGATTTGCTCTGTCAAGGGAGACATCTCATGTATATAGCTGCCTTTGATAATCTGAATATTTTTATTATTATGATAATTATTTTATTTATTTATTTATTTTTTTCATTTTTGCAATCATCGTCAGTCTTGATATGGCCGAGCTGGACCTGGCAGGGGAAGAGGATAAAAGAGGAAATGAAAGGAGAAAAAGAGAGAGAAAAGAAAGGCGTGCCTAAGCTGCTAAAGTTATAGTATTTGCAAAACAATACAAAGTACTGAAAAAAATACAACAAGACATAAGTAGGATAGTGACAATATTCAAAAACAGACAAAAAAAAAAAAGAAAAAGAAAAAGAAAAAAAGTAAATGAATTCATAAAATAACAATTACAATACCAACCGTTATTAAACATACCTACAGAGAGTCATCAGCAACATTTTGTAGGAAGCAGATGGGAAGATGAGCGCTTTTTGGGCGTGCACGTGTGAGTGTTCAACCTGTGATCATGCAATCAAAGATCAGCTGAGTGCTTGTAGGGGAGCACGACCACGACCCGAGGCATAGGGGAGGAACCCAAGGCCCCCAGGGCCCAGCAAGCCCATCGCGCACAGAGCCCAGGCAGGCAAAGCAGAGAGAGCCGCCGTCCCCTGAGCCCAGAGCAGTGGAAGCCTCCAGACAGGCGCCACCTGGCACGACGAGGCAGGGGCACCGGGTAGCACAGGGCGACGGCAGCCCACAGGCCCCAGGACCACCCGTTCCCCCGGGCAGAGTCCCGGCCAAGACACAGAGGGCCCCGCTCGCCCAGAGCAAAACCATCGCGGGCCGGCGCCACCTCGATACCAGGGGCGGGATCCCCAAGGACAAGGACACGTCCGTGGACCATGGACAGAATTTCTAGGCGCAGCCGAGGTGTTGAGGGGATCCGACTTGGTGGCCTCAGGATTGGGGCCCTGCTTTTTGCAGATGACGTGGTCCTGTTGGCTTCACCTTGTTGTGATCTCCAGCTCTCACTTGAGCGATTCACGGCCGAGTGTGAAGCGGCTGGGATAAGAATCAGCACCTCCAAATCTGAGACCATGGTCCTCAGTCGGAATAGAGTGGATTGCCCTCTCTGGGTCGGGAGTCAGGTCCTGCCTCAAGTGGAGGAGTTTAAATATCTAGGGGTCTTGTTCACAAGTGAGGGAAGGATGGAGCGCAAGATCAACAGACGGATCGGTGTGGCGTCTGCAGTAATGCGGACTCTGTGCCGGTCTGTCGTGGTGAAGAAGGAGCTGAGCCAGAAGGCGAAGCTCTGGATTTACCAGTCGATCTACGTTCCTACCCTCACCTATAGTCATGAGCTGTGGGTCGTGACCGAAAGAACGAGATCTCGTATAGATACGGCTGAAATGGTTTCCTCCGCAGGGTGGCCGGGCTCTCCCTTAAAGATAGGGTGAGGAGCTCGGTTATCCGGGAGGGTCTCAGAGTAGAGCCGCTGCTCCTCTGCATCGAGAGGAACCAGTTGAGGTGGCTCGGGCATCTGGTCAGGATGCCTCCTGGACGTCTCCCTGGTGAGATGTTCCAGGCACGTCCCTCTGGGAGGAGACCCCGGGGAAGACCCAGGACACGCTGGAGGGATTATATCTCTCGACTGGCCTGGGAACGCCTCGGGATCCCCCCGCAGAGTTGGCAGATGTGGCTGGGGAGAGGGAAGTCTGGGCTTCCCTGCTTAGGCTGCTGCGACCCAACCCCGGATAAGTGGCTGAAAATGAAGATGATGAAGATGACGCATTTAGTTGAGTTTTGTTTTATTCTTTTTATTTCATTTTATTTTAAGTTTCATTTTTCGTTTTATTTTATTGTATTTTGTTTTATTTAGTTTCGTTTTTCTTATTTTTTTTTATATTTGTTAGTTTTTCTTATTTTGTTTGTTTAATATTTTCTTCTTTTCATCTTTTAATTTTGTTTAATGTTTTCTTGAATTTAAATATATATTATATATATATGTATATACATATATATGTATATATGTATGTATATATATTTAT